>NC_088242.1:77868575-78210004 GCF_036934945.1 Oncorhynchus masou masou
ACATGCGCTTGGACCATTTGTGTGAAAACACTAGTGCTTTTTTTGTGGGCGTAACATGGGCTGATCCAAAATACAGTATATTTTGGCTCTGTTCGATTACTTTGAAGATGTATCCAACCTTTCTTCCTCGAGGTTTACGTCTTCATATATAATGTAAATTAATGGTGCACACACTAATCTGTTTGAAAGGTGAAAGGAAGGATTCAACATATATATATCGCAGGTCTGTGATTGCTCCAATTAATGTATGGTTTGCTCAAAAGGAAGGACATTAAACGTTTTTCATTGGAGCCTGCTGAAAGCTTCTTCAAGCCTACTTTACAGACACTCACCGTCTGCCTCTGATTTGTGGTGATCCATGCAAGGTAACGTAATGCTACTGTGAATTGGGACGCACCCTGTTCTTTGTCTATGTCTAGCGGTAAAGTAGGTTACTATTATAACGTTAGTTAGCTATGCATGTCGCCGAAACTGTCTGTTTTTATTGAAATGTGTGTGACCCTACCAAGTGTAACGATGTCACTTTTAATATTCAGCCAAAAATTCAGTTCAGTCATTACTTATTGCTACAGTAACTCATTTATTATGCTGATGTTAGCATAGCCTACGTAGGCTAATCCTGTGTGAAACTAACACTGGCCGGTTAAATTGATGTATTCTCTGTGCCCTCATCCGGGCAGCTGTGTTAATAATAACGGGTTTTTCATCTGTAGGTACACAATGTCCACCTCGGATCCAGTTGTTAGCGCTGCAGGTTCGGTGGTATCGGACCCTCAACACTCTCAGAAACTTCTCAAGGCCCTTCGCTCATTCTGGATAGAACAATGCTTTCAAGACGCAGTGTTAGTACTGGAAGGGGAAAAGATTCCAGTCCAGAAAAACATTTTGGCTGCGGCTAGTCCATATATCAGGTAATCAGCTTTTGACATGCCATGGTTTAAAAAAAAATGTTGACAGGGCTAGTTATGTAACATTGTTTCCCTGCTGTCAAGGGTGTGTCCCACTCTGTGCTTGCAGACTGTCAGTGCCCTTTCCTGTCATTCTGATACAGTATTCTGACATCCCATAGAACAAAGCTGAACTACAACCCTCCAAAGGAAGATGGATCCATGTACACCATTGAGCTCCAGGGAATCTCTGTCACTATCATGAAGCAGATCTTGGACTACATCTTTAGTGGGGAGGTAAGCAGTATGCAAATCTGTAGTAGGCCTACAGTAAAGTGAACACAAGTGGGATGGGTCAGATTACTTAATTGACCAGTACGTGTGATTCTTATACTGGTTTTTAAATTGCCAGTACCGATATTGTCCAGTAGGTTATATGCCTAACTCTTTTGAGAGAATCCATATTCATATCTATTTTAGAATTGTATAATATTCCAAAACATATGATACCAAGAACAATCCTGATGTTACACTTCTCCTTCCATCCCGCTCCTTGTTGTCTGTGTGTAGATCAGTCTGAGTGAGGACACCATTCAGGACATGGTCCAGGCCGCTGACCTGCTGCTCTTGACAGACCTGAAGTCCCTGTGCTGCCAGTTCCTGGAGAGCTGCATTGCTGCAGAGAACTGCATTGGGATCCGGCTTTTCTCTCTACATTACTGCCTGCACCATGTTCACCATGCTGCCACAGACTTCCTTCAGACACATTTCTGTGATGTGGCCGTCACGGAGGAGTTCAGGGAGTTGCCTCCAGACCGGCTGTGCGAGATCCTGTCGATGGACAAGCTCAACGTGGGCAATGAGAAACATGTTCTGGAGGCTGTGGTGCGCTGGCTTGGCCATGACCTGGAGGAACGGAGGGTGAGGGCCTGTTCTACTGCTAGGGTGGTGGTGGTCCTGCCCTTATTTCTGTCTGTTTGTGTTATTTATTTAACAAGATAAGTCAGTTAAGAACAAATTCTTATTTACAATAAAGGCCTACCCTGGCCAAACCCAGACGACACTGGGCCAATTGTGCGCCGCACTATGGGACTCCCAGTCACGGCCGGATGTGATACAAACGTCTGCCTAAAGCATGGCTGTAGAATTACTACAATTATGGTCGAAGACTACTAAATAATTTGAAGGAATGTGTTTTTCGCACACTTTGCCTATGCATTACTATTGGCCTTTTAGCTTATCCCCTGAGTAACATCTTCTTGGTGTGTGTCCCCCGTCACCCTCCAGGTGCACATGAAAGAGGTGATGTCATCGGTGTGGATCCAGGGGCTGGACCAGGGTTACCTGAGGGAGCAGATGTTAGGAGAGCCCTTGATGAGGGAGGTGATCCGGGAGTACTGCAACACTCCACTGGGGGGCGCAACACTGCAGGGCGAGGCTCTTTTAGCCGCCTTCAAACCTCGTGGCTACTCTGAGTGCATTGTAACTGTAGGGGGGGAGGAGAGAGTGTGAGTATCTTCTAAGTCTCTTACTCTGGGACGATGTCCAGACATAAATGTCTATGCTGTTGAATATGTACAGTGCCTTCAGAAAGTATTAATACCCCTTAACTTATTCCACATTTTGTACAGCCTGAATTCAACACACAATACCCCATAATAATGACAAAGTGAAAACATATTTTTAGAAATGTTAGCAAGTTCATAGAAAATGAATACAGAAATAACTTATTTACATAGGTATTCACACCCCTGAGTCAATCGTTTTTTAGAAGCACCTTCGGCAGCGATTACAGCTGTGAGTCTTTCTGGGTAAGTCTCTAAGAGCTTTCCGCACCTGGATTGCCATTATTCTTTATCAACATTATTTAAGCTCTGTCAAATTCATCTCCCAGTGTCTGGTGGAAAGCAGACTGAACCAGGTTTTCCTCTAGGATTTTGCCTGTGCTTTAGCTCCATTCTGTTTCTTTTCTTAAATCCTGATTAACTCCCCCCAGTCCTTAACAATTATAAGCATACTCATAACATGATGCAGCCATCACTATGCTTGTAAATATGGAGAGTGGTACTCATAACACTTTGTTTTCAGGGAAAAAAGTGAATTGCTTTGCCACATTTTTTGCAGTGTTACTTTAGTGATGCATGTTTTGGAATATTTGTATTATGTACAGGCTTCCTCCTTTTCACTCTGTCAATTAGGTTAATATTGTGGAGTAACTTCAATGTTGATCCGTCCTCAGTTTTTTTCCTTTCACAGCCATTAATCTCTTAACTGTTTAAAAGTCACCATTGGCCTCATGGTGAAATCCCTGAGTGGTTTCCTTCCCCTCTGCCAACTGAGTTTTGAAGGATTCCTGTATCTTTGTTGTGAGTGGGTGTATTGATACACCATGTAAAGTGTAATTAATAACTTCACAATGCTCAAAGGGATATTCAATGTCTTTTTTTTTATCTACCAATGGGTGCATTGGAGAACCTTCCTTGTCTGTCACTTGTTAAGAACATTTTTACTCCTGAACTTATTTAGTCTTGCCATAACATAGCGGTTGAAATTTCAGCTTCCCATTTTAAATGAATTTATAAACGTTTCCAAAAACATCATTATACTTTGACATTATGGGGTATTGTGTGTGTAGGACAGTGACAAAAAAAATCTAAATTTAATCCATTTTAAGTTCAGGCTGTAACACAACGGAATGTGGAAAAAGTCAAGGGTGTGAATATTTTCTGAAGGCATTGTATATGACTCGTACAATAGGGTCATAACACATGGATTCACATTTTTCTATATGCTGTGGTTTTGTGCACATGCTTGATAGATAAACAGTTTGTAATGGAAATTCATGCAAAACATTTAGATATCTGCAAGAAGAGAATGTATTAAGGACAGGAACGGGAAAAACTGAGAATAGCGTGTGGTTGATCTACTGATAGAGCACCTAGTGCTCTACCGACTGAGTCCTGTGTGGCTCAGTCGGTAGAGCATGGCGCTTGCAATGCCAAGCGTCGTGGGTTCGATTCCCGCTGGGGCCACCCATATGTAAAAGTAGTGGCCCCAGCCGACTTGTAAGTCGCTTTGGACAAAAGCGTCTGCTAAATGGGATATATTATTATATTATTATTATATTATTGAGGAGACTCTAGACAAGTAAGTAAAGTTGAAGGGGTGTTCTGGTGACACAGACAGCGGATGAGGTTAGAGAAGGAGCCAGTGTGTCAGAGATAAAAACCAACAGGACTGACCACAATTGACGTCCTGTTATCTGGTTCCTGTTTAGAACGAGGAAGCCGTCAGCCATGATACGCTGCATGTGTCCACTCTATGACCCAAACCGCCAGCTGTGGATCGAGCTGGAACCAATGAGCATTGGTCGAATAGGGCATGGGGTGCTGGCAGCAGGTTGGTATTGGATCCAGACACAGTTTTACTGTTACATATGCACATGCTTATACACAGTGCAGTCTTCATGGCAGCTAATGATTAGTTGATGGCTCCAACAATTCTCATGTAAGGTAAACCCAACCTAGTCTTAGTAATCAACAATAGATTAACCCCATTCTTTGTCCTCTCAGAGGGACATCTCTTTGTGATGGGTGGCATGGATGAAACCAAGACAGTCCTGAGCAGTGGAGAGAAATATGACCCAAACACAAACACTTGGACCCCCATTCCTTCCATGAAACAGGTACTCTACAGTACTACTCCACACAACATTAAAAACGGCAACGTTTTCTTCTTTGCAATCCTTTCAACCTTTTCATTAGCACCATTCAACCCGCTTGGTTCATAGACATTTCAAGTGGTATCATCTGAAGTTCTCACTTCAATTGGTTATGTAGACAAAATAAATGTTTTCCACTGAACTAAAGTGAATATTGTGGTATGTACATACATGCCAATTTATTTAATCTATCAAATGTTCCATCTGTCCTTTTTACTTGTATACTCCCAATGGTAGCCATTTGTTTTGTTCTTCTCTACCCTCCTAAAGTGTGTTATTGTTCCAAGTGATGCCACTAGGGGTCAATGTTTCTCAGTATTATTAAGGCTTCTGCCATTTTGTTTGGTCAGGCGAGGCAGAACTTTGGTGTTGCTGAGCTAGATGGGATGATCTATGTGTTGGGAGGAGAGGAAGAGGACATGGAGCTCCTGACTGTGGAGGTGTTCGACCCTCACTACAACACCTGGACAACCCAAACCAGCATGACCATGGTCCGCAAGGTGTGACATGACATGAACATTTCTGGCTTCCAACTGAAATGTATAACAAACGCATTCACAAATTGCAACCTTTCCAAATCTCTCACCACTTGCCCAACGATCTCTCCTCTCCTCAGGTTGGCTGCTATGCCACCATGAAAAAGAAAATCTATGCCATGGGTGGTGGGTCATATGGAAAGCTGTACGACTCAGTAGAATCTTATGATCCAAAGACCCAGCAGTGGACTGCAATCTGCCCTTTGAAAGAGAGAAGGTACATAATCAAGTCAGTAGTTTGAGTATACAGTGGGGCAAAAAAGTATTTAGTCAGTCACCAATTGTGCAAGTTCTCCCACTTAAAAAGATGAGAGGCCTGTAATTTTCATCATAGGTACACTTCAACTATGACAGACAAAATGAGAGAACAATTCCAGAAAATCACATTGTAGGATTTTTTTATGAATTTATTTGCACATTATGGTGGAAAATAAGTATTTGGTCACCTACAAAAAAGCAAGATTTCTGGCTCTCACAGACCTATAACTTCTTCTTTCAGAGTCTCCTCTGTCCTCCACTCGTTACCTGTATTAATGGCACCTGTTTGAACTTGTTATCAGTATAAAAGACACCTGTCCACAACCTCAAACAGTCACACTCAAAACTCCACTATGGCCAAGACCAACGAGCTGTCAAAGGACACCAGAAACAAAATTGTAGACATGCACCAGGCTGGGAAGACTGAATCTTCAATAGGTAAGCAGCTTGGTTTGAAGAAATCAACTGTGGGAGCAATTATTAGGAAATGGAAGACATACAAGACCACTGATAATCTCCCTCGATCTGGGGCTCCACGCAAGATCTCACCCCGTGGGGTCAAAATGATCACAAGAACGGTGAGCAAAAATCCCAGAACCACACGGGTGGACCTAGTGAATGACCTGCAGAGAGCTGGGACCAAAGTAACAAAGCCTACGATCAGTAACACACTACGCCGCCAGGGACTCAAATCCTGCAGTGCCATACGTGTCCCCCTGCTTAAGCCAGTACATGTCCAGGCCCGTCTGAAGTTTGCTAGAGAGCATTTGGATGATCCAGAAGAAGATTGGGAGAATGTCAGATGAAACCAAAGTATAACTTTTTAGTAAAAACTCAACTCGTCGTGTTTGGAGGATAAAGAATGCTGAGTTGCATCCAAAGAACACCATACCTACTATGAAGCATGGGGGTGGAAACATCATGCTTTGGGGCTGTTTTTCTGCAAAGGGACCAGGTCGACTAATCTGTGTAAAGGAAAGAATGAATGGGGCTATGTATCGTGAGATTTTGAGTGAAAACCTCCTTCCATCAGCAAGGGCATTGAAGATGAAATGTGGCTGGGTCTTTCAGCATGACAATGATCCCAAACACACCGCCCGGGCAACGAAGGAGTGGCTTCATAAGAAGCATTTCAAGGTCCTGGAGTGGCCTAGCCAGTCTCCAGATCTCACCCCCATAGAAAATCTTTGGATGGAGTTGAAAGTCTGTGTTGCCCAGCAACAGCCCCAAAACATCACTGCTCTAGAGGAGATCTGCATGGAGGAATGGGCCAAAATACCAGCAACAGTGTGTGAAAACCTTGTGAAGACTTACAGAAAACGTTTGACCTCTGTCATTGCAACAAAGGGTATATAACAAAGTATTGAGAAACTTTTGTTATTGACCAAATACTTATTTTCCACCATAATTTGCAAATAAATTCATTAAAAATCCTACAATGTGATTTTCTGGATAGTTTTTTTTTTCATTTAGTTTGTCATAGTTGAAGTGTACCTATGATGAGAATTACAGGCCTCATCTTTTTAAGTGGGAGAACTTGCACAATTGGTGGCTGACTAAATACTTTCTTGCCCCACTGTATGTAGTGGGGTTGGAAATTGAAACCCTTGATAAAAATGACTATATAAAGTAAGTACTGAGCTATATTATATGCCAAAAAAAGTATTTTATACTAATACAATTGCTCAGAGAAATTTATTTTGTTTAACAAGTAATATAGGTTTTTCTCTCCCGTTTTCAATTACTTTCAATATCTCACTTTGTGAGGATAACAGCACTGACCCTTTTTCTAAAATGTCTTATGAGTTCGAGAACATAGAACATTCCTCCATACAGAATCCTTCCAGATCCTTGATGTCCTTCGTCAACTGGTGTGCATGGTCAAAGAGCTCAATGTTCATCCAACAAATGTAAATGCCTGGAGTTTGTTAAACGACATGGACACTTTGATTGGAACTAGTGCTTTGGTCAGATGACATTAAAATAGAGCTCTTTGGCCACACACACCAGTGGTGGGTTTGGTGCCGAAATGAGAATACACAAGCAGAAAATAACCCCATACCTACTGTAAAATATGGTGGTGGATCTTTGATGTTTTAGCATGTAAATCTTGGTGGGGGAAAAAAACATTAAGTGGACTGCATGCCAGCAAAGCCACTAAACAATACATTAATTGTACAAACTATGGCACAATGGGACAACGAGCGGATAAGAGGCAATCAGTAATTTCGATTAAGACTAATGAGCAAGCTAGGACGGACGTAGTCAATATAACTATTTGTTCAGCACTTTTGAAATGTACAGCGACAGAATTCAGAACATGGGCTGCTCTTACAGAGTTCTCCCTGTACACCAATTCAGAACCGTAGGATAGATAAAGGGGGCCTATAAGCAGACAATGAAAACGCTTACAATTTTCAATGATTACATTTCTCAAAAACGGGTCATATGTGCACCACCAAGTCAGAAGAGTAGGTGAAAGTAAGAGGTGAAAATAGACCAAATTATTAGGGTGAGGCACATGGGCTACTAACAGCTTTACTGCACAACATACTCCTAGTATTACTTTCTTAGCTACAGTATATCTCCCTGGCATATTACAATTTATGCAGCAACATTTAAGACGTTTTTGGACTCACATTGTTATGCTGTTCTCACTTGAACAGGAAGGTGGCGCGGCGGTCCTTGGTGGGCAAATTTTGTCATCAAACTCTATCAGTCTGCCATTCTCTGGATTTGTGGTGCTTTCAAGACAACTGGGAACTCAAAGAAAGAAAAAAAAGTTGAATCATGACGATGTCAGTAATCTTCAGGTCGTAGCTCTAGAAAAAGGCTTGAGTTCCGGATTTACAATTCCGAGTTGGATGAAAATTCAAAACTTATTTTCCCAGTCTTAGCTAGTTTTTCCCGAGTTCCCAGTTGTCTTGAAATCCCTAAAGTCAGATTTTGCATTTCAGAGTTAACAGTTGTTTTGAGCGTGGCACAAATCATGCTTCATTGACCGCATGGCCAAAGTAGAATGTTTATCATTTTAAACTAGGAAAAGAGACCCTTAGACCTGAGACCACATAGCCATTCCACTGAATAGCAGGCTAATGATTGCTTTGCAATGCTTGCAGAATTTTCGAGGTCTACCCTTAGACTTGGCCCTGACGTAGTGTCCCCATGAGTGACAGAACACCGAGCCAATCACTGCTCAATGCTCCATATTTTCTGCTTGTTTGCCCCAACAACACCCTGAATGCACTGAGCTAGGCTCAAACGCCTGCATTTTGGAGCTGCCTTACTCAAAAAAAGAAAAAAAAGAGCATGTTTGTATGCTGCTCTATTAACTCAATGATGTGTATATATATATATATATATTTTTTTACCTTGTTTGCAAACTGATATGTGACATGTATTATTGGTTTTCTGCCCCACCTGCCCTGAATGACGGGTTGCCACTGGATCAGTGTTTCCATTGCATTTTCAACTCTACCAGTAGTTTTGTCACAAATTGTTGCGTTAAATAGCAAATATGCCTACTCTGGTCTTGGCATGTGCACTCTCGCCAACAGCTCGCAGATACAGTGGTGGTAAGCTTGTCTACATGACGAGATTATGGATAAGTGCAAAACTGTTTTTATTTGTCAAAATTGCAGTCAAGCAATTCATCATGTCACTAGAATAAGATTCTCGACATTTATTGGAAAGGAGCATCAAGTTCATACCATGCACTTTCACCACCCTGTGAAGTTCATATTAACTTATTTCATCTGTAGCCTAATTTAAACTGCATGGTTTCCCGAGTCGTAGTGGAAGGAGCACACACCATATCATCGCGTGACTACAAAATCACATCGATATGATGGTTCACTATCACTATTTGCGCTTGATTTCCATCACCATTTCTTGCATAATTTATTTTACAGACCAAAAAAATCTAATTGTTGAACGAACAAATTATCTGTCTGCATCTATGAAATTGTACTGAAACTTCCTTTTTCCATCACAGCTGTCATAATTTTATTTTATATGGTATAACTTTACTCGTATAAAAACTGTAGATGGAAACGTGGTTAGTAAGGTATTTAATTGTTACCCAGAAATGGTTTGATATTGATATAGAAATGTCTGCATTGGGACTTTTTTTTAAGGTCAATGGCATCATTAACTTTACCCAGTACCAGGATATTTTAGGCAAAAACCTGGTTGCCTCTGCCAGGAGGCTGAAATTTGGCTGCAAATGGATCTTCCAGCAAGACTATTTGCCCAAGTACACACACAAATCTACAAAGAAATAGTTCATTTGGCCACAAAATCAACATTTTGCAATGGCCATCTGTCTCTGGACTTGAAACCCCATTGAAAACCTGTGGTTTGAATTGAAGAGGGCAGTCCATAAGTACAGAGGAAGGATATCAAGGATCTGGAAGGATTCTGTATGGAGGAATAGTCTTAAGATCCCTTCCAATGTGTTCTACCACTCATAAAATATTTTACAAAACGGCTCAGTGCCATTATCCTCGCAAGGTGAAAACGGGTGTCAGTAATTTTGACCCCTACCTTTTTGAGAAAAATAAATATTACTTGTTAAACGAAGTAATTATCTTTGAGAAATTGTATTAGTATAAAAAATAACTTACCAGTTTATTTTGCATACAATACAGCTCAGTATTTAAATTATTTATTTTATACAGTCATTATTGCTAATATTTATCAAGGGTGTCAATTTATGACCCCACTGTGTGTGTGTATATATTTTACATGTCATGTTTTACTTGAGAAATGATTCAACTTTATTGTCCACATTTAGATGAGAGGTGAAGCCAAAGGCTATTTTCCAAGTAACACATTTATACATTGTAATACAGTTTTTTTTTTATTGCTTATGTACTATTTTCTAAACTCTTAGTACGAAACTCCAAACTGGTAACTTGTAACGCAGCCATTCTTACATTCAAAACCTTTCATCAAGCATTAATTTTGTTTGTAGACAAATTTCACCACACAACCATTGATCCAAAATATGAGTTTACTGTGAAATATATAATGAGTACATTGGTTAAATCACAAACACAACATAATGATATCTTCTCAATTTTAGTTATTTTTAACAACCAGTTAATCCAATAGCAAAACATGTAATGTAGCATGCTACAGTCCTGTAAATTACAGTACATTACACTGTTTTCACATTAGGCAATACACTTGCACAACTGAACATCACATTTCCATCATTTCTATCCCATGTGTGATCATCTTTCACAATTTAGATTTTATTTTGATTGCCCTTCCTGGTTAAATAAAGGTTCAATCTCTTTTTCAAGAGCGTCCTGGCCAAGATAGGCAGCACCAAGTTATTACAAAAATTACAGACAAACATGAAAAACTACAAGTAATCTAGTAAAAACCATAGAATTCACAGGAGTATAACAAAATCAAAAACGGCAAATTAAAAACATTGACAGGTCAGGGAATCAGTCTCAAGATCATTCATCAGTGATTTAAAAAGTTCTTCCAGTTTAAAAGTATTTTGCAAGGTGTTCCAAGATGATGGCGCAGAGTACATGAAAGCCCTTTTAACAAATTCAGTTCGGACATTTTGGAACAGTTAGCAGGATAATGTCCAGCGACCGAAGAGAGTACCCACCACATTTCTGAACAATAAAATGCCCATATAAAAAGGTAGTAAACCCAAAATGGCTTTGTAAATAAAAGTATACCAGTGACTGAGCCTACGATTGACTTTAGAAGGGCCAGCCAACCCTGGTATACAAAGTGCAGTAGTGCGTAAGGGTTTTGCAGTTTTAAAATAACTCTCAAAGTGCAATGGTAAAGGGCGTCAATTGATCTCAAACACTGAGCGGAAGCATTCATATAAAATATTCCCATAGTCTAGTAAGGGCATAAATGTAGCTGATACTAGCCTCCTTCTGGCTTCAAAAGAAAAACAGGCCTTATTCCGAAAATAAAATCCAAATTTCAGCTTCCATTTGTTTTGTAAGTTGTTGAATATGCAATTTAAGAGGCCGTCATCAATTAAAATTCCAAGATATTTATATGAGGTTAGTCTCAATCTCATTGCCCTGACAGGTAATAATAGGTACAAAAGTTCAGAGGTCTATATCTTGCTTTAGAAAACACCATTAGTTTAGTTTTGTCAGTATTGAGGATAAGCTTCAATTGATACTAGGTATGTTGAACAGTATAAAAAGCAGTTTGCAAGTTCTGGAATGCTTTTGTAAGAGACTAGGCATAACAGTATCATCAGCATAAAGGTTGTGCATTTTGAACAATTTTGTCTAAATTATTTATATAAATAGTGAATAAGAGAGGACCAAGTACAGAGCCTTGGGGCACACCATCAGACAGACAATTTAACAGACATGAGCCCATTAAATTGAGTGCACTGAGTTCTATCAGACAGATAGTTGGCAAACCAAGCAACTGCATGCTCTGAAAGACCTACACTCAATAATCTATGCCTTAGCATGATCAACTGTATCAAAAGCCTTAGAGAGATCAATAGAAAGTGAGACACAGTGCTGTTTTTTGTCAAGGGCTTCAGTGAAATCATTTAAAACCTTCATGGCTGCTGTGCTATGCCTCTTCCTGAAGCCCGATTGGTACATTGATAAAATAGAGTAAGTAAATAAAAACTCTTAGCTGTTCACTTACAAGGGTTTCAAGTATTTTCACCAGGGGTGACAGCTTTGCGATTGGCCTATAATTATTTAAAATAGTTTGATCTCCCCCTTTTTAAAAGTGGTAGGACCAAAACAATTCCAAAGATCTGGAAATCAGCATTACATTCCAGGGTTAGATTGAACAGATGTGTAAGTGGTTCAGCTATGAAATCAGCTGCCAGATATAAAAAGCAGGGATCCAGAAGATCAGGACCTGCAGGCTTTCTCTGATCTAAGGAGTTCAGGGATTTATGTACCACCTGCACTGAAAGTGGCAAGAAGCAATGTAATCAAATTAAAGAAACATCATGTTTAGCAGGCACTAGTTTGCAGCAAGCCTGTCTTGAGCATTTGGCCAAAGGTTCTCTCATCGAAATTGCAGTAAATATCCTCATTGTTCATGCACCTGGGGAAAACCCTTTTGGCAGGGCGAGTCCAAACCTGACATGCACTGTAGGTCTGGATTGAAATCATTCCATGCCTCGTCCATGGCCTTTTGGATACATGTTTACTGTATAGGGGATGCATTTCTTTCTTGTTTTGGACTTTCTGGATTATTTGAAATTGTAGTGACAGAAACACAAGCATTTCGCTGCAGCTGCTGTAACACCTGCTAATCTGTACATGTCTGATCTTGTCAGATAGGACTTTACTTGCTGTGGCAAGTTTACAATAGTCATCATAGTAGTACATTCGAGTATATATCGTACTTTTTATGTTTATACTTCAGACATACAGAACGAGTCAAAGGTTTGGACACTCCTACTCATTTCAGGGTTTTTCTTTATTTTTACTTTTTTTTGTAGAATAATAGTGAAGACAAATTATGAAATAACACATTTAATCATGTAACCAAAAAAGTGTTAAACAAATCAAAATATATTTTAGATTCTTCAAAGTAGCCACGCTTTGCCCTGATGACAGCTTTGCACATTCTTGACATTCTCTCATCCAGCTTCATGAGGTCGTTATATGGAATGCATTTCAATTAACAGGTGTGCCTTGTTAATTTGTGGAATTTCTTTCCTTAATGCATTTGGGCCAATTAGTTGTGTTGTGACAAGGGGTGGTATACAGAAGATGGCCCTATTTGGTGAAAGACCAAGTCCATATTATGGCAAGAGCAGCTTAAATAAACAAAGAGAAATGACAGTCCATAATTACTGTACGACATGAAGGTCAGTCAGTCCGGATAATTTTAAAGAACTTTGAACGTTTCTTTAATTGCAGTCACAAAAACCATCAAGCGTATGATGAAACTGGATCTCAGGAAAGGAAGACTCCGAGTTACCTCTGCTGCAGTGGATAAGTTCATTATAGTTAACTGAACCTCAGATTGCAGCCCAAATAAATGCTTCACGGAGTTCAAGCAACAGACACATCTCAACATCAACTGTTCAGAGGAGACTGCGTGAATCAGGCATTCATGGTCAAATTGCTACAAAGAAACCACTACTAAAGGACACCAATAGTAAGAAGAGACTTGCTTGGGCCAAGAAACACAAACAATGGATATTAGACCGGTGGAAATCTGTCCTTTGGTCTGATGAGTCAAAATTGGAGATTTTTTGTTCCAACCGCCATGTCTTTGTGAGACATAGAGAAGATGAACGGATGATCTCGGCATGTGTGGTTCCCACTATGAAGCAAGGAGGAGGAGGTGTGGGTGTGCTATTCTGGTGACACTGTCTGTGATTTATTTAGAATTCAAGGCACACTTAACCAGCATGGCTACTCCAGCATTCTGCAGCGATACACCATTCCATCTGGATTGCGCATAGACCCACTATCATTTGTTTTTCAACAGGACAATGACCTAACACACCTCCAGGCAGTGGAAGGGCTGCATCAGATGAACTGGCCTCAACAATCACCTGACCTCAAACCAATTGAGATGGTTTTAGATGAGTTTGATCGCAGAGTGAAGGAAAAGCAGCCAACAAGTGCTCAGCATATGTGGGAATCAAATCAAATGTATTTATATAGCCCTTCGTACATCAGCTGATATCTCAAAGTGCTGTACAGAAACCCAGCCTAAAACTCCAAACAGCAAGCAATGCAGGTGTAGAAGCACGGTGGCTAGGAAAAACTCCCTAGAAAGGCCAAAACCTAGGAAGAAACCCAGAGAGGAACCAGGCTATGTGGGGTGGCCAGTCCTCTTCTGGCTGTGCTTATATAGAACAGAACATGGCCAAGATGTTCAAATGGTCATAAATGACCAGCATGGTTGAATAATAATAAGGCAGAACAGTTGAAACTGGAGCAGCAGCACGGCCAGGTGGACTGGGTACAGCAAGGAGTCATCATGTCAGGTAGTCCTGAGGCATGGTCCTAGGGCTCAGGTTCTCCGAGAGAAATAGAGAGAGCACACTTAAATTCACACAGGACACCCCGAATAGGACAGGAGAAGTACTCCAGATATAGCAAACTGACCCTAGCCCCCCGACACATAAACTACTGCAGCATAAATACTGGAGGCTGAGACAGGAGGGGTCAGGAGACACTGTGGCCCCATCCGAGGACACCCCCGGACAGGGGGTGCCTTCAAGACTGTTGGAAGAGCATTCCAGGTGAAGCTGGTTGAGAGAATGCCAAGAGTGTGCAAAGCTGTCATCAAGGCAAAGGGCAGCTACTTTGAAGAATCTCAAATGTAAAATATATTTTGATTTGTTTAACACTTTTGTTGCTTACTAAATGATTCCATATGTGTATTTCATAGATTTGATGTCTTCACTATTAGTCTACAATATAGAAAATTGTAAAAATAAAGAAAAACCCTTGAATTAGTAGGTGTGTCCAAACTTTTGACTGATACTGTACATTTTCATGAATACATTTTTGCCGCATAGAAAGTGGTAACAGTGCACCAAAGTCTGGAACCAACAGGACTCTGAACAGCTTCTATCCCCCCCCCCCCCCCAAGCCATAAGACTTCTAAACAATTGCTAAATATCTAATCAAATTGCTACTCTGACTACCTGCATTGACCCTTTTTTTGCACTAACTCTCTTGCACTAACTAACTCAATGCACCCACACTGGACTACCCACACACTCATACATACTTACACTGACACCTCAACACACACACTTTCACACTCACCACATAAGCTGCTGCAACTGTCTATTAACTATCCTGTTGTCTAGTCACTTTACCCCTACCTATATGTACAGTACGTCGCTACTTAAATTACTTCGTACCCCTGCACATCGACTCGGTACTGGTACTCCTTGTATACTGAGTGTACAAAACATTAGGAACATCTGCTCTTTCCATCACATAGCTTTCACCTGGTCAGTCTATGATCCCTTATTGATGTCACTTGTTAAATCCACTTCAATCACTGTAGATGAAGGGGAGGAGATGGGTTAAAGACAGGTTTTTATGCCTTGAGACATGGATTATGTATGTGGGCCATTCAGAGGATGAATGGGCAAGACAAAAATGTAAGTGCCTTTGAACAGGGTATGTTCGTAGGTGACAGGCGCACAGGTTTGAGTGTGTCAGGAACTGCAACCCTGCTGGGTTTTTCATGCTCAGCTGTTTCCTGTGTGTATCAAGAATGGTCCACCACCCAAAGGACATCCAGCCAACTTGACACAACTGTGGGAAGCATTGGAGTCAACATGGGACAGCATCCCTGGAGAATGCTTTCGACACCAGAGTCCATGCTCTGACGAATTGAAGCTGTTCTGAGGGCAAAAGGGGGTTCAACTCAATATTAGGAGGGTGTTTTCTGTTTTGTACACTCTGTATGTAACCACGTTATTTTCTACTCTGTATATAGCCATGGTATGTTCTACTCTGTATATAGCCATGTTATTTTCTACTCTGTATATAGCCATGGTATGTTCTACTCTGTATATAGCCATGGTATTTTCTACTCTGTATATAGCCATGGTATTTTCTACTCTGTATATAACCATGGTATTTTCTACTCTGTATATAGCCACGGTATTTTCTACTATGTATATAGCCATGGTATTTTCTACTCTGTATATAGCCATGGTATTTTCTACTCTGTATATAGCCATGGTATTTTCTACTCTGTATATAGCCATGGTATTTCCTACTCTGTATATAACCACGTTATTTTCTACTCTGTATATAGCCATGGTATTTTCTACTCTGTATAGCCACGTTATTTTCTACTCTGTATAGCCACGTTATTTTCTACTCTGTCTATAACCATGGTATTTTCTACTCTGTATATAAGCAATGGTATTTTCTACTCCGTATATAACCACGTTATTTTCTACTCTGTATATAGCCATGGTATTTTCTACTCTGTATATAGCCATGGTATTTTCTACTCTGTATGTAACCATGGTATTTTCTACTCTGTATGTAGCCATGGTATTTTCTACTCTGTATGTAGCCATGGTATTTTCTACTCTGTATGTAGCCATGGTATTTTCTACTCTGTATGTAGCCATGGTATTTTCTACTCTGTATGTAGCCATGGTATTTTCTACTCTGTATGTAGCCATGGTATTTTCTACTCTGTATGTAACCATGGTATTTTCTACTCTGTATATAGCCATGGTATTTTCTACTCTGTATATAACCATGGTATTTTCTACTCTGTATATAGCCATGGTATTTTCTACTCTGTACAGTGCCTTGCGTAAGTATTCGGCCCCCTTGAACTTTGCGACCTTTTGCCACATTTCAGGCTTCAAACATAAAGATATAAAACTGTATTTTTTTGTGAAGAATCAACAACAAGTGGGACACAATCATGAAGTGGAACGACATTTATTGGATATTTCAAACTTTTTTAACAAATCAAAAACTGAAAAATTGTGCGTGCAAAATGATTCAGCCCCCTAAGTTAATACTTTGTAGCACCACCCTTTGCTGCGATTACAGCTGTAAGTCGCTTGGGGTATGTCTCTATCAGTTTTGCACATCGAGAGACTGAAATTTTTTCCCATTCCTCCTTGCAAAACAGCTCGAGCTCAGTGAGGTTAGATGGAGAGCATTTGTGAACAGCAGTTTTCAGTTCTTTCCACAGATTCTCGATTGGATTCAGGTCTGGACTTTGACTTGGCCATTCTAACACCTGGATATGTTTATTTTTGAACCATTCCATTGTAGATGTTGCTTTATGATTTGGATCATTGTCTTGTTGGAAGACATATCTCCGTCCCAGTCTCAGGTCTTTTGCAGACTCCATCAGGTTTTCTTCCAGAATGGTCCTGTATTTGGCTCCATCCATCTTCCCATCAATTTTAACCATCTTCCCTGTCCCTGCTGAAGAAAAGCAGGCCCAAACCATGATGCTGCCACCACCATGTTTGACAGTGGGGATGGTGTGTTCAGGATGATGAGCTGTGTTGCTTTTACGCCAAACATAACATTTTGCATTGTTGCCAAAAAGTTCAATTTTGGTTTCATCTGACCAGAGCACCTTCTTCCACATGTTTGGTGTGTCTCCCAGGTGGCTTGTGGCAAACTTTAAACAACACTTTTTATGGATATCAGTTCATAAACATATCCAAAACTGATAGAGACATACCCCAAGCGACTTACAGATGTAATCGCAGCAAAAGGTGGTGCTACAAAGTATTACCTTAAGGGGGCTGAATCATTTTGCACGGCCAATTTTTCAGTTTTTGATTTGTTAAAAAGTTTGAAATATCCAATAAATGTCGTTCCACTTCATGATTGTGTCCCACTTGTTGTTGATTCTTCACAAAAAAATACAGTTTTATATCTTTATGTTTGAAGCCTGAAATGTGGCAAAAGGTCGCAAAGTTCAAGGGGGCCGAATACTTACGCAAGGCACTGTATATAACCATGGTATTTTCTACTCTGTATATAACCATGGTAATTTTACTCGTCATTTTTATTATTTGATTTTCTATCTTATCTTTAACTCTGCATTGTTGGAAAAGGACCCGTAAGTAAACATTTTCACCTGTTGTCTACGAAGCATGTGACAAATAACATTTTATTTGAACTAAGAGTTGTGGAGCAGTTCCACATACTTGTAAAAATTGCACCAAAGTGATTAAAAACTAACAGTGAACAATTGCATGCACTTATTATACTGACTATATATTAGGTTAGATTACATAACTGCATTCTGTCTGTTGTATTTCCACCCAAGAGGTTGAGAATAAGGTCAGAAGCATAGCTGCGTCCCCAGATGAACTCATATTTTTGAAGTATATTTTTCGTCCCTTCAAAGACCACAGAAGATGAATGTTACACAAAGTCTCCTGTGGTGGATTTGTTTAGTGTTGGTGTTATTAATGTTATGCTTTTGATGAGTGACCCCTGACCTGATATTACGGTGGGGATGTCTCTGCCTGCAGGTTTGGCTCAGTGGCGTGTGGTGTGGGTCAGGAGCTCTATGTGTTTGGAGGCGTGAGGAGCCGTGACTCAGACAATCCAGAATCCAGCACCATGACCACCTGCAAGTCCGAGTTTTTCCATGATGAGATGAAAAGGTCAATAATAGGGCTTACTTTGATCAAATACATCCTTGTTTTAATTCATGCTTTAGCCAGAACGGTTATTGACTGGGTGTATCCTTGTTACCTAAAGACGAAGAGACCTTATATTTACCGTGTTTGTAGATTATCAACATCTTTCAATCATATTTTTTATTTTTTTGCCCAACCACACTGTGTCCAGATGGATATACCTGGACGACCAGAATCTCTGTGTTCAGACCAGTTCCTCCTTTGTGTATGGAGCTGTCCCCATTGGAGTCAGCATTTATGTGGTGGGAGACCTAGACACTGGTGAGTTAAAAGCTGTGCCAATAGAATGTAAATATTATGATATGTTATGTAATGGACTCCTGAAGCATATTACAACAACTTGGCAAACATTTGCAAATACAAGTTACTGTGTGTATACATTCTCTAAAGGGGGAGGGTGTACACAGCTGGCAATCCCCTGAGGGCAATATCAGTATATGTTTTCCTCTCTCTGCGTAGGTACAACCTATGACTATGTGAGGGAATTCCGTCGTAGCTCGGGGACGTGGCACCGCACCAAGCCCATGCTGACATCTGATCTGTGCAAGACGGGCTGTGCAGCCCTGCGCATTGCTAACTGCAAACTCTTCCGTCTGCAGCTGAAGCAGGGCCTGTTTAGACACAGGGTCCCATCGTCATAGAAAGCACCTAAAGGAGTGGCATTGTCTCCACATCTTTTGGCTATGGGCACAGCAATGGGACATAAGAATGGAGGTTGAAGAAGGGACCCTCCAATGGGGATGTTTGGAGTATTTATCTGCATATTTTCCTGACTTTCTTAGGGTTCGTGAGGGTATTATTGTATGTGCGATGTTGCTTGAAGAGGGATCACTTTTTAAACATGGCCTTATTTCATTGCAATTTAACAGTGGGAATGATTTGTAAATACATTTTACTGACATTCCCCATTTGCTTTTTATGTTTACTACATTTTTGCTGCTGCTTGGTGGATTTTAGAGAATGTAACACTATTTTTAAGGGGTGAAAAGGGAGAATTACATTTTAGCAGACACGCTTATCCAGAGCCACTTACAGGAGCAATTAGATTAAAGTGCCTTGTTCAAGGGCACATCTACAAATGCCCAGCTCGGGAATTTAAACCAGCGACCTTTCACTTAACCACTAGGCTCCCTGCCGCCTAGTAGTACTGTAATTTGTAATCACCTAGCCTGTCATTTTTAAGGAAAACCTAGACCCATGTCTAACACTGTATTTTTTTTGTTATGAGTCAGTGAATGTCAACTACAGATGCATAACTAGATTCACAAAAGGACAAATGCTGTTTTTGGCCTATGACAACTAGAGATACACAAGGAGACTTATAAAATAACATGTGGTTTTAGTTGTTCCCTTAGCTAAGGGACTTGTGGCCTATAAAATAATCTTTACTCAAAATCTTAACTTAAAATAGACTTTCTAAATAGACAGTTTATAGTGCTTAATGCCAAAAGCTGGAGCATAGCACATATTTCAATGGTTACTGGTGATATACTGTATACACTGAGTGTATAAAACATTAGGAACACCTGCTCTTTCCACAAGAGACTGACCAGGTGAAAGCTATGATCCCTTATTGATGTCACCTGTTAAATCCACTTCAATAAGTGTAAATGAAGGGGGGAGACAGGTTAAAGAAGGATTTTCAAGCTTTGAGACAATTTGAGACATGGATTGTGTATGTGTGCCATTCAGAGGGTGAATGGGCAAGACAAAGGATTTAAGTGCTTTTGAACAGGGTATGGCAGTAGGTGCCAGGCACACCGGTTTGAGTGGGTCAAGAACTGCAACACTGCTGGGTTTTTCACACTCAACTGTTTCCAGCCTATCAAGAATGGTCGACCACCGAAAGGACATCCAGCCAACTTGACACAACTGTGGGAAGCATTGGCGTCAACATGTGCCAGGGTCTCTGTGAAATGCTTTCCACACCTTGTAGTTTATGCCCTGATGAATTGAGGATAATCTGAAGGCAAAAGGGGGTGCAACTCAATATTAGGTGTTCCTACTGTTTTGTGCACTGTGTGTGTATATATAAACGGTACTGTAACCTAAGTGAAATCTCTTCATGACATGAATGTAAGGCTGAGTTAAGCATTTTCCTGCAGTGCCATTGGTTTCTCTTCAACCAAGCACTCCAGAAACAGCGTGAGTCAGAAAAAGATGTAGAGTTACTAGTGTCGCTCTTAAAGTTGCTGCATGGTCAATCCAACATCTGCATTGGCCATGCAGCATTTACGGTGATACGGCCTCTGTAGAAGTCCAGGTATCCATACTTCTTGCGCTTCGCAGAGCTGTTGTCAAGTAAGTGCGTTTGTTTATACAGGACCTCCCGCCCCCACCTACCATCAACCAATCATGTAAATGCGGAGCTACAGTTGAAGTCGGAAGTTTACATGTTAGCCAAGTACAGTTTTTCACAATTTCTGACATTTAATCCTAGTACAAATTCTCTGTGTTAGGTCAGTTAGGATCACCACTTTATTTTAAGAATGTGAAATGTCAGAGTAATAGTAGAGAATTCTTTCAGCTTTTATTTCTTTCATCACATTCCCAGTGGGTCAGAAGTTTCCATACACTCAATTCGTATTTGGTAGCATTGCCTTTAAATTGTTTAACTTGTTTAAAATTGTTTCAGGTAGCATTCCACAAGCTTTCCACAATAAGTTGGGTGAATATTGGCCCATTCCTCCTGACATAGCTGGTGTAACTGAGTCAGGTTTGTAGGCCTCCTTGCTCGCACATGCTTTTTTCAGTTCTGCCCACAAATTTTCTATGGGATTGAGGTCCGGTCTTTGTGATGGCCACTCCAATACCTTGACTTTGTTGTACTTAAGCCACTTTGCCACAACTTTTGAAGTATGCTTGGGGTCATTGTCCATTTGGAAGACCCATTTGCAACCAAGCTTTAACTTCCTGACTGATGTCTTGATGTTGCTTCAATATATCCATATAATTTTCCATCCTCATGATGCCATTTATTTTGTGAAGTGCACCAGTCCTTCCTGCAGCAAAGCACCCCCACAACATGATGCAGCCACCCCCGTGCCTCACGGTTGGGATGATGTTCTTCGGGATGCAAACCTCCCCCCTTATTCCTCCAAGCATAAGTTATATTTTTGTTTCAACGGTTATTTTTTTGGTCATTTCTCCAAAAAGTCCAATCTTTGTCCTCATGTGCAGTTGCAAACCGTAGTCTGGCTTTTTTATGGCTGTTTTGGAGCAGTGGCTTCTTCCTTGCTGAGCGGCCTTTCAGGTTATGTCGATTTAGGACTTGTTTTACTGTGGATATAGATACTTTTGTACCTGTTTCCTCCAGCGTCCTCCAGAAAGGTCCTTTGCTGTTGTTCTGGGATTGATTTGTACTTTTCGCACCAAAGTACGTTAATTTCTAGGAGACAGAACGCGTCTCCTCCCTGAGCGGTACGGCGGCTGCGTGGTCCCATGGTGTTTATACTTGCATACTATTGTTTGTACAGATGAACATGGTACCTTCAGGCATTTGGACATTTCTTCCAAGGATGAACCAGACTTGTGGAGGTCTCCAATTTTTGTGGAGGTCTTGGCTGATTTCCATTGATTTTTCCATGATGTCAAGCAAAGGGGCACTGAGTTTGAAGGTTGTTCTTGAAATACATCCACAGGTGCACCTCCAATTCACTCCAATTATGTCAATTAGACTATCAGAAGCTTCTAAAGCCATGACATCATTTTCTGGAATTTTCCAAGCTGTTTAAATGCACAGTCAACTTGGTGTATGTATACTTCTGACCCACTGGAATTGTGATACAGTGAATTATAATCTGTAAACAATTGTTGGTAAAATTACGTAAAAATATGTCCTAACCAACTTGCCAAAACTATCTTTTGTTAACAAGAAATTTGTGGAGTAGTTGAAAAACAAGTTTTAATGACTCCTACCTAAGTGTATGTAAACTTCTGACTTCAACTGCTTTTGGAGCCCTCTGCATTGTTACAAAATTTGGGAGGTCCATGGCGATGCGGTACAGATCTCAATTTACATTTACATTTACATTACATTTAAGTCATTTAGCAGACGCTCTTATCCAGAGCGACTTACATATTGGTGAATTCACCTTCTGACAATTTGGCATCTTTATCAAATCAAATCAAATCAAATTTATTTATATAGCCCTTCGTACATCAGCTGATATCTCAAAGTGCTGTACAGAAACCCAGCCTAAAACCCCAAACAGCAAGCAATGCAGGTGTAGAAGCACGGTGGCTAGGAAAAACTCCCTAGAAAAGCCAAAACCTAGGAAGAAACCTAGAGAGGAACCAGGCTATGTGGGGTGGCCAGTCCTCTTCTGGCTGTGCCGGGTAGAGATTATAACAGAACATGGCCAAGATGTTCAAATGTTCATAAATGACCAGCATGGTCGAATAATAATAAGGCAGAACAGTTGAAACTGGAGCAGCAGCACGGCCAGGTGGACTGGGGACAGCAAGGAGTCATCATGTCAAGTAGTCCTGGGGCATGGTCCTAGGGCCGCGGTTCAGTTGAAACTGGAGCAGCAGCACGGCCAGGTGGACTGGGGACAGCAAGGAGTCATCATGTCAGGTAGTCCTGGGGCATGGTCCTAGGGCTCAGGTCCTCCGAGAGAGAGAAGGAGAGAATTAGAGAACGCACACTTAGATTCACACAGGACACCGAATTGGACAGGAGAAGTACTCCAGATATAACAAACTGACCCCAGCCCCCCGACACATAAACTACTGCAGCATAAATACTGAAGGCTGAGACAGGAGGGGTCAGGAGACACTGTGGCCCCACCCGAGGACACCCCAGTACAGGGCCAAACTGGAAGGATATAACCCCACCCACTATGCCAAAGCACAGCCCCCACACCACTGGAGGGATATCTTCAACCACCAACTTACCATCCTGAGACAAAGCTGAGTATATCTCCGTGACCACATCAGTGAATCAACCCACTCAGGCGACGCACCCCTCAGGGAATGAGAGAGCCCCAGCAAGCCAGTGACTCAGCCCCTGTCATAGGGTTAGAGGCAGAGAATCCCAGTGGAAAGAGGGGAACCGGCCAGGCAGAGACAGCAGGGGTGGTTCGTTGCTCCAGAGCCTTTCCGTCACCTTCCCACTCCTGGGCCAGACTTGATATGACCCACTGAAGAGATGAGTCTTCAGTAAAGACTTAAAGGTTGAGACCGAGTTTGCGTTCTGACATGGGTAGGCAGACCGTTCCATAAAAATGGAGCTCTATAGGAGAAAGCCCTGCCTCCAGCTGTTTGCTTAGAAATTCTAGGGACAATTAGGAGGCCTCGTCTTGTGACCGTAGCGTACGTGTAGGTATGTACGGCAGGACCAAATCAGAGAGATAGGTAGGAGCAAGCCCATGCAATGCTTTGTAGGTTAGCAGTAAAACCTTGAAATCAGCCCTTGCTTTGACAGGAAGCCAGTGTAGGGAGGCTAGCACTGGAGTAATATGATCAAATTTTTTGGTTCTAGTCAGGATTCTAGCAGCCGTATTTAGCACTAACTGAAGTTTATTTAGTGCTTTATCCGGGTAGCCGGAAAGTAGAGCATTGCAGTAGTCTAACCTAGAAGTGACAAAAGCATGGATTAATTTTTCTGCATCATTTTTGGACAGAAAGTTTCTGATTTTTGCAATGTTACGTAGATGGAAAAAAGCTGTCCTTGAAATGGTCTTGATATGTTCTTCAAAAGAGAGATCAGGGTCAGAGTACAGTTTTATTTGAGATGACTGTACAACCATTAAGATTAATTGTCAGATTCAACAGAAGATCTCTTTGTTTCTTGGGACCTAGAACAAGCATCTCTGTTTTATCCGAGTTTAAAAGTAGAAAGTTTGCTGCCATCCACTTCCTTATGTCTGAAACACATGCTTCTAGCGAGGGCAATTTTGGGGCTTCACCATGTTTCATTGAAATGTACAGCTGTGTATCATCCGCATAGCAGTGAAAGTTAACATTATGTTTTCGAATAACATCCCCAAGAGGTAAAATATATAGTGAAAACAACAGCGGTCCTAAAACGGAACCTTGAGGAACACCGAAATTTACAGTTGATTTGTCAGAGGACAAACCATCCACAGAGACAAACTGATATCTTTCCGACAGATAAGATCAAACCAGGCCAGAACTTGACCGTGTAGACCAATTTGGGTTTCCAATCTCTCCAAAAGAATGTGGTGATCGATGGTATCAAAAGCAGCACTAAGGTCTAGGAGCACGAGGACAGATGCAGAGCCTTCCGATGCCATTAAAATGTCATTTACCACCTTCACAAGTGCCGTCTCAGTGCTATGATGGGGTCTAAAACCAGACTGAAGCATTTCATATACATTGTTTGTCTTCAGGAAGGCAGTGAGTTGCTGAGCAACAGCCTTTTCTAAGATTTTTGAGAGGAATTTCGATATAGGCCGATAGTTTTTATATTTTCTGGGTCAAGGTTTGGCTTTTTCAAGAGAGGCTTTATTACTGCCACTTTTAGTGAGTTTGGTACACATCCGGTGGATAGAGAGCCGTTTATTATGTTCAACATAGGAGGGCCAAGCACAGGAAGCAGCTCTTTCAGTAGTTTAGTTGGAATAGGGTCCAGTAAGCAGCTTGAAGGTTTAGAGGCCATGATTATTTTCATCATTGTGTCAAGAGATATAGTACTAAAACACTTGAGCGTCTCTCTTGATCCTAGGTCCACGCAGAGTTGTGCAGACTCAGGACAACTGAGCTTTGAAGGAATACGCAGATTTAAGGAGGAGTCTGTAATTTGCTTTCTAATAATCATAATTTTTTCCTCAAAGAAGTTCATGAATTTATCACTGCTAAAGTGAAAGTCATCCTCTCTTTGGGAATGCTGCTTTTTAGTTAGCTTTGCGACCGTATGAATTTTGGATTGTTCTTATTGTCCTCAATTAAGTTAGAAAAATAGGATGATCGAGCAGCAGTAAGGGCTCTTCGGTACTGCACGGTACTGTCTTTCCAAGCTAGACGGAAGACTTCCAGTTTGGTGTGGCGCCATTTCCGTTCCAATTTTCTGGAAGCTTGCTTCAGAGCTCGGGTATTTTCTGTGTACCAGGGAGCTAGTTTCTTATGAGAAATGTTTTTAGTTTTTAGCTTTATGCCTCCGGAGGCTCTGCAATTGAGTCGCACCCTCCATTAGGGAGACTCGGACCACATTTTTGGATCAAGCATAAATTGGATTTTAAATTGCTGGGTGTAATTGGCTGATGACCTTTGAACTGGCTTTTCAGTCAGTGGACAAATTTGGCATCTGTTGACCCCATTTGTTCTGTGTGAGTTACAGCTGTTGCTTTCCGTCTCAATAGAAGGGCAACTCATCACCTATACACTACAGCACTCACAGACATACAGTATTAGAGAGAATGCATTCACACACACTTAATGCCTTATTAATGCAGCCAACAGAGCTCAGGACACCTCTGAAAAGCACCAAGAACACATATTATACTGTATCAAAATCTTCACTTAACACTTTACTTGCAGCATGTTACAGTGTATTGCTGAGAGATACTCAACATTCCAGTGTCCCTCACACAGTTTAAACACTATCCACATTCAGTGTCGAAACAGTGCTTTCACAAAACATTCACCCATTGTGTAGCTATCAAAACACTTTGATGCACTTAAGCACTGTTCTTCTGGGAATTCTTCAATAGTACCATCAAGTGGGTGTTAACCAAAATAGGGATGTGAGAGAAACACAAATTCAAAGCTATTTGTATTTTGTATTCAATTCTGTGGAGTAGCAAGGAAGGTGTCATGGAATGAGCTCAATCATGAGTGTCTTTTGGTTTAACAAAATGGATTAAACATGACTCTGTGTGGTCAACTGGGTAGTTATTCCTCTGTGACTTCAGCCCTGCTTGAAGTGGTTTAAATCAAGTAACATTCAGGATGTTTTTTAATTTTTTATAATCGGGTTACTGAGGAGTTATTTCCCCAAATTATCCATTATATTTTGGTTATTGTTGATTTTTTTGGAAACAGTAGTTAACCAAGAGAATCCTCTCCAGAAGTGTGTGTATGTCAGATACAGTCCAAAAATGTTTCTCATGTCATCAGTCAAGTTAAGATATTGGACTTTCAAGAAGCAAAAGAAAACAGGCATATGGTGCATTTTAAATGATGATGATTTGGATGGTGACTCTTTGCTTCTTGAAAGACCAATATCTTTAAAACTTGACTGCTGTGAACTCATTTTCTTGTAAAAAATTGCCAAATCGTTTCCCTTTAACACAACAGTATTACTGAAGATAATCAGGATGGAGTTAATTAATTTAAACCAAGCTGCTCTCATTACGTCCTCATAATTTAACAAGAGATATTGTGACTTGGGACACTGATGAGTAGCTAATGTTAAACTGAGACCTGAGAGACTGTGCTGCCGGACAACTTGATGAGACTTGTTCATGTCCACCAGTGGCATGTGAAGGGAAGCATAACAGAAAGCCACCAGCACTCTACACTCATTGCTTTGACAAAACCTGTTTTGAGATTTACGTTGAGTGTAATCAATGTTTAAATATTAATGCTGATTGTAAAGGAATTAATTAATCAGAAATTAGGAAACTATCTGTTATGCCCTAAGGTATTGGGACCTCCTTAAGTTTGTTGCATTTGAATGTGGTTTATCATTTAAAGAACAGACTACATAGGGGGTTATTTAACTTCCTCTTATATCTGAGATGTCTAAACTGCATAATAACTGTCACATTGTCTTTCACTTTCAGCTTTACTAAGTGTTCAGGCATGACAGACCAAGGCTTGCTATTGTGTGATGCAAATATGGAGCACAATTGGTAAGAGTGCTATCTCTGCAATGTTGTGGTCAAGTTGCATAATGGGAGTGGGTGGAATTGAAAAAGCATTCAGAGAAATGTGTTCAGCTCCCAGTGGGAGCATCTAGACCTTAGTGGAGAGACGAAGCAATATGTGGATGACCCCGACCAAATTTACAGAAATGTTAGTTATAGATCTAAGATGTGCTAGATATGTTCTATGTACGCTATTTCTATGCTTCCCGTTCTTAAGTTTCGTTTTGCATCTTACTTTCAGTTTTGTACAGCGCTGAAAATACAATATTTTTGGTTATGTAAAATATATTTCACAGCGGTTTAGATGGTAAAATGATTCTCTACACTATACTTCTTTTGTCATAAACTGAAATTAGGCAAACTATTAGAATTTAGCAACCCGGAAATGGCGGAGTGGTTTCTGCATTGTGCATCTTTGGAGAGCTGCTTGTTTTTGACAGTGTGACCCATGAGTTTAGTGTCCAAGGTACTGTATATTTCACATTATAAACTGGGTGGATTGAGCCCTGAATTCAGATTGGCTGAAAGCCATGGTATATTTAAGCAATAATGCACGGGGGGTGTGGTATATGACCAATATACCATGGCTAAGGGCTGTTCTTACGCATGAGGCATCGCGGAGTGCATTAATACAGCCCTTAGCCGTGGTATATTGGCCTTGTATCACCAACCCTGAGGTGTCTTATTGCTTTTATAAACTGGTTACCAATGTAATTAGAGCAGTAAAAATAAATGTTTTGTCATACATGTGGTATACAGACTGATATACCACGGCTGTAAGCCAATCAGCATTCAGGGCTCGAACCACCCAGTTTATAACAGACTGTATACCACGGATTTGACAAAACATTTAGTTGTACTGCTCTAATTATGTTGGAAACCAGTATATAATAGCAATAAGGCTCCTTAGGGTTTGTGAGACATGGCCAATATACCACGGCTAAGGGCTGTATTAAGGCACTCCGTGTTGCGTTGTGCGTAACAACAGCTGTTAGGCGTGGTGTATTGTCCATATACCACACCTCCTCAGGCCTTATTGCTTAACTCTGGTCTACCTGCTGTGTCCCTCCCCACAAACAAAACATAATTTCCGAATGTTAATGAAAAGAACCAGCACAATTACTTAAGACAATGCTGCGTTCGTAACCAAGTGGGAGGTAGGAATTTACCAGTTGTGATGCCGTAAAAATACCAGTTGGATGCATTGCATTGAATTCATTTAGAAACGCTGATTGGCTAATGGCCAACAAGCTGCATAAACCATAAATTAAAAGTACAGCTATCATGCTTGTAAATAAGTTACTCCATTCAAAAACCATATTAATAGATTGCTTTTTATAAATGTTTTGTTGCATTTAACTACCGAAAATGCTGTTAGCAAGGTGACGTCAGAGCTCATGATGATATGAGTTCCCACTTGTAATTACCAGTTGGAGGTCGGTTCATGTGGATTTTTGCCAGTCATATGTGGTAAATTCCCACTTCCCACTTGGTTATGAACGCAGCATTAGAGGTCCCTCTTCTGTCTCTGCAATACTTATCCTACTCAGTATACCCTTCAGCATGCCCATACTGTATTGTCAACAAAGGCTGTTACATACAGTAGGTTTGTGACAACTGTTTTCTTAGATTTAATCTGGAAACATCAATACATACTGTCACTGTGGGTGAAGAATGTGACTGGGAGTCTCTGACCCATTGCTGAAACAGTTTTAATGGGTATGTGTTGTGCAGTCCCCCATCACAGACCGTGTGGATGCTAATCAATCAATTCTGGGAATGAAGTATCAACATTGAGCTCACAGTTAAAGGGAAACTGTCAGTGATTCATGTTTATTATAATGTGAATCAAAACGCTAAAGAATTTGCAATAAAATTAAACTGTAGCCTACAACAGTTTTCGGTTTGTAATTGAAACAGTAGCCTACCGACAATTAGGCGGATATCCTCATATTAAATATTGCCATATGTTTCCCTCAGTATCCTATCGGGTCTTCTTATGATTCATAACGCCTGTGATTCCAGCAACATTTATTAAGTAGAATGATTGATTTCCGTCTCAGACGCAGTCTTCTTTAACAAAAATAGAGACAACACTGCTGGACGAGAAAATTGACATGTAGGTCGTGCGCCCTCCATTTTTGTGTTGAGGAAACTGTACACCCTCCTATCACATAGTAGGCAGCAGACAGTGGAGCTAAAAGACGCACAGCGCATCCGCTTGCCTCCCCATTGACGTCACTTTCGTATCACATGAACGAGAAGGGACCAATCCAAGTGGCTCTATCGAAGTGCTTGGGTTCTTTCACGAAGATAGAAGAAAAAGACAGTAAAAAGGAACCATGCCAATGACCGTTTAAAGACCAAGAAACTCGTCGCCTTTGGATTTGGGTGTTTTCTATCAATGCTACGTGACTTGTATGAGTTCAATCTGTGGAAGATGTTATCTGGACTGGAGCTGGCAGAATGGACATGGCCCGAACATATTGAGTAGCTCGTTGGGGGTGCTAAACGCGGACAGGATAGACATTACAGTGGGAATGGTGTGGATATAGGATTATTTGCCTATCCAATAACTGCTCTTTTACTTTTCCGTTCTGAAATACCCCCATCAAAGACTCTTTCATGGCTTTTCTATCAGTGGCTCCGCCGTGTCTGTTTTTCGCCCACAACACTCTTTTAACAATTGAGGTCGTATCGCGGTAGCTTTGCTCCCAAGGTTTACAATCCAATCCAATTGGCTTTTCTTTTGAAATATATATATATTCAAACTAATATTAGATAGGCCTACATTGTTACCTATAGGATCTTTTTGCGACTAGTTGAATATGGATTTTAACAGCAGCGGCGGGGGAAACGAGCTACATAATAAACAATTCTATCAATCTGAGGAGAGCAAGCCTTTGCTGGGGGAGATGTCTGCGCCGACGCCACCGGAGGGGAATAATATTAAGTTAGGCGCCGGGCCGTGCAAGAGAACCCTTCTCCATTGCAGCAGCGGGATGCGATATAAACTACTACAGGAGGGGGACATCCAGGTGTGTGTGGTCAAACACCCTCGGACCTTCCTCAGCAAAATTCTAACCTCAAAATTCTTACGGAGATGGGAACCGCACCACCTCACCTTGACAGACTGCAGCCTGGCGTCTGCGACGGTGAGTTGCAACATTGTGTGCACGTACAATGTTTATACCCCCCCCTCCCCCCCCATGCTGTCTTTTTTTTAAATGTGGGCTTTGTTATCACTTGTAATACTCCGTTTAAACACGACGATTGACGCATTTTCTGTGATTAACAGCAGAAAATGTAGCCTATCAGTTTCCTTTGTTACCGTCCAAGTTCCATTTGCTCAGCTGATAATTAGATCGCAACATTGTTGCTTTTTTCCCCCTTCGGTGACACTATTGTCGCTACACCTACACACATCCTCTGACGACTGTGCAGTGGACTCCTATTTGCTACGCTTTTATTTTAGTTGGCTACGATTTTCATATCATTATAACATTTGATAATCTCTAGGACTATTGGTTCATCAAACATGTATGGCTGTTGATATGGTTTCAGTCCTCGGCGGCCTAGGCCTACTGTTGTCCTCAGGTTGGATAGATAAGCACGGACTGACGTGTTATTTCTGTATTAAAGCATTGTTTTGTGGGCAGTGAGTGATGGCATGCTCACAAATGTATTGGATGACATTTTCTGTAGTCTATGAAAGCTGAATTGGGCCTAATGTTAATCTCCCAACAGCTGCCTCCTATGGATTTGTATCACATTAAATACTGTTGGCCCAGGCCAGGGCAGGGATCAATTCCGTTTTTAATTAAGTGAATTCAAGAAGCAAACAATAGGCATTTATCATATTTAATTCCAATGCACTTCCTGAATTGATCCTAACTGTGATGTAAAAAATTACTGTACTCATTGGACTCTGATCTGCTGTGTAAACCTTGTATGAAGCCATGGCTCATAGATTAAAACTGTTTTCAACAGGAATGTCATATGAAATATGAGTTTTTAAACCGAACAAATAGTATTAATATTACTCTTCCTATAGTTACAAGTGTCTGGTCTCTTAAAAAGGTTCACAACTTATTAAGAGACTTCCTGGTTAAATGCATCTAAAATGGTTGAAGAAAATATGATCATGATCACTGTTAGGCTATTATTATTGTTACTGTTATTTACTGGTGGCAGTGGGACAGTTGGCATAAGGCTTAGGGCATTGTTTTATCAACAGGTCTTCTAAGAGGACATTGTTTTCTTGTTTTACATTTTCACCCATTTGAACAATTTCACCCATGCCGCATGCAGTAAGCTGATAATGCCACATTTGATATTTTTCAGATTTTATTATGAATAGACTTCATATAGTAAACAATGGTGGGGATATTTAATTATATATTTAATAAGTTACTTAAATAAGAATATGAACATGCAGTGTGTTTTGAATGTATTACACTTATGCACAAGGTATAATTTAATTGCAGTACAATCGGCAAGTCACCCATGGGGCTGTTCACAAATGTTTTGTCTTGGTAGACTGCATTACAATTTGCGAACACATACTGTCAAAGCTATTCTTACAACTCATCTTAACTTGTGGATAATCACACTAATGCCACAGTGCTTCAATGAAAAGCACAGTACAGCTACAAGTGTCAAACACTCCAAATTAGACAGTATTTTGTGGCTTGACCTAGTTGTTGATGAGAATATATGAGAATATATATATATATATATATATATACCTAAAATATGGTAGACTACATAACTTTACAAAAAAGTTATGTCTTCCTTCACAGCTCATTCTATCAGATGTGAAGAGTAAAGTGCTGACTAACCACCTCACCCCATTATCAATAACAGTCCCTCTCAGCAACAGGGTCACTAATAGGTGTCCAACAGGTGCTCAGTGTCTGGCGGATCGTCACTAATGGAAGTGTAGTTGTCTGTGGCGAATGGTCTCTTTGGGCCACAGTCAGTGTCTTACTTTTAAATCTGTAATGTCTGTCTGTCTTTAGAAGAGACCCGTTACATGTATTGTTTGATGTGTCAATATAGTATTCATAACAAGGTACTGTTCTCAATAAATTGCACATTAAAGCCCCAAGGAAATAATTTCTCCCCCATACATTGTAATTCCAGTTTGACTATATGTCAGACAAGTCAGGTCTATAACTAGTTCAATCGCAAATTATCGAGTGCAGAACTGTTGTTGTTCTGTACTAAAAACAACCTGAATTATGTTTCCTTTGTGTATTGGGTCACCAAACTGTGACTGAAACTTGAGCCATGCCACACAAGTTCAGGTGCATTTTCTCCTATCAGACTTACTCCTTTCCTGTCATAATTTACATTAGGACAAAACCCCAAGCCATGTGGATGCTTCAGTTTCAACAAATGAGGTAGGCTACAGTATAAATAGATGAAGGCCTGATATGAGAAAAGTGAATCATTCCTCTTCTTAAGCATAGGCCAGTCACTATTGAGAACCTGCATCATATTTGCGTAACACCAACCCATTACAAGAACTTCCTGTCACGCCTCCTTCACAAAGGCCTACAGATTAGCTTGCAGTTCTGATATCTCAAGGGTCCTATTATGTCTTGAAGCGAACACGAACAGACAGAAACTAAGAACATGAGGTTGAGCAGGGTTAGGCCATACTACTCCCCAAAGAGCTCAGATTAGACAGAGAGTAAGGTATATCAGCAAGCAACTGAAAACACAAGATGAGGCAACTTTTTATCTCCACTTTACATACAAGGGTTGGCTGGCCTTCTCTAGTCAATCGTAGGCTCAGTCACTGGTATACTTTTATTTACAAAGCCAATTTGGGTTTACTACCTTTTTATTTGGCCATTTTTGTTGTTCAGAAATCTGGTGGGTACTCTCTTGGTTCACAGGACTTTATCCTGCTAACTGTTTCAAATGTCTGAACTGAATTTGGTAAAAGGGCTTTCATGTACTCTGTGCCATCGGCTTGGAAAGCCTTACAAGATACTTTTAAACTGGAATTGGTGATTTTTAAATCATTGATTAAGGATTTTGAGGCTGATTCCCTGACCTGTCAATGTTTTATTTTATTTGTTTTATGATCTTGTGAATTCTTTTTTTTTTTACTATATTACCTGTAGTTGTTCATGTCTGTAATTGTGTATTGACTTGGTGCAGCCTATCTTGGTCAGGACGCTCTTGAAAAAGAGATTTCAAATCTCAATGAGCCCTTCCTGGTTAAACAAAAAAAATACAATCTAAACACTGAAAGTCAGACTGAAAAACCAAACTATTTTTCACATCATACTCCATTATAGCTATTATTGTAGCGTAAAATGAAGTGAAGACATTTATAATACGCAGTTGTGACACACAGAAGCCTCAGAGAGCCTCTTGGCAGACAAAGTGTTCATTCAAATACAGGATCATCCTCCTTTTGTTGGGATAATCACCCATTTAAGAGAATATTTGAATTATTGTCTGGAATTAAGCTGCAGTACCCTGACATGGTTTCTTATTATTAACCTAAATTTGACTTTCCCCTTTGCCAGAACATTCAGTAGAGTGAGAAATAAAGAGAACATGTGTGCAATAATGAAATGTGATTTTATCATAATTTTAGACATATAGACTTAGGCCTATTTGTCACCTACCCAGTAAATACGTTTTAGGCCTCATTATAAAAGTGTGCAGTAGCCCGCTGTATGCCATAACTATGATCAGCAGTGGTTTTAGCTCGTGTGCATTTGACCAATGGGTGTTGTTAATCAGAAATCCCTTTAAATCAAATACAGATGCTACAACAAATGTTATAGATTTTCTAACTGAAGTGGTACTAAACTACCATAAGTTTGCCACCTTTGTTGTAACCCAATCTGTACAGTAACAGTGGAACGGGTGCTATCAAGTATAAACATTTGTTTAACCCAGTACTCAGACACGGTATACAGTACATGGGATCCTTGGCAGTTCAGGAGGGAGTAACAGAGTGGTGAAAGGAAGGGCAGTGAGCTGGTCATGTGGCATCAGAACTAGATTATCCCCCTCCCTTACATGGTTCATCATATGAGAACCTTTGGAACCTCTGCTGTGGTGAGGTCCTGGCTGGGCTCTATTTTGTCAGCGTCACAGTGTGATTGTCTCAGCTCTCACAGTGCATTTCCCAAAGTAATACCTTAAATGTATTTTGTTTGTTTTGCCATGTTCATAGAGTGAAATCCCAGTACATTTAAAAATATATATTTTGTCACATGAATGGGTGCAGTGAAATGTGTTGTTTTACAGGGTCAGCTATAGTAGTACAGTACCTCTGGAGCAAATTAGGTTTAAGTGCCTTGCTCAAGGGCACAGACAGATTTTTTCACCTTGTCGGCTCAGGTATTCAAAGTCCTTCACACTTACACTAGAGCTTGTTGATCAGACAGCAGCCTGGTTGGTAATTTACAACCTACTGGTTGGTTCCTTTATTATGCAGTTACAGTAATAATAACCTGTTTTGTTACAACTTGCTGCACATAAAGCCGATTTACTGTATCATTCATTTTGACACAGAAAAGTGGCCATTTGCATGATATTTGGGAAGGCATGTTGGCACAATTGTATTGTTTATTTTTCATTATTGAATCTAAGCCAAGAGACAAATATTTCTGTGAGTTACATAATAGTATGTTCCAGCATTGTATGATGAAATGCTTACACCCTATTTGCCCTGTATCCCATAATCCATTTCACTTTTATTTTACCATCTTTCACACTGGAAGCCTTCATGCCTGCCGGAGCAGATGTGAATGCTTAAAGTACTCTGCTAGTATAACATTACAAAAACCAGTATAAAGTTTATCAAGTTATTGGCAAAAAGAAAAACCACAGCTTGTCAAATGTGTGTTTTTGTTTGAAGAAAACGGGGTAATGGTTGCTGTCACATGCACGTCCACTGCAGTCTGTCTCTTATTAGATCAAGCCATATTGTGCAGGTCACAGTCACTATATGGAGTTGTCCACATACACCAGTCAGAAATCCCCAATGCGTCATGGCTTGACTTTATTAACCTCAGGTCCACTAAGTCATGCCTGATTAATACTCCTCCATACCTCACCTTCTGCAAACTGATGCTGTGTTACAAAGTAGCCTAATGTACCTTTCAAACCACTGTGTTCTCTGTTTCTCTAATCACTCATAGTTTCAGGCTGCCATTGAAGTCTCATTAATTGGATATCCTTCATACAAGCTGTCCAGAGGCAACTGCCATCTACTGGTCTCTGATGTTTATAACATGTGCAAATGAGAAAATGGTGGAGAGTACTTGGCTAGCAATACCCATAATGCCTATACAATGAAAGGAGAGATTTGATGCTGGATTTTGTGAATAGCTGTTTTCATATTTTATTTGCATCGGTATGTAGAAGCGCCTGGCAGTATTTGTGTACCTTCTATACGTTCTCAAATTAATTTACAATGAATGCTTTTTACCATCTTTTTTTGGTGTGATAAAAAATGTTGCTGCCAAAATACATTCATCCTCAAATTTAGTTGATATAAACATCCTATAAAGACACATGGGGTATAATTGAATAAGGTGAGCACAGTGTTGGTAAATTAATTGTGTTCATTACTTGAGCTAAAGAATTGATCATGAACACTGACCACTGAAACCTGCTATGATTGTTAGACTATATCATGAGCAAGATCAACATTGATTGTCTTCATCGTTCATATGATCAGTTTGCCAGTGCACCTGAATACAGAGATGCTTTCCACCTGGTTCTCCCTGGAAACAACAAAAACATGTCTCCATTTCACCTCCTTGTTTCCATGGCAACATAGCTGTGTTGGTGAGAAGAGCTGTACTCCACTTCTCCTCAAGGAAGAAAAGCTGAATAAAGAGACAAAATTAGATGAAGAAAGACCATAAGCAAAAGTGAAGAAAACAACATTAAAACAACCACAGCAAGCTCTTGTGCAGGATATTGCATCTTTGACAATTTATGGTAGTTCCCAGTGTGCAAAATTGGTTGAAAGATGGCTTTTCAACATCTTGTGCTCTAGGGGATTCAATTAACCCTATCTGTTTGCTCCTGTAATATATAGACTTTTTCATTTGAATTTCTCAGAGATGCAAGGTTCCACTTCTCAAGTGACTTTATTTTTTTGTCTTGCTTTGCTATTTGTGTGCATGCATGCATATGTGGTGCATTTGTGCATGCACCTGTGTCCAGATACACGCACAATAAGTTAAATTAAAAATGGTTTTGGACAGTGCCTTAGGTATTCATACCCAAACTTTTCCCACATTTTGTTGTTACAGCCTGAATTTAAATTGTTTTAAATGGAGATTTTTTGGGCCACTGGCCTAAACACAATACCACACAATGTCAAATTATATTGACATTTTTACAAATGAAAGTTAATGTCTTGAGTAAGTATTCAACTCCTTTGTTATGGCAAGCCTAAATAAGTTCAGGAGTAAAAATGTGTCACGTAAATTTCATGGACACACTGTATGCAATAATAGTTAACATGATTTTTGAATGACTACTTCATTCACCCCACACAATTACCTGCAAGGTCCCCCAGTCGAGCAGTACATTTCAACCACAAAGACCAGGGATGTTTTACAATGCCTCGCAAATTTGGTTGATGGGTCAAACATTTTTTTTAGATATTTAATTTCCCTTTGAGCAATGTGTATTAATTACACTTTGGATGGTGTATCGATACACCCAGTCACTACAAAGATATAGGTATCCTTCCTAACGCCGTTGCCGGAGAGGAAGGAAACGGCTCAGGGATTTACAAGATAGAAAACTGATCAACAACATTGTAGTTACTCCACAATACCAACTTAATTGACAGGGTGAAAAGCTTGTACAGAATACAAATATTCCAAAACATGCATCCCGTTTGCAACAAGGCCCTAAAGTAATACTGCAAAAAATGTGACAAAGTAATTTTAATTTTTGTCTTAAATACAAAGTGTTATGTTTGGGGTAAATCCAATACAACACATTACTGAGTACCACTCTCCATTTTGTCAAGGATAGTGATGGCTGCATCATGTTATGGGTATGCTTGTAATCATTAAGGACTGTGGAATATTTCAGGATAAAGCTGAATGGAGCTAAGCACAGGCAAAATCCTAGAGGAAAACCTGGTTCTGTCTGCCTTCCACCAGACGCTGGTAGATGAATTCACCTTTTAGCAGGATAATAACCTAAAACATAAGGCCAAACCTACACTAGAGTTAGTTTTGACTTAAATCTGCGTTAAAATCTCTGGCAAGACTTGGAAATGGTTGTCTAGCAATGATCACCAAATAATTTGACAGAGCTTGAAGAATTTTGAAAAGAATAATGGGACAATCTTGTACAATCCCAGTGTGCAAAGCTCTTAGGGACTTACCCAGAAAGACTCACAGCTGTAATCGCTGCCAAAGGGCTTTGAATACCTGTAAATGAGGTATTTTCATTTTCAATAAATTTGCGAAAATGTCTAAACACGTTTTCACTTTCATTGTGGGGTAATGTGTGGACTTAGACAGGTGAGGGAGAACATCTATTTAATCCATTTTGAATTCGAGCTGTAACATAAAATGTGGAATAAGCCGAGGAGTATGAATACTCTCTGAAGGCACTGTAAAATGTATTTTGTTCTTAGACAAAAAAATCTATATTTGATATAGGGATGGTGTAATGCAAATCACTCCTGTTTTCACAATATGGCTACGGCATGTCAAACAGCATCCTCCCGGGTACTCTAGACCCACTCCAATTCGCATACTGCCTCAACAGATCCACAGATGACGCAATCTCTATTGCACTCCACACTGCACTTTCCCACTTGGACAAAAGGAACACCTATGTGAGAATGCTGTTCATTGACTACAGCTCAGCATTCAACACCATAGTGCCCTCAAAGCTCATCACTAAGCTAAGGACCCTGGGACTAAATACTTCCCCCTGGAACTGGATCCTGGACTTCCTTATGGGCTGCCCCCAGGTGGTAAGGGTTAGTAACAACACATCTGCCGTGCTGATCCTCAACACTGGGGCCCCTCCTGTACTCCCTGTTCACCCACGACTGCGTGGCCAAACATGACTCCAACACCATCATTAAGTTTGCTGACAACAACAGTGTAAGGCCTGATCCCTGACAACGATGAGACCAGCCTATAAGGAGGTCAGAGAACTGGCAGTGTGGTGCCAGGACAACCACCTCTCCCTCAATGTGAGCAAGACAAAGGATCTGATTGTGGACTACAGGAAACGGGGGTGTAGGGGAGCGGGTCGAGAGTTTCAAGTTCCTTGGTGTCCACATCGCCAACAATCTATCATGTTTCAAACACACCAAGACAGTCGAATAGAGGGCACAACAAAACCTTTTCCCCCTCGGGAGACGGAAAGATTTGGCATGGGTCCTCAAAGTTCTACAGCTGCACAATCGAGAGCATCCTGACCGGTTGCATCACTGCCTGGTATGGCAACTGCAGGGCATCTGACCGTAAGGCGCTACAGAGAGTGGTGCGTATGGCCCAGTACATCACTGGGGCCAAGCTTCCTGCAATCCAGGATCAATATAATAGGTGGTGTCAGAGGAAAGCCCATAAAATTGTCAGACTCCAGTCACCCTAGTCATGGACTGTTCTCTCTGGTACCGGAGTGCCAAGTCAAGGACCAAAAGGCTCCTTAACAGCTTCTACCCCCAAGCCATAAGACTGGTGAACAACTAATCAAATGGCCACCGGACTATTACATTGACCTCCCCACCATTTGTTTTGTACGCTGCTGCTACTCACTGTTTTATTATCTATGCATAGTCACTTCACCCCTACCTACATAGACAAATTACCTCAAACCTGTACCCCGGCACACTGACTCGGTACCCCTTGTATATAGCCTCGTTGTTACATTTATTTTTTTACTTTATTTGGTAAATATTTTCTTAACTCTTGAACTGCACTGTTGGTTAAGGGCTTGTAAGTAAGCATTTCACGGTAAGGTCTACACCTTGTATTCGGCGCATGTGACAATTTGATTTGATCTCGATCTCAGAGTGAGGGAGACGTTGAACCGCCAGTTTGCTCCATCAACCAGGGAGAGAGATTTAAATAAAGGAATTGCCTGTTTGTTCTTTTGCACGGGGAGGGAGACACATGGAGCAACTGCTTGTTTGTTCTATCACACAGAAGAGATTGAGAGAGATGCAAATAAAGGAACAACCTGTTGGCTTGACTGAGGGCGACGTTAAATAAGGAACTGTGTTTGAATTTACCCGGAAAAACGTCACATAAAGAAATGGCTCCGGTGTGTTAATGCAGAGGGAGGGTATCAGAAGTAAAAGGAAGAGCCTGTTGGTTTGACTGATGGGAGGGTGTCACACAAAACAGAACAGCTCTGGTCTCCTATATTGTAGAGAGATGAAGACAGCACATTCTGTTGACTTTTCGGGCCATGTGACCATAAACAGTCAGTCATGCAGCTGAAAAACGTCTACCAGTAGTTTATTGCTTTCTGTGTATACCATTTACTTTACCAGTATCAATTCCCAAATATCCAAGGTTAGATGTCTAACTGTAAATCAAATCACTTTTTGACAACATTTCTTTTTTTTTTTTTTTACCATACAACTTTCCATACATATGTGCCCATTGTAGCTCAGAAAGTGGACCTGAATGGTAAAACATTCAAGAGATAAAGGTGCTCAAAGTTAACCTATTTTGCAAACCCCATAAGACATGTCTTAATCACTGGAAAATATATAATTTTAAAAGCTTAAACTAGGGATGGGTTATTCAAATAACCTGAACGGATGGTAATATTCGATTACTTGGGAGAATATTCATTTCCGAGAGGAAAACAAATAACGCTTTGTCAAAGTACATTATCTATGTAACATTGCTACATAGACTACAAGGATAGACCATTACATTCTACATTTCTATAAAACAAGTTATGAGCTACCCATACAAAAAGACGCACTACTAGCCTATACACGTTTCACACATGTAGCTTGTTGTTATTGTCCGTCAATCAAAGCTGCTCAACTGTCACAGGCTCCATTTCTAGTCAACGCAAAATATTATGAAAATTACGGAAATAAATTGGCTAAATTAGGAGTATGCTACAATGATCTACGAACAGGTACTATAGGCTGTTGTTTCATATGAATGGAGTTGTTGTAGACATACAGGGAGCGCAGCAAAATAGACAATGTGCCTTAATATTTTAGCTAGCTTCTTTACAACAAATTGATGCAGTCAAGACAGGCACGACCAGATGTTGCAGCCATATGTTATTGATCATACCAAGTTTGTCTATCGCTCTCTCGCTCCTTTCCACACGGACTGTCACACACACGGGTCGCTGCGCCTCCCTCGCCCGCACCCTTCTACTGAAACAAGCAGAGCGCAGCGCACCCTCCCTCTTGAGTCTCGTGAGTAAAGGCGTCTGCTTACTTCAGTTCGGCGGGCGGCTATCCGAAGGAGTGTGCTCGCAAACTCCCAAAATAGCTTTTTGTTAGGAAAAAGTATTGACAAAAGCGGCAATAGTGCTGTAGCCAGTATACACTTTCTCAAAATAGTCCGAATTAATCTAAGAACTCTAGAAATCGTTCATGTTTATTAGTCGCGCAATTTTACATCTAAAATGTTTGGTGCATTATTTTCATTTAAAATATTTTGCATGAAAATGAGTTCTCTCGTTGAATGACAACCGATTTTATTGAATCTCTACTGTTGACCAATCACTGACGAAGGGGCGTCGACTCCAGCGACCACAAGAAAAAAAGGTGTGTCCGAACAGCCGGATGTCCAAAACTTCACAAAAATATATGCACGAACTCTTCCGAACTGTTTCGGCTGGGAGACACCATTTGAAGTTAGAAAAACGTGTTTTATACTATTTAAGACAGCTAAAAAAGTGTAACCTTCATTTAACTTGTCAAAACAAATTCTTATTTACAATGACCGACACATGTTTTTGTTAGCTCGGATTTCGTTTGCTGGCCCAACGCTCTAACCACGAGGCTACCTGCCGCCCCAACTACCTGGACACCTAAATAAATGATATTATTATGATATTATTAAAAATAGTGAAACTATTTCAAATGTCCATTCTTTTACAAACAGGGTTGTCAAATTACTTAATTTTGTATAACATTTTTTAAATAAAAATATTTTTTTAACCTTTAACGTCTAAGATCAAAAAATGCATAAATAGATTTGTGTATATACAAAAGTATGTGGACACCCCTTCAAATTAGTGGATTCTGCGATTTCAGCCACACCCGTTGCTGACAGGTGTATTAAATCAAGCACACACCCATGCAATCTCCATAGATAAACATTGGTAGTAGAATGGCCAGTACTGCGGAGCTTAGTGACTTTCAACGTGGTAACGTAATTTTTTACATGTATTTTTATTTCACCTTTATTTAACCAGGTAGGCAAGTTGAGAACAAGTTCTCATTTACAATTGCGACCTGGCCAAGATAAAGCAAAGCAGTTCGACACATACAACGACACAGAGTTACACATGGAGTAAAACAAACATACAGTCAATAATACAGTATAAACAAGTCTATATACGCTGTGAGCAAATGAGATGAGATAAGGGAGGTCAAGGCAAAAAAAGGCCATGGTGGCAAAGTAAATACAATATAGCAAGTAAAACACTGGAATGGTAGATTTGCAGTGGAAGAATGTGCAAAGTAGAAATAAAAATAATGGGATAGGATGCCACCTTTCCAACAAGTCAGTTAATCAAAATTCTGCCCTGCTCGAGCTGCCCCGGTCAACTGTAAGTGCTGTTATTGTGAAGAGAACTTCTAGGAGCAACAACAGCTCAGCTGCAAAGTGACAAGCTCACAGAATGCAACCACCGAGTGCTGTAGCGCGTCCTCGGTTGCCACACTCACTACCAAGTTCCAAACAGTCTCTGGAAGCAACGTTAGCACAAGAACTGTTCGTCCGGAGCTTCATGAAATGGGTTTCCATGGCCGAGCAGCGCACGCAAGCCTAAGATCACAATGCGCAATGCCAAGCGTTGGCTGGAGTGGTGTAAAGCTCCCTGTCATTGGACTCTGGAGCAGTGGAAACACGTTCCCTGGAGTTTATTTTATTTCATCTTTATTTAACCAGGTAGGCCAGTTGAGAACAAGTTCATTTACAACTGCGACCTGGCCAAGATAAAGCCAAGCAGTGCGACACAAACAACACAGAGTTACATTTGGGATAAACAAACATACAGTCAATAACACAATAGAAAATATACAGTTGAAGTCGAAGTTTACACATTAGCCAAATACATTTAAACTCAGTTTTTCACAATTCCTGACATTTAATCAGAGTAAAAATTATCTGTCTTAGGTCTGTTAGATCACCACTTTATTTTAAGAATGTGAAATGTCAGAATAATAGTGGAAGGAATGATATATTTCAGCTTTTATTTCTTTCATCACATTTCCAGTGGGTCCGAAGTTTACATACACTCAATTAGTATTTGGTAGCATTGCCTTTTAAATTGGTTAACTTGGGTCAAACGTTTCGGGTAGCCTTCCACAAGCTTCCCACAATCAGTTGGGTGAATTTTGGCCCATTCCGACTGATAGAGCTGGTGTAACTGAGTCAGGTCTGTAGGCCTCCTTGCTCGTACACGCTATTTCACTTCTGCCCACAAATGTTCTATAGGATTGAGGTCAGGGCGTTGTGATGGCCACTCCAATACCTTGACTTTGTTGTCATTAAGTCATTGTCCATTTGGAAGACCCATTTGCGACAAAGCTTTAACTTCCTGACTGATGTCTTGAGATGTTGCTTCAATAAATCCACATACTTTTCCATCCTCATTATGCCATCTATTTTGTGAAGTGCCACCCCACGCCCTTCACAGTTGGGATGGTGTTCTTTGGCTTGCAAGCCTCCCCTTTTTCCTCCAGACATAACAATGGTCATTATGGCCAAACAGTTCTATTTTTGTTTCATCAGACCAGAGGACATGTCTACAAAAAGTACGATCTTTGTTCCCATGTGCAGTTGAAAACCGTAGTCTGGCTTTTCTTATGGCAGTTTTGGAACAGTGGCTGCTTCCTTGCTGAGCGGCCTTTCAGGTTATATCGATATAGGGCTCGTTTTACTGTGGATATAGATACTTTTGTACCTGTTTCCTCCAGCATCTTCACAAGGTCCTTTGCTGTTGTTCTGGGATTGATTTGCACCAAAGTACGTTCATCTCGAGGAGACAGAACACGTCTCCTTCCTGAGCGGTATGATGGCTGCATGGTTCCATGGGGTTTATACTGGCGCACTATTGTTTGTATAGACGAACGTGGTACCTTCAGGCGTTTGGAAATTGTTCCAAGGATTAACCAGACTTGTGGAGGTCTCCAATTTTTTTCAGAGATCTTGGCTGATTTTCTTTTGATTTTCCAATGATGTCAAGCAAAGAGGCACTGAGTTTGAAGGTAGGCCTTAAAATACATCCACAGGTACACCTCCAATTGACTCAAATTATGTCAATTAGCCTAACAGAAGCTTCTAAACCTATGACATCGTTTTCTGGAATTTTCCAAGCTGTTCAAACTTCTGACCCACTGAAATTGTGATACAGTGAAATAATCTGTCTGTAAACAATTGTTGGAAATATTACTTGTCATGCGCAAAGCAGATGTCCTAACCAACTTGCCAAAACTATAGTTTGTTAACCAGAAATTTGTGGAGTGGTTGAAAAACAAGTTTTAATGACTGCAACCTAAGTGTATGTAAACTTCCGACTTCAACTGTACATACAGTGTATGCAAATGTAGTAAGATTATGGAGGAAAGGCAATATATCGGCCATAGTAGTGAAATAATTACAATTTGGCATTAACACGGGAGTGATAGATGTGCAGAAGATGATGTGCAAGTAGAGATACTGGGGTGCAAAGGAGCATGAGGATAAGTAACTATACGGGGATGGGGTAGTTGTATGGGCTCTTTACAGATGGGGTGTGTACGGGTGCAATGATCGGTGAGCTGCTCTGATAGCTAGTAGATATGTCTCGAGCTTCAGTGATTTTTGCAATTCGTTCCAGTCATTGGCAGCAGAGAACTATAAGTATTTGGTCACCTACAAACAAGCAAGATGTCTGGCTCTCACAGACCTGTAACTTCTTCTTTAAGAGGCTCCTCTGTCCTCCCCTCGTTACCTGTATTAATGGCACCTGTTTGAACTTTTTATCAGTATAAAATAAACCTGGCCACAACCTCAAACAGTCACACTCCAAACTCCACTATGGCCAAGACCAAAGAGCTGTCAAAGGACACCAGAAACAAAATTGTAGACCTGCACCAGGCTGGGAAGACTGAATCTGCAATATGTAAGCAGCTTGGTTTGAAGAAATCAACTGTGGGAGCAATTATTAGGAAATGGAAGACATACAAGACCACTGATAATCTCCCTCGATCTGGGGCTCCACGCAAGATCTCACCCCGTGGGGTCAAAATGATCACAAGAACGGTGAGCAAAAATCCCAGAACCACACGGGTGGACCTAGTGAATGACCTGCAGAGAGCTGGGACCAAAGCAACAAAGCCTACCATCAGTAACACACTACGCGGTCAGGGACTCAAATCCTGCAGTGCCAGACATGTCCCCCTGCTTAAGCCAGTACATGTCCAGTCCCGTCTGAAGTTTGCTAGAGAGCATTTGGATGATCCAGAAGAACATTGGGAGAATGTCATATGGTCAGATGAAACCAAAATATAACTTTTTGGTAAAAACTCAACTCGTCGTGTTTGGAGGACAAAGAATGCTGAGTTGCATCCAAAGAACACCATACCTACTGTGAAGCATGGGGGTGGAAACATCATGCTTTGGGGCTGTTTTTCTGCAACGGGACCAGGACTACTGATCTGTGTAAAGGAATAAATGAATGGGGCCACGAATCGTGAGATTTTGAGTGAAAACCTCCTTCCATTAGCAAGGGCATTGAAGATGAAACGTGGCTGGGTCTTTCAGCATGACAATGATCCCAAACACACCGCCCGGGCAACGAAGGAGTGGCTTCGTAAGAAGCATTTCAAGGTCCTGGAGTTGCCTAGCCAGTCTCCAGATCTCAACCCCATAGAAAATCTTTGGATGGAGTTGAAAGTCCGTGTTGCCCAGCAACAGCCCCAAAACATCACTGCTCTAGAGGAGATCTGCATGGTGGAATGGGCCAAAATACCAGCAACAGTGTGTGAAAACATTGTGAAGACTTACAGAAAACGTTTGACCTCTGTCATGGCCAAGAAAGGGTATAGAACAAAGTATTGAGAAACTTTTGTTATTGACCAAATACTTATTTTACACAATAATTTGCAAATAAATTCATAAAAAAATCCTACAATGTGATTTTCTGGATTTTTTTTCCCCTAATTTTGTCTGTCATAGTTGAAGTGTACCTATGATGAAAATTACAGGCCTCATCTTTTTAAGTGGGAGAACTTGCACAATTGGTGGCTGACTAAATACTTTTTTGCCCCACTGTATATGGGGCTTTGGTGACAAAACGGATGACACTGATAGACTGCACCCAGTTTGGTGAGTAGAGTGTTGGAGGCTATTTTGTTAATGACATCGCCGAAGTCAAGGATCGGTAGGATAGTCAGTTTTACGAGGGTATGTTTAGCATCATGAGTGAAGGAGGCTTTGTTGCAAAATAGGAAGCCAATAGTATATTCCATTTTTGATTGGAGATGCTTAATGTGATTTTGTAAGGAGAGTTTACAGTCTAACCAGGCACCTAGGTATTTGTAGTTGTCCTCATATTCTAAGTCAGGACCGTCCAGAGTAGTGATGCTAGTCGGGCAGGTGGTTGCGGGCAGCGATCGATTGAAGAGCATGCATTTAGTTTTACTAGCATTTAAGAGCAGTTGGAGGCCATGGAATGAGTATTGTACGGCATTGAAGCTCATCTGGAGGTTGGTTAACACAGTGTCCAAAGATGTGCCAGAAGTATACAGAATGGTGTCGTCTGTGTAGAGGTGGCAAGAGCAACATCATTGATGTATGCAGAGAAAAGAGTCTGCCTGAGAATTGAACCCCGAGGCACCCCCATAGAGGCTGCCAGAGGTCCGGACAACATGCCCTCCGATTTGACACACTGAACTCTATCTGAGAAGTAGTTGGTGAACCAGGCAAGGCAGTCATTTGATAAACCAAGGCTGTTGAGTCTGTCAATAACCACATTCTTATTGGCAGAGTAGAAAGCCTTGGCCAGGTCGATGAAGACGGTTGCCCTGTACTGTCTTTTATTGATGGTGGTTATGATATCGTTCAGGACCATGAGCATGGCTGAGGTGCACCCATGACAAGCTCAGAAATCAGATTGCATAGTGGAGAGGGTACGGTGGGATTCAAAATGGTTGGGGATCTGTTTTGTTAACTTGGCTTTCAAAGACTTTAGACCCAAACTGTTCCAGACCTATATCTATCCTACCCTGCCTTTCTAGAGGGGGATGACCACTGAAGCTTTCCAATCTTTAGGGATTTCAGACGATACGAAATAGAGGTTGAACAGGTTAGTAATAAGTGTTGCAACAATTGCAGCGGATAATTTTAGAAAGAAGGGTCCAGATTATCTCGCCCAGCTGATTTGTTGGGGTCCAGATTTTGCATCAGCTATTTGGGTGAAGGAGAAGTGGGGGAGGCTTGGGAAAATTGCTGTGGGGGGTGCAGAGCTGTTGACCGGTGTAGGGGTAGCCAGGTGGAAGGCATGGCCAGCCGTAGAGAAATGCTTATTGAAATTCTCGATTATCGTATATTTATTGGTGTGTTTCCTAGCCTCAGTGCAGTGGGCAGCTGGGAGGAGGTGCTCTTATTCTCCATGGATTTTACGGTGTCCCAGAACTTTTTGGAGTTTGTGCTATATGATGCAGATTTCTGTGAAAAAGCTAGCCTTTGCTTTCCTAATTGACTATATTGGTTCTCAACTTCCCCGAAAAGTTGCATATCGCGGGGGCTATTCGGTGCTAATGCAGTACACCACAGGATGTTTTTGTGCTGGTCAAGGGCAGTCAGTTCTGGAGTGAACCAAGGGCTATGTCTGTTCTTAGTTCTAGATTTTTTGAATGGCGCATGCTTATTTAAGATGGTGAGGAAAACACTTTTTAAAGAATAACCAGGCATCCTCTACTGACGGAATGAGGTCAATATCCTTCCAGGATACCCGGGCTAGGTCGATTAGAAAGACCTGCTCGCTGAAGTGTTTTAGGGAAGGTGTGACAGTGATGAGGGGTGGTCGTTTGACCGCAGACCCATTACGGATGCAGGCAATAAGGCAGTGATCACTGAGATCCTGGTTGAAGACTGCAGAGGTGTATTTAGAGGGCAGGATGGTCACGATGATATCTATGAGGGTACCCGTGTTTACGGATTTAGGATTGTACCTGGCAGGTTCCTTGATCAATTGTGTGAGAGATTGAGGGCATCTGACTTTGATTGTATGGCAACCGGGGTGTTAAGCATATCCCAGTTTAGATCACCGAACAGTACGAACTCTGAAGATAAATGGGGGGCAATTAATTCACATATGGTGTCCAGGGCACAGCTGGGGGCTGAGGGGGGTCTATAACAAGTGCCAACAGTGAGGGACTTATTTCTGGAAAAGTGGCTTTTTAAAAGTAGAAGCTCAAACTGTTTGGGCACACACCTGGGTAGCATGCAGTAGATTGCAACTCCACCCCCTTTGGCAGTTCTATCTTGACAGAAAATGTTGTAGTTGGGGATGGAAATTACAGAATCTTTTGTGGCCTTCCTAAGCCAGGATTCAGACACGGCTAGGACATCAGGGTTGGCGGAGTGTGCTAAAGCAGTGAATAAAGGAGGAGGCTTCTGATGTTAACATGCATGAAACCAGTGCTTTTACAGTTACAGAAATCAGCAAATGATAGCGCCTAGGGAATAGGAGTGTATCTGGGGGCCTACAGGGCCTGGGTTAACCTCTACATCACCAGATGAACAGAGGAGTAGGATAAGAGTCCAGATAAAGGCTATAAGAACTGGTTGTCAACTGCGTTGGGAACAGAGAGTAAAAGGAGCAGATTTCTGGGCGTGGTAGAATAGATTCAGGGCACAATGTATGGGTATGGTAGGATGTGAGTACAGTGGAGGTAAACCTATGCGTTGAGTGAAGATAAGGGAGGTTTCGTCTCTTGAGGCACCAGTTAAGCCAGGTGAGGTCTCTGCATGTGTGTGGGGTGGGACAAAAGAGATACAGTGCCTTGCGAAACTATTCGGCCCCCTTGAACTTTGCAACCTTTTGCCACATTTCAGGCTTCAAACATAAAGATATAAAACAGTATTTTTTTGTGAAGAATCAACAACAAGTGGGACACAATCATGAAGTGGAACGACATTTATTGGATATTTCAAACTTTTTTAACAAATCAAAAAATGAAAAATTAGGCGTGCAAAATGATTCAGCCCCCTTAAGTTAATACTTTGTAGTGCCACCTTTTGATGCGATTACAGCTGTAAGTCGCTTGGGGTATGTCTCTATCAGTTTTGCACATCGAGAGACTGAAATTTTTTCCCATTCCTCCTTGCAAAACAGCTCGAGTGAGGTGAGGTTGGATGGAGAGCATTTGTGAACAGCAGTTTTCAGTTCTTTCCACAGATTCTCGATTGGATTCAGGTCTGGACTTTGACTTGGCCATTCTAACACCTGGATATGTTTATTTTTGAACCATTCCATTGTAGATTTTGCTTTATGTTTTGGATCATTGTCTTGTTGGAAGACAAATCTCCGTCCCAGTCTCAGGTCTTTTGCAGACTCCATCAGGTTTTCTTCCAGAATGGTCCTGTATTTGGCTCCATCCATCTTCCCATCAATTTTAACCATCTTCCCTGTCCCTGCTGAAGAAAAGCAGGCCCAAACCATGATGCTGCCACCACCATGTTTGACAGTGGGGATGGTGTGTTCAGGGTGATGAGCTGTGTTGCTTTTACACCAAACATAACGTTTTGCATTGTTACCAAAAAGTTCAATTTTGGTTTCATCTGACCAGAGCACCTTCTTCCACATGTTTGGTGTGTCTCCCAGGTGGCTTGTGGCAAACTTTAAATGACACTTTTTATGGATATCTTTAAGAAATGGCTTTCTTCTTGCCACTCTTCCATAAAGGCCAGATTTGTGCAATATACGACTGATTGTTGTCCTATGGACAGTCTCCCACCTCAGCTGTAGATCTCTGCAGTTCATCCAGAGTGATCATGGGCCTCTTGGCTGCATCTCTGATCAGTCTTCTCCTTGTATGAGCTGAAAGTTTAGAGGGACGGCCAGGTCTTGGTAGAATTGCAGTGGTCTGATACTCCTTCCATTTCAATGTTATCGCTTGCACAGTGCTCCTTGGGATGTTTAAAGCTTGGGAAATCTTTTTGTATCCAAATCCGGCTTTAAACTTCTTCACAACAGTATCTCGGACCTGCCTGGTGTGTTCCTTGTTCTTCATGATGCTCTCTGCGCTTTTAACGGACCTCTGAGACTATCACAGTGCAGGTGCATTTATACGGAGACTTGATTACACACAGGTGGATTGTATTTATCATCATTAGTCATTTCGGTCAACATTGGATCATTCCGAGATCCTCACTGAACTTCTGGAGAGAGTTTGCTGCACTGAAAGTAAAGGGGCTGAATAATTTTGCATGCCCAATTTTTCAGTTTTTGATTTGTTAAAAAAGTTTGAAATATCCAATAAATGTCGTTCCACTTCATGATTGTGTCCCACTTGTTGTTGATTCTTCACAAAAAAATACAGTTTTATATCTTTATGTTTGAAGCCTGAAATGTGGCAAAAGGTCGCAAAGTTTAAGGGGGCCGAATACTTACGCAAGGCACTGTATCTAATGCATGTTGAGCAGGACTGAGGGCTCTACAGTGAAATTAAACAATAAGAACTAGCCAAGACAGCAATAGATAAGGCATATTGACATGAGAGAAAGGCAATAAGCAATCACAGGTGTTGATCAGGAGAGCCAAGACAACAATGGGTAAATGGTGATGAATGTGCAAAGCGGGTCAGTTATGTACATACAGGACTTGAGTTCGAAGCTGGGGCAGGCATGTAAACAAAATTAGGTACCGTATTATTGAAACCATCCAGGGGGCATCAGCTGTGTAGCCGAGTGATCATTGGGTCAAAAGAGCAGCAATAGGTGAGTCAGGGTGCCGTTCTGTAGTCACTTACGCTAGGTGAGCAGGGGACACAGCGTTCAGAAAGCTAGCGGGCTGGGGATAGCAGATGGTTCTTCGGTGACATCGTAACAGAATAGCCGGTTGAGACCAAATCGTGCGATCACGTCGGCAGTCCAGTCGTAATGAATCAGGCTTCACCATCTGGCAGTCTGATGGACGAATCTGGGTTTGGCGGGTGCATGGAGAACGCTACCTGCTCCAATGCATAGTGCCAACTGTAAAGTCTGGTGGAGGTGGAATAATGGTCTGGGGCTGTTTTTTCATGGTTCAGGATCTTTAGTTGCAGTGAAGGAAATCTTAAATCTGCAGCATACAATGACATTCTAGACTATTCTGTGCTTCCAACTTTGTCAACAGTTTGGGGAAGACCCTTTCCTGTATCAGCATGACAATGCACCCGTGCACAAAGCAAGGTCCATACAGAAATGGTTTGTCGAGATTGGTCTGGAATAACTTGACTGGCCTGCACAGAGCCCTGACATCAACCCCAACAAACACTTTTGGGATGAATTGTGACACCGACTGCGAGCCAGGCCTAATCGCCCAACATCAGTGCCTGACCTCACTAATGCCTTTGTGGCTGAATGGAAGCAAGTCCCCTCAGCAGTGTTCCAACAGTCTTGAAGGAGTTCCCACATATGCTGAGCACTTGTTTGCTGCTTTTCCTTCACTCTGCGGTCCGACTCATCCCAAACCATTTCAATTTGCTTGAGGTCGGGGGATTGTGGAGGCCAGGTCATCTGACGCAGCACTCCATTACTCTCCTTCTTGGAAAAATAGCCCTTACACAGCCTAGATGTGTGTTGGGTCATTGTCCTGTTGAGAAACAAATGATAGTCTCACTAAGCCCAACCCTGATGGGATGGAGTATTGCTGTGGTAGCCATGCTGGGTAAGTTTGCCTTGAATTCTAAATAAATCACAGACCGTGCCACCAGCAAAGCATCCCCACGCCATAACACCTCCTCCTCCATACTTTACGGTGGGAAATACACATGTGGAGATCATCTGTTCACCCACACCGAATCTCACAAAGACACAGAGGTTGGAGCCAAAAATGTCAAATTTTGACTCCAGACCAAAGGACAAATTTCCACAAGTCTAATGTCCATTGACTGTGTTTCTTGGCCCAAGGAAGAATCTGTTCTTATTGGTGTTCTTTAGTAGTGGTTTCTTTGCAGCAATTTGACCATGAAGGCCTGATTCACAGTCTCCTCTGAACAGTTGATGTTCAGATGTGTCTGTTACTTGAGCTTTGAAGCATTTATTTGGGCTGCAATTTCTGTAGATGGTAACTCTAATGAATTTGTCCTCTGCAGCAGCGGTAACTCTGGGTCTTCCTTTCCTGTGGCGGTCCTCATGAGAGCCAGTTTCATCATAGTGCTTGATGGTTTTTGCGGCTGCACTTGAAGAAACTTTCAAAGTTCTTCAAATTCTCCGTATTGACTGACCTTCATGTCTAAAAGTAATGATGGACTGTTGTTTCTCTTTGCTTATTTGAGCTGTTCTAATTCCACAAATTAACAAGGCATACCTGTTAATTGAAATGCATTCCAGGTGACCCCCTCATTAAGCTGGTTGAGAGAGTGTGCAAAGATGTCATCAAGGCAAAGGGTGGCTATTTGAAGAATCTCAAATATAAAATATATTTTGATTTGATAATACTGTTTTGGTTACAACATGATTTCATATATGTTATTTCATAGTTTTGATGTCTTCACTATTATTCTACAATGTAGAAAATAGTAAAAAATTAAGAAAAACCCTTGAAAGTGTAGGCTTGTCCAAACCTTTGACTGGTACTATATATAGATATAAAGATTTGTGTATATGTTCTAGCTTAGACCCTACTTTAGACACAACATGCTTTTGAATACAGGGTGGGTGTCATTTTTTGTCAAATAAATGTACATCAGAGAATGTTGACTTGAATGGGAATATCTCTTTTAAATTATGCTTTCAATCTTCCATAGAAATCCCATTGAAATCATAGAAATATAGATACTAGAATAGTCATGACCACTTTAAGTTGACATTCAGCAGTGGGTGGACCGTGGGCCATATTTGTAGTAGTAATTAGAAGTTGAAATTTCAAATAAATTTCAATAGTGTACCTGTACCAACTAAATTGCAGTGTTTTTAGTGATAGGTCCATTCTGTACATTTTCTTTGTTTGACTGAAATGACACCCACCCTGTATTCAAGAGCATGTTGTGTCTCAACTGATGGAGGGCACAACACAAAAACCTCAGATGATGGAAATTAGGATTTAAGCTACAACATATGTGAAAATATGAAATAAATCAGAGTTTACGTGTTTCTACATAATTGACGTTAAATGTTAAAACACTTTTTTTTAAATGTTTTGAACGTAAAAATATGACCCCACCCCCATCAAAGTTGCCCATCCCTGTGCTCTATGGACAGCTATGTTGGGTGTTGAATACTGCCTTGTACAAGTCGTCAGCAATGCCTCTTCTAATTATTTCCATCACTGGGCAAATTTCAGGTCTGCTGAGCGCAAACATGAATGTTGTGAAAATTCTGTGCAACTTCCGACGCACGTTTACTGTGAACACTGAGGCTGTACCTGCTTTAAGTTAGTTTTAACAGTGGTCAAGTAGGCTTCTGGGGCTATTTGATCATAATGTAGTCCTAACAGAGTAGCCTACCATCAAAAACAATGAAGAAAATGCATCCAATAACATTTTAACATGGCAATAGCTGTTCAATTGTTCAGCCTGTGTGTTGTGTTCGACGTAGGATTACATTCCATTAGACTTTTTTATTTTTTTGAACATGCAGGGCTGGACATTAACCTGTTTATCCACTTGTCCTTCAGACAAGGTGACTAAAAATGTTGTTGTGGTGTTTGATGCAACAAAAAAAACAGTTTAAAATGCATCATTATTACATTACCATTATGGATATTGGCTACTTAGCTTATTCAAGCCTGTCTCAAAACCCAACTGCCCCTTACAGGAAAAAAAGCTCTTTACCTGACTCGTTTTTCAAAGATAGAATCCTACTCCGTGCGTTCTGCCCACAACAAAATCTCTTACATAATTAGTTTTACATATTAAGTATTGCATAGTAGTTTGTTTTGGTATGTTGCATTGAAAGTGGCTAATATTGTGTTAATTCGATCACAATTCCCACAGTAAAGAGAGAGGTTGATAGTGTTAAGAGTGGAAAACTCAAGAAAGTTGAGTGAAGTTCAATCTCGTGCTTCTCTGCCCGCTCTGATATTTCTTCTGTGCGCAGCTTTGAGGAAACATTGGTCATCAGTACTGTGATCATTATGACTTCCCAATGAGAAATTATTTGGAACACTGTGATAGCCTGTCTGTTAGCCTTGTATTTGTCTATTCAAATGTGCAGCCTGCGTGTGTAGCATGTACGAATGAGTGGTTGACATTATTTCTCTCATGGTCTCTAGCCCACGGGGTACATGGAGGCTGCCCTGTCCTACAGTACCATAGAGGACCTGCAGCTGCTCTCCTGGGATAATGCCCCCAAATATTGTGTGCAGCTCAGCTTCCCCGGGGGCACCGTCCTCCTGCAGGTATGCCCTGTACCCTCCCTCCCTCTTCATGTAACATGACGTGCATGTGTGCTTTCGATCTGTTACCTGATGGTCTGTGTGCCCTAACAGGCAGCCAACAGCTATCTGCGGGACCAGTGGTTTCATTCCCTGCAGTGGAAGGTAGGATTACTATGATGACGTATTCATTGGTTTGTGTTCATGGGGGTTCAACAAGACTCACAGTACTTTGCACAGAGATTTTATTTGTAGGCTACATAGAGAGCTGCATGGGCAGGGCACGTGGGAAGGGGTCCCACTGGTGGTCGGGGGCTCCCCAAATAGCATGTGATAGGAAAATGTGTAGAATTAAAGGAAATGTGCTTTACAATTCCAAAATGTTCTCATAACTTCAAGGCAAAATGTGTAGAATAGCAGGAAACTTGCCTTAAAACTGAAACATTTTCTCTTGGCCTCATGACAAAATGTGTAGAATAGCATTATAAAACTGCACAAATGTTTTGAAAGTTACTTTTTATTTAAATATGATTAAATCAAATAATTTTTTTCTTATTTGGGGCACCCTCGGAGGTCGATGCCCAGGGGCCTCAGATGCATTCGTCCTGTAATGCATGCATTTCCCTCATGTATCTTTGCATTGGTTTGATAAGCCTATAAAGCAACATATTGTGTCCCAAAGGCTTGAAGCCTATTGTAGTTAATCTGTATGTGGTTATGTGTGTGCCTCTATTTTCTAACCAGAAAAAGATCTATAAGTACCGTAAGGTTCTGAACAACCCGAGTCGCTGGGAGGTGGTTCTGAAGGAGATCAGATCACTGGTGGACATGGCCTTGACCTCTCCCCTGCAGGACGAGTCCATTCACCAGGCCCCGCTGCAAATCATCTCCACCCTGCTGGCCGAGGTATGCCCATCTGCTGGCCTCACACACACGCACGCCCGCAGTCATCTCACACACACACACACTACAATACACACACTATAATACACACACTACAATACACACACCTGCTGCTGGGAGCTCAGCTCAAAACACACAGATGCCTGCTGTTTGGCAGAGTCAGAACTGTTCGTCAGTTTGGGAGTGGCTCTATTCAATTTGTTTGTCTGCTCTCGCTCTCTGATCATACCTGTCCCACTTCTGATGTCCCCTCTGCCTTCCCAGAACACCAACCTCAGCTCTCAGGACCATGAGAACATCATTGTGGTGAGTTTAAAGGGGAATGGAAGCACTAGCTTCTAGAACGCCAGCTTCCTGTCACTGTAAATAGCCATATTATTATGTCAGTGACTGGACAGAAACAATTTTGTAGTTTAGCAATGGCGAAGTTTAGTAAAAGTGACCTGTTCGACAGGTAAAACCTGGTCAAATTGCTGAGACTGCAAAAAATTTTTGCCTATTATTGCAGCTCAGAAGGCGTGTCGAGCAGGTTAGAAATAGGCCCCTGGATAGCAGCTTTGATGATGGACAGCTACTCCGTAGCAGCGGCACCCACTGGTGTTCGTGTGGATGCTGTCAGATTATGCCCACTTACTATTGTTACAGTGTAATGGTGTATTCATCTGGATGTGTTTGTGTCCATACCCCCATGGACCCTGGCCACTTGAATCATAGGATGATTGCATTATTAAACTGTTACAGCACACGAGGTATAGTTAAATCTACACTTGTTGCATACGAACAGCTGCTCACCTTATTTACCTGTCTTGAGGCGAATTGAGAGCTAAGATAATACAGCCCTAGAGGATAATAGGGACAGCTGTGTACTTTTAAGTTGACTTCTGCACTAACTCTTGGGAATTATACTAGGTTAGCAGAGTTTATTAGCCCATGACAGGTTGCTGGCAAAGGGCCATTGTAAATACAAGATAGCATGGCTGGGGAAATTGTGAAGTTGTATTGATCAGTCCTGTCTCTGGTATCTCTGTGTGTCCCTAGGCCATTGCTCCTCTCCTGGAAAAGAACCACCCTCCACCGGACCTGTGTGAGTTCTTCTGCAAGGTAAAGATGGGGTCCAAACATTTCACCTCAACCTGTTGTCAGAATCATATCTCATAACTGTCTTTGCCCTTAGTTAGTGCAAGTGGTAATCTCACTACTCAGCTAGAAATGCCTCCACCCGCCCCATAGAATTGCTAGCTTTTCGGTGGCGTAGCTGGCTGAAGGGCCCTACACCCTATGCAAACAGAGCGACGGAGCGTAGTTTGCATGAAGTGTGTAGAGGCCTTTAGGCATTGTCAAGAGGGCGGTCTTGTGTGTTTTTGCGAGACAGAGGATCCGAGATCTAGGCCCGGTAGGACTTGAGGAATCAAACACACTGACGTCCCTCCCCCTAGGGCCATTGTTGGAGCAGAAGATTTAAACTCTTTACAACCATGGCTATCATTAACAGCACAGTTAGTTTTTCCGGGCCTAGTTAATAGAACATTTAGACGGCTGAGATGGAAACAGCGTTTCGGTACAATTTTATAAATGCCGACAGATCATTTGTTAGTTTGATATGGTGTGATCTTTTTATGCCAGTAAAATCAATTACGCGAGAAATGGCCCCTGTATGTGCAAATATTGATATAATAGCCATCATATCGAAGTAAAATTGGAGTCACGTGATGACATGGAGTGTGTGGTCCTCCCAGTACGACTTGGGAAACCATACAGTTTATTAGGTTATAGATTAAAACTTCTAATGAACTCCCACCACTGGTGGGAAAATGTGCATATTTTGTTTATGCGGATTTTAGAATATTGACATGAAAATCTGTCGCAAATTGGATGGACATCTAGCTACTGTTAAATGGTGTTTGTGTGTTTGTGCAGCACTGTCGGGAGCGTCCGCGGTCGATGGTTGTGATTGAAGTGTTCACCCCTGTGGTCCAGAGAATCCTCAAACACAACATGGTGAGCTGAGTTTTCCATCTTATTTCCTGTCAAGGGTCACGCTCAGTTTGTTTATGTCTGTTTTCTCCTGTGGTCATATATTGGAGTGAGTCAAAGCTCACTATACTGCCTCTTGTCCTCTCTATCCCCATGTTTATTTCTCTGTCAGGACTTTGGGAAATGCCCCAGACTGCGTCTCTTCACTCAAGAGTACATTTTAGCTCTAAATGAGCTCAACGCTGGGATGGAGGTCGTGAAGAAATTCATTCACAGGTGAGTCAGTGACAACATGTTTTTAGGACTGGGATTTTCTCTACCAACCCAACACTCAGGACCTAGATATATCAACTGTACCCCCTTGTTTATTTTGTGTTTTCTCCACGTTCGATGGAGGGTGTTTAGGGTATTGAATGCTGATTGTGTGTGTGGCTGTGTTTCAGCATGCATGGTCCCTCCGGGCAATGCCCTCACCCCCGCGTCCTGCCCAACCTGGTGGCGGTGTGCCTGGCTGCCATCTACTCCTGCTACGAGGAGTTAATCAACAGGTGAGTGATGTACTGTTACTGTAGTGTTCTGTAGAACCACCACACAGACTAGATTCAATGGCCAAATAAACCTCCCAAGTTAGCATGGGCTATTCTCCTCTCCTTTAAACATTTTAAATGAGATGTTGACTTGAGTAATGAGTCATCTAATTGGTTATCATAACATCATCACCCTGAGCCACTGGGTCCTCAGCCCCCGTGAGAGGACATTTGCTAAATTTCCGTGACAGAGAATCATCGCTCGGATACATGGCTCTCCTCACTCTCCCTCTAAATACACAGGGGTTGTAACAGAGACATACAACCCCAACAGAATGATATGCATTCTTACTATGGACCTCAATGTTGTAGTCTTGAAATTATTATTCAATGTGTGATACAGTGACTTTCTCCATTCCTCTCTTACACAATATTGCCCCCTCTCCATAAATATCTCTCTCTCCTCTTGCCCACTCTCTCGCTGTCTAGCCGGGACAACTCCCCAAGTCTGAAGGAGATCAGGAACGGCTGCCAGCAACAGAATGAGCGTAAACCCCCCCTGCCCCTCCGCCTGCTGCGCCCAGAGCCCCCCACACCTCCACCAACGTCCCTGCTGCCCCTCTCCCCTCCCCCCTCAGCTCCGCTCTGCCCTTCTCCCACACTGCCCCTCTCTCCCCCGCCCTCCATCGTCAACTCCAGTGAGATCCTGGTGGAGTTGGAACGCAACAACAACACTGCCAACGCCAGGCGGAAGGGTCCAGCGGGAAGCGACAGTGAGCCCAATCTGATCGACTGTTTGCTGGTCAGCCCCGCCCTCAACGCCCTGTCAATCCAGCTGCCTGCCCAGGCCGACCGCGTGTTGGGCTGCTTCGCACTCATCCTCAAAATGCTGTGAGTTACCACTACTGTTACTTAGGGCTGTGACGAAATCAGTATAGCAATACTTTTTCCTTGGAAAAAATGAAAACACAAAGCAGAACAAACTCTTTGGTCCTTTAAAAACCTGCTGTATGTAAAATATAGTGCTATAGCTTGGAAAATAAATAAATATGACTCTGTTTCCAACATCAGGGCTGTTTTTCTAAAGAAGTTAAATCTGCTTCATGTTTTGTTAATATCAGGCAAGGAAACGAGTATCGTCTCGGCCCTATAATGCCTCTCCCTTACTGCCTGCCTTACTATGTCTGTGTGTGTCTAAGGGGGCTTTCACACCAAGTTTGTTTTAAGCAGGGTTTTTTTCTTACTCTGGTACTTTTACCCACTACATTCGGTTTGTTTGGACAGAACACAACCTGCACTCGGGTGACAACACACTGTGGTTTGTTCAAATAGGGTGGTCTCGGTGCCATTCCATTCATACTGTGGTGCAGTTCGCTGCAGGTGAAAACGCAGTCTGGTCGAAACACAGGAAAAGAATCAGAGGTGCGCAGTATTATCGGTTGTTTGACTGCAAGCATTTGATTAAATGCTGCAATATTGTAACTTGATATCTCTGAAACGTTTTGTGTGTAGCGGTGTGCATTTATGAGCGCATCTGATGCAGAGTCATGTCTCCTTTGTTGGCTGCATATCACAGTTTCCTCACACATGTTACAAAGCGGAAGTAATATGAAGGTTGGGGCCAATGTTCCCTCTAAGCTGCGCGCGGGCATGCAGCTCCCCCAGGACTGCCACGCAGAAGTATCAGACCGCGCAGAGAAGTGCGAGATTGAACTTCTCATCTTTCTAGTTAACACTATCAACGTTTCCCTTTGTGTGACTTGTGATCGAATCAACTCAATATTAGACACTTTCAATGTAACATATCGAAACAAAACAAACTAAGCAAAATATTTTCTTGTCGGCAGAGTGCATTGGAGTAGGATTCTATTGCATTGACAGGGACTAATCAGGCCTACACTCTACACAGACTGGTGCACCATAACCAATCAGAGCTGCAGTATACCTATAAGCAAATAGACCATTGCCATATAAGGATCTGTGCCATTCACTTTGAACTGGACTGTGTTTACAGCATGACTGGTGGCGAGTAGATGCACTTGTTTGAGATCAAAGCAAGAGCTGCATGTAGCCAGGTGTGTACATTTCTTCATATTCTTTCCTAGTAAGTGAGTTATTATCCCAGTTATGGCTCATTTCTAGTCAGCAATGGGGGAGTGATTGCTTCCTACAAGAGCACAAAACATGTACATTACTAGATATCTTTTGAAAAGCGAGTCAGGGAAAGAGCATTTTTTTTCTGTCTGAAAGGGGCATTGTTGTATTTTGAGACAGGCTTAAATAAGCTAAGTAGCCAATAGGCAGAGAGTATCATAATGTGTCTGATTCTCTGTTATAATGTTATGGGAATAATTAAGTACATTTTGTAAACTGGTTTCTTGCATCAAACAACACAACATTTTCAGTCACCTCATTTGTCTGAAAGACAAGTGGATAAACAGGTTAATGTCAATCTCTACATGTTTTATTTCTTAAGTCTCATTGAATGTAGTCCTACATTGAACCACACACATTGGCTGCTACTGTAGGCTAAATGGTAGAACATCTATTTCCATGTTAAAATGTTATGGGATGCATTTTCTCCATTGTCTTTTATGGTAGGCCAGTCTGATAGGCCTACAGTGCCTTCAGGAAATATTCAGACCCCTGGACTTTTACACATTTTGTTACGTTACAGCCTTATTCTGAATGGATAAAAAAATACAATCCTCAGCAATCTACACACAATAACCCATAATGACAAATTGAAAGCAGGTTTTTAGAATGTTTTGCAAATGTATTAAATATAAAAGGCAGAAATACCTTATTTACATAAGTATTCAAACCTTTTGCTATAGGACTCGAAATTTAGCGCCGATGCATCTTGTTTCCATTGATCATCCTTGAGATGTTCTTACAACTTGATTGGAGTCCACCTGTGATAAATTCAATTGATTGGACATGATTTGGAAAGCACACACCTTTCTATATAAAGTCCCACAGTTGACGGTGCATGTCGGAGCAAAAACCAAGCCATGAGGTCGAAGGAATTGTCCATAGAGCTCCGAGACAGGATTTTGTCGAGGCACAGATCTGGAGAAGGGTACCAAAGCATTGAAGGTCCCCAGGAACACAGTGGCCTCCATCATTCTTAAATAGAAGAAGTTTGGAACCAGACTCTTCCTAGAGCTGTCCGCCTGGCCAAACTGAGCATTTGGGGGAGAAGGGACTTGGTCAGGGAGGTGACCAAGAAACCCGATGGTGACTCTGACAGAGCTCCTCTGAAGAGATGGGAAGGCACTTAAGACTTGCAGACCATTTTCCTGCAATTGTACACATTTCTCCAAGGAGCCAAGACATTTTTTAAAGCTGATTTCCTACAACTCTATGTAGAGTCCCTTTAGAAAATATTCATACCCCTTGACTTACTCAACATTTTGTTTTACAGCTATTGTGTGCCGCCCTATGGGACTACCAATCACGGCCGGTTGTGATACAGCCTGGATTCGAACCAGGGTGTAGTGATGTCTCTAGCACTGCGATGTAGTGCCTTGGACCACTGCGCCACTCGGGAGCCCAAAAAAAGGCCCAAAAAAGCCCCAAAAAACCTGGAATGAGTGGCTGTGTCCAAACTTTTGACTGGTATTGTAGGCCCATTATCTTCCCTACATACTTGATCTCTTTTAGTCTTTTAAATTGACACTGAAAGCATTTTTCGATCCCGATAATCTATTTAATTAATATACATGTATACAGTTTATTACAGAAACACAAATCATACACAAACAAAACACACAGCAAATGCATCCAACCAATTTGTAGAGTAACAAACTTGACGTAGTCATTGAGTGCTATGAATATGGGACCAAATACATAACTTTTTAATACGCAAGTGAATTTGTCCCAATACTTTTTCTCCCCTAATATGGGTGTACAATAAGTGCTGTAATTTCTTAACAATTCACCCGATATGGATGGAAATACGCTCAAATTAAAGCTGACAGTCTGCAATTTACCGTTATAGTCATTGTTTGATTCCAAATCAATAGTTAAGTATAGAGCCAAAAAAAGAGAAGGCTTCACTGTCCCAATAATTATGGAGGGCACTGTATATATAAATATATATTTTTTCTTCTCTATTTGTCTCTATTCACTGTTATGAGCGAGCATATGTGGCCCAAAGAAAATGCATAGGCCCTGCCCGTCCAAGGATTTCAATGTCAGAAAAATCCCTGCAAACAAAATTAGGTGAAAAAGCCCTAAGTGTAAACAAGAATGAATATGTGGTGCTATCTGTGTGGGCTGTGCTGAGCAGCTGGACACAGCTGCTGACTCTGTCCTACTGGGGAATCATTCGAAAGGAGGGAGTGCTGCTGTGTGTCTCTCTGAATGGATGGATGACATGGACGTGACGTTGTCGAGCAAGATGTTATATTATGTGTGTGGGAATAGGGAGAATGAACTAAATAGTGTGTCTGTAACAATGACACTGTTACTTAACAGACATGAATCTGATCCTCGTACCATTTGAATTAATGGATTTTTTGGCATCATGGGACTATACTCAGGTTACCTCTTGTGATTCCCTTGGTGACCAGCCCTTTGCTCTCATTCTGTGTACCCCTTTCTGTTGTGTACCTCTTTCTATCATTCACTTTCTCTCTCCAACCATTCAGGTCTGACTACGATGACTGGAGACCAGCCCTGGCCAGTCTGCTGCAGCCCATCCCCTTCCCCAAAGAGTAAGTATACTGCCCTTAAAGCATTAGACATCTCACTAAATTCTTCAGTCTTACAGAAGCTATACTTAAATCCAAACTGGTTCTCTAGCAGATTAATAAGAATTGCTGACCCCGTGTTCAACCATGGCCTTTTTCCCTTCATTCAGATTACAACCATTCACTTTCAGTTATTTGAAAATGAAATCATCTCCACAATATCGCTATTTTTAAAACAAGAAAGTTGGTTGCAATTTCAGTTTAACCAGAAAAGACAGAACAAATATTACTGTTAAACTCAAATATACTAATTGATAAAATGAAAAGTATAATCTTTGTAAATGATGTCATAATTATGACTGGTGGAGTTGTATCACACATGCAGCTAGCAAAATAATATGTACATGTCTGCTCTTTCCAAAATTACAACCAACTAATTGCAGCATTACTGCAAACATCGAAGAGGCAAGTGGAAGTAGGAGAAAGTAAGGAACTTGTCTGTTGGCCCAGCATTAAAGACCAAAATTGGTTGAAGAAAATTGTAATGAATAAAAAAGTATACCAGTTTAATTTAAGGACCCAAAAATTGACAGCTGTGCCATACAGATGCCAAAATAGTTGGGAAGAGATTTTCGATGTACCGACTCCATTGCACATGGTTTATGAACTGATACCCAGTTTAATTTAAATTATTATACAGAATTCTTGCAACCAATATAACGTTATATACACTACATGGCTAAAAGTATGACACCAGCTCGTTGAATATCTCATACCAAAATCTTGGGCATTAATATGAAGTTGGTCCCCCCTTTGCTGGTATAACATCTTCTGGAAAGGCTTTCCACTAGATGTTGGAACGTTGCTGCGGGGACTTGCTTCGGTTCAGACACAAGCATTAGTGAGGTCGGGCGCTGATATTGACCGATGAGGTCTGGTTCGCAGTAGGCATCACAATTCATCCCAAAGGTGTTTGTTGAGGTCAGCGATATCGATATGGCCGACGCTCTCCGCTGGTTCCAATAAGAGAGGCTACTGTTGATCATTTTGATAACTGGAAACCGATTTAGTCTTTTCTTTGTTTTCTCATTTCATTAATAGCCATTGCTTTCTAAGCTGTTTTTCCTACAATTGTATTTTTAAACATTGTGATTTGCCTAGGCCTATTTAACTGTTTTCTACTGACCGCTGCAACGCAACAATCAGTTATCTGGTAGGCTCGTTTTAAAACATGCTAATGATCTTCTTTGGTGTAGTATTTTTCATTTGTATTTTTATGTATATGCACAAGTCATTTTATATAGCAATTTTTTAAAAATTTCGGTGATTCTTAACTACCCCAAGCCTATCGCCTATGTTGACATCAATGTGAAATTAACCGGTGAATAAAACAGCTGGCCGTGAGACTTCCAAGGCCTAGTTCAAATGCCGACATTAAATTCAGAGCCATCGGCGCACTGCCTTAACGGCAGACCGGCAAAGCAAACTGTCTGACACAGTTTCTGCTTTCTACTTTCTTAGTGAGAGAAAAGCATGTAGGCTGGCAGCTTCTCAGAGCGACTCTCCGCATGGTCCTAAAGGCAGCTCACAATACGCTTAACTGTCGTTGCATTTTAATTGTGATTGGAATGATTTTAGTCAACTTTTTTTGTCAACAATTTTTATAGCCTACTTCTTTTTTTTAATGGCCTTTTACATTTTTGGTCTTGAGCTAGGGTATGGCGATTGCCCCTGAATTGTACAACAAAACTTATTTAGATAAAAAATTATACACAGTATATATTGTGAATCGCCCATAAGTTCGCCCTCACCCACGGCTGGGACTGTGGGTGAGGGCCTCTCTCTGAGGTGTAGGATCCTGGGATTGGTGTTGACGTGGGTGTGCTGCTGAGGGGCCCTGCTGGGGGATGGAATGGGCTCCGGGCTTGCTGCTGTAATTGGCTCCTCGGCCCTGGCCCTCATTACCAGTCACCTAAAGAGGACTGTTGTTGTCACAGCCGGGAGACTCACCTGCTGCTCACCTGTGCACCAGAGCCTCATCTAAGCATTCAGGCGTCGTTAGAAAGGGCAAAACACTCTGACACAACTCCCAGAATGAATGAGTCAGACAGAACCCCCACACACACCCTAAGAGCTTCACATGGACATGTATTTATTTGTGTGTTTTGAAGATACGTTCAAACCAACAACAAAAACGGTCTGTATTTCCTATGCAATCCAGCTGCTATCTGTTCAATACCTTACTGCATGTTTGAGTGTAAACATGGTAGAAGTGTTTAAATGTGTTATTTTCCATTTCATCATGATTAGTGTATTACATGTTTTAATGATTATTCTTACCGCTCTCCTCTTTAGGGCCCTTGCACATGCCAAGTTCACAAAGTAAGTATCTACAGCCATGACGTTTATTTAATGAATGTTATATTCAGTTACCGTCCAGATGAATCTGTAAGGAAAGCTTGAGGATTGTGCCTGACCTGTCTGTTTGTTTGAACAGAGAGCTGAAATATGTTATTCAGAGGTTTGCAGAAGACCCCAGACAGGAAGTGAGTGTGGCTCTATTAATCACTGTTTCACACTTGTTCTGTTCTAGGTTGGGGTGTGTGGTACTCATGGTTGTGTGCTTGTTGCAGGTCCACTCCTGTCTGCTCAGTGTGCGCTCTGGAAAGGACGGTTGGTTCCAGCTCTACAGTCCAGGGGGTGTGGCCTGCGATGATGATGGGGAGCTCTTCGCCAGCATGGTGAGTGTTTGGTGTTCTTACCCTAATAATCCTAACCCTCATGCCACCTTCTGTTCTAATTGGCTGGACTTGACCTTTGATTCTCTCCTCCAGGTCCACATCCTTATGGGTTCCTGCTACAAAACGAAGAAGTTCCTCCTGTCCCTGGCTGAAAACAAGCTTGGACCCTGCATGCTCCTGGCTCTGCGTGGGAACCAAACCATGGTTGAGGTGTGTGCACCCGTAGCACAGAGCTGACCAGTTTTAATTAGTGTGTGAGTGTGTGGCAGAGAGTTATAAGTGTACAGGAAGCAGAAGTGACCCAAGTGTGTGTGTTTCAGATCCTGTGTCTGATGCTGGAGTACAACATCATGGAGAACAAGGACACCCAGCTGCAGATCATCTCCACCCTGGAGAGCACTCCGGTGGGCCTTCACATGTACGAGCAGCTGTGTGACCGGCAGAGGGAGCTCAAAGAGCTGGTGAGTTACTACTGTAAACCAACAAAGGCTCAAACACCACACGCTCAACCTCGCACCGCGTTCACAATTATTCTGCAATGTTTCCGCAAAATAAACTAGATATCTGGTTCGTCAGAGGACAGCTGTAGTATCTGCTCAGTTAAAACTGTTACTACTCTACACAGTCGACACAGCTAGAGATATCTATTCATTCTTCTGTGTTACCTAATCTTTCTCTGTTGTTACTTCATGGAAATATTAACCCTTTATCTAATTTAAAAGACCTCATATATTTCATCAGTGGCACATTGTTCACAGACACCACCTGCTGTCTGAATGAGGAACTGCAATGCCTGCTGTAATCAGTCAATGTTTTTGTTTCCCTTTCTCCCTCAGCAAAGAAAAGGAGGCCCAACCCGACTTACTCTGCCCTCCAAGTCTACGGTGAGATTGGCTTTTATTATGCTGCTCCCATTCCCTTAAAGGTTCTTTGTTTTTCCTTCATATGAACATATGATTAACTAAATGTTCAAATTTGGTAGGATTTGGTTTCTTTTTTCTTCATGTCTCTCCCAGACCCTCCGTCTCAATTAAACTCAAACAGCTTTATTATGTCTCTCGCTGCCTCTGTGTCCGACCATGTCTTTCTGTCTCTCTGTAGGATGCAGACCTTGCAAGGCTACTGAGCTCTGGCTCCTTTGGGAATCTGGAGAACCTGAGTCTTGCCTTTACCAACGTCACCAGTGCCTGTGCTGAACAGCTCATCAAGCTGCCCTCTCTCAAACAGCTCAACCTGTGGTCCACCCAGGTCAGAACACACACTCACAATCGCAAGTATTCACACACACGTACATTGAACAAAAATATAAACTGCAACAACCATTTCAAAGATTTTACTGTGTTGCAGTTCATACAAGGAAATCAATCAATTGAAATAAATTCATTAGACCCTAATCTATGGATTTCACATGACTGGGAATACAGATATGCATCTGTTGGTCACAGATACCTTTAAAAAAAATAGTAGGGGTGTGGATCAGAAAACCAGTCAGTATCTGGTGTGACCACCATTTGCCTTATACAGTGTGACACATCTCCATCTCCCCAGTAGAATATTGTCCCACTCCTCTTCAATAGCTGTGCAAAGTTGCTGTATATTGGTGGGAACTGGAACACGCTGTCGCACACTTTGATCCAGAGCATCCCTAACATGCTCAATGGGTGATATGTCTGGTGATATGCAGGCCATGGAAGAACTGGGTCATTTTCAGCTTCCAGGAATTGTGTACAGATCCTTGCGACATGGGGCCGTGCATTATCATGCTGAAACATGAGGTGATGGCAGGCGGATGAATGTCACGACAATCAGGTCGTGTCATGGTATCTGTGCATTCAAATTGCCATCAATAAAATGCAATTGTGTTTGTTGTCTGTAGCTTGTGCCTGCCCATACCATAACCCCACCGCCACCATGGGGCACTATGTTGACATCAGCAAACTGCTAACTCACATGACGCCATACACGCCCGGTACAGTTAAAACCGGGATTCATCCGTTAAGAGCACACTTGTCCAGCGTACCAGTGACCATCGAATATGAGTATTTGCTCACTGAAGTCGGTTACGATGTCGAACTGCAGTCAGTGAGGATGGCAAACACTCAGATGAGCTTCCCTGAGATGATTTCTAACAGTTTGTGCAGAAATTATTTGGTTGTGCAAACCCACAGTCTCATCAGCTGTCTGGGTGGCTGGTCTCAGACGGTCCCTCAGGTAAAGAAGATGGATGTGGATGTCCTGGGCTGGCGTGGTCACACACACGGTCTGCAGTTATGAGGCCAGTTGGACGTGCTGCTAAATTCTCTAAAATAACTTTGGAGGGGGCTTATGGTACAGAAATAAACATTCAATTATCTGGCAAAAGCTCTGGTGGACATTCCTGCAGTCAGCATGCCAATTGGACGCTCCCTCAACTTGAGACGTCTGTGGCATTGTGGCATTGTATGTGTAAGTATAGTGGAGTGGCCTTTTATTGTCACCAGCACAGCACCAGCACTTTGTAATGATCATCCTGTTAAATCCGCTTCTTGATATGCCACACCTGTCAGGTGTATGGATTATCTTGGCAAAGGAGAAATGCTCACTAACAGGGATGTAAACAAATTTGTGTTTTTTAAAATAATCTTTTTGTGCATATCTTATTTCAGCTCATGAAACATGGAACCAACACTTTACATGTTGCGTTTATATTTTTGTTCAGTTTATATTTAACATTTTAGCCATTTAGCAGACGCTCTTATCCAGAGCGACTTTCAGGAGCAATTAGGATTGTGTGCCTTGCTCAAGGACACATCGGCAGATTTATCACCTTGTCTGCTCAAGGATTCGAACCAGCGACCTTTCAGTTACTGGCCCAACGCTCTAACCGCTAGGCTACCTGCTACCCTACATACGCACACTAGTATTAGCACACACACATACACACACACACACTTAGTTGTTATTTGAATTGGATAAGTAATACTGTGCATGACTTTGAAAGACATTCTTCCTGTTGTCTTTCCTTCAGTTTGGAGATACAGGATTGCGGTTGCTGTCTGAACACTTGGCGTGTCTGCAGGTGTTGAATCTGTGTGAGACACCCGTGACCGACGCCGGCCTGCTGTCCCTCAGCTGTAAGAACTTGTCTCAATCATTTAACTATATACTTCTCGCATACCATATACTTCTGGCCTGCCACACGACCTCATGCATTCAGTATAGATCAGGCTTCCCACACAATATCCTAACTCTGTATACACTGAGTGCACAAACATTAGGAACACTAACTCTTTCCATGACATAAACTGACCAGGTGAATCCAGGTGAAAGCTATGATCCCTTATTGAGGTCAACTGCTAAATTCACTTCAGTCAGTATAGATGAAGGGGAGGAGACCTGTTAATGAAGGATTTTTTTTGGCCTTCGAGACAATTGAGACATGGATTGCGTATGTGTGCCATTCAGAGGGTGAATGGTCAAAAAACAAAAGATGCCTTTGAACGGGGTATGGTAGTAGGTGCCAGGCACACCGTTTTTTTTTGTCTAGAACTGTTATGCTGCTGGGTTTTTCACGCTTAACAGTTTCCCGTGTGTATCAAGAATGGTCCACCACCCAAAGGACATATACCCAACTTAACACAACTGTGGGAATCATTGCAGTTAACGTGGGCCAACATCCCTGTGGAACGTTTCAACACCTTGTAGAGTCCATGCTTCGACAAATTGAGGCTGTTCTGAGGGCAAAAGGGGGGTGCAACTCAATATTAGGAAGCTGTTCCTAATATTTTGTAGACTCAGTGTCTGAACGATGACTTATTTATGCGTGTCTCTTCCAGCCATGAAGAGCCTGTGCAGTTTGAACATGAACAGCACCAAGCTCACAGCAGACACATATGATGACTTAAAGGTAAGATGAACCTTCATTCCCCCTCTGACAAGAACATATTAGTATATCAACAAATATCACATTTGTTTTGGTCTCTTCTTTCTGTCCCTGTCAGGCAAAACTCCCCAATCTGAAGGAGGTGGATGTCCGCTACACCGAGGCCTGGTGAACACATCCTGTATGACATCACTAGAACACCAACTCCCACATCATCCAAACATCATCGGAACACATAGCCTCTCTTACATCAACAATAAGAGGATCCTCTCCCATCTCTAGATGAGGACACTTTTATCTGGAGATGACATCAAAACGCCACGACCTCTCTAGTAACATGTCCATGGAAAATTACTATCTTTCTAGTGACATCATCAAAATACAAAGGCCTGTTCTTTCTTGTGAAATCAACATACAAGGACGTCCTTTTTAGTGACATCATCAAAATGCAAGGACCCACTTTCTTGTGACATAAGGGACCCTCTCTTGCTCTCATTCTCTCTCATGTGTTGTTGCTCACTCAGTCCCTGTCCACATCCTATTTGCCCTCAATAGACTCATCATAGATTTCCTCTGTGTTGTCATCTGTACACAGAACAAAGTTAACAAATGGTGGATCTTGCCCCTTTCCCCCCCTCTCTCTAAGGACCTTTGAGTTTAAATTACCTCTCTTCCCTCCATTTACTGGGAGCTATTCTACCCTTGTCTGATGAAGGCTGGATAACCAGGTCACATTCCAGTACATTTTTTTGATATTGCCTCTAGTCAATCCAAATGTAGCTTTAAAAGACTATTCAACTGTCATTTTGGTCTTGTTGTTTTGTTTGGGTTCTTTCAGGTTAAGAGTCGGGCCTTTCCAGTCCTTCATTGGGAATGAGGTGCTACCTCAAAAAAATAAAAGTTGCAAGACTGTGCCTAATGCCTTGTATCACACGTTCACTCTCAATCAATTTTTATCAACTTGAATGAACGTATTTTTCCAGATATCTCTGCTTTCACATATTGTATATATATCTATATCTATATCTATGTATATAGATATATATAGATAGATCTATATAGATATATATCTATCGATCGATCGATATCACACACAGTACCAGGCAAAAGTTTGGACTCACCTACTCTTTCAAGGCTTTTTCTTTATTTTTACTATTGTCTACATTGTAGAGTAATAGCGAAGACATAAAAATGATGAAATAACACATGGAATCATGTAGTAACCCAAAAAATATTTTTTAGATTTCTTCAAAGTAGCCACCCTGTGCCTTGATGACAGCTTTGCACAATCTTGGCACTCTCTCAACCAGCTTCACCTGGAATTATTTTCCAACAGTCTTGAAGGAATTCCCACATATACTGAGCATTTGTTGGCTGTTTTTCATTCACTCTGCAGTCCAACTCATCCTAAACCATATCAGTTGGGTTCAGGCCAGGTGATTGTGGGGGCCAGGTCATCTGATGCAGCACTGCCATCACTCTCCTTCTTGGTCAAATACCCCTTACACAACCTGGAGGTGAGTTGCATCGTTCTCCTGTTGTAAAACAAATGATAGCCCTACTAACTGCAAACCAGATGGGATGGGTTATCGCTGAAGAATGCTGTGGTAGCCATGCTGGTTAAGTGTGCCTTGAATTCTAAATAAATCACTGACAGTGTCACCAGCAAAGCACCATCGCACCTCCTCCTCCATGCATCACGGTGGGAACCACACATGCGGAGATCATCTGTTCATCTACTCCGCATCTCACAAAGACACGGCGGTTGCAACCACAAATCTCAAAATTGGACTCATCAGACCAAGGGACAGATTTCCACCGGTCTAATGTCCGTTGCTCGTGTTTCTTGGCCCAAGCAAGTGTCTTCTTATTGGTGTCCTTTAGTAGTGGTTTCTTTGTAGCAATTTGACCACGAAGGCCTGATTCATGCGGTCTCCTCTGAACAGTTGATGTTGAGATGTGTCTGTTTCTTGAACTCTGTGATGCATTTATTTGGGCTGCAATTTCTGTGGTTGGTAACTCTAATTAATTTGTCCTCTGCAGCAGAGGTAACTCTGGGTCTTCCTTTCCTGTGGCGGTCCTCATGAGAGCCAGTTTCATCATAGCGCTTGATGGTTTTTGCGACTGCTCTTGAAGAAACTTTCAAAGTTCTTGAAATTCTCCGTATTGATTGACCTTCATATCTTAAAGTAATGATGGACTGTCTTTTCTCTTTGCTGACTTGCCATAATATGGACTTGGTCTATCTTCTGTATACCACCCCTACCTTGTCACAACACAACTGATTGGTTCAAACGCATTAAGAAGGAAAGAAATTCCACAAATTAACTTTTAACAAGGCACACCTGTTAATTGAAATGCATTCCAGGTGACAACCTCATGAAGTTGGTTGAGAGAATGCCAAGTGTGTGCAAAGCTGTCAAGGTAAATGGTGGCTACTTTCAAGAATCTAAAAAATATTTTGATTTGTTTAACACTTTTTTGGTTACTACATGATTCCATATGTGTTATTTCATAGTTTTGATGTCTTCACTATTATTCTACGATGTAGAAAATAGTCAAAATAAAGAAAAACCTTTGAATGAGTAGGTGTGTCAACTTCTGACTGGTACTGTGTGTATGTATGTATGTTATATATATATATTCCCTGTTGACATTTTAAAAGCAGACATTTCAGGAGCTCTGCTCTGCGGTTGCAACATCCATTAAAAGGAAAACATGTTTGTACATAACTCCCATATTTAATAGAATGGTTGTGCAGTAGGTGGTCTGAGACTGCCTTGTATTTATGATTTCTCTCTTCATATCCTGTTTTTCTGCCTCCCCTAATTTTGTCATATACCTTTTTTTCACTTTCTAGGCAATTTATCCATAATCCATGTTGTGGCTTCAACAGAGGCCCCATGTACACCTTGCATCAACCTCTCAATGTTGCCTTTTTGGCATGATGGGGCATGTTTTTATAGAGATAAATATTAGACACTTTTTGCAAGTAGATGTAGATATACAGGCCATGATCATCCTTAATGGGAAAGGAATATTTTGTCATTGTCAGGAGTGAAGAGGCTCTGTAGAGGCAACAGCATGGTGTGTAGATGACCCTGATTTAAAAAAAGGGGCACATTAACTGCCCAAAGTGTCTAGACTAAGATTTTAATTCACAATTGTTTGCCATACTGTACTTCAAAAAAGAAACTATTGCATCAAACATCAGTACTGTCTGAAACGTGACATAACGGTGGATTCTAATGTGCTAATCATTCATTCACAGAACCGCATTTCTCTCTACTCCCCCATCAAGCATGGAGAGAGGGCACTGTTTGGAGCATCCTCACCCATGAAAGTAGTACATGTATCTTGGTTAAAACGTTTTGCATTCAATCTTTATTTAAAATCCTAAGAACACTTTCTGTTTACATGGGCATATTGTGGACAAGTCCATTTTTTTAAGCCACCTGTTTTGAATTGATTTACCATATTGTTACCAAGGAATGTTATTTCAGCATTCAGGTATGTGACTTTGCCCACACAAACAGCAGAACAGTGTTGTCCTCTGTGTCGCTTCTCTTCTGCTGTAGGTGGCTTTGATCAATCTGTCCCTTCTCTGTGCCCTTTCAGGGTGTCTTACACAATCAGATCGTTCTTTTGACTGCCCTACTCTGGTCCCATCCACTTCTTGTTTTTTCAGAATTCTCTAGAATTCTGTTCAGTTTTGGCAGAACTTAAAGAACACAGAGTTGGACACCGTCCAATAAGAGTTCAATACTATGTTTATTTTGAGTACCATTACGGTTACTGGCACTACATTTCATTGTGTATGGGCATCTTTGGTCTGACTTAGGACCTCCATGCTGTCACTTCCTGTATAGTGTGTGTGTGTGTGTATGTATATGAATATATACACACACACACACACACACACACACACACACACGTATATAATTTTCTGTCCCCCTCCCCTCTTTGCTTCTTAGTCTCCCTGTTAGGGAGGCTGTCATTGCCTTCATCTTAAGGACATGTGCGTGTGGTCATTAACTTTTTATTTTCACACAAAGTGCACTGTAATCTGTCGTGTTTTCATGCTTAGTATCTTTTAATGATTTGTTTATCAACTGTTGATTTGATCATGTTATCAGTTTATTTTGTCGGCTGACTTTTTTTTTGGCATGTACATTTTGCATCAGCTGATGTTTTTTTATTTTGTAACTTTATTTTAAAGATTTTAATATGAAAAGGGTCAGATCACTAGCTCTGAAGTCGACCTACACCCTTTGTCCATGGGTTACCACAATGTTCTGATCGAAGCTCAATGATAAGCAGTACATGTCATAAACCAGCGATTTAATCACCTTGGTGTGTGATTACAGACCTTTTTGTATTGCTGGACACATTAGCTCGTGCACAAAATACTGTGTAATGATATGAACATAGTATGTATGTATGCCAGTGAGTGTACTGGCTACTGTACCGGTTGTACACTGGTGACATACTGTGTGTAATGATCTGAACATAGTATGTATGTGGGAACCTGACCTGAGGATTTGTTTTGTAGCCCTGATGTTCCTCTAGTTTTTAACATTGAACTGTATATCTGCAGCTGGCTAAAGAGGGAGACAGAGGTTGGAATGTGGAGGGTTTTAGTACTGGAGAGGAAATTGTGACAAAAACGACTCCATTTGTTATATCACTTTCCTGTGGAGCTCACTGTGCTTTGCTTTGGTTTATGTCTCCTCTAACTCTCTCTTCTCTCCTCATTCCTCTCTTTTCAGAGGTCATATTACAACCTGTACTCATTTTTCTGAATTTGTAAAGATTTCTATAATTTGAATTGTGACCGCAGCTTGAGTCTTAATGTGGTTGACAGCGGGGCGCCTGCTGCTGTAGCACCCCTGCTAACGCAGTGATGGACAAACTAGATTTATGTACCCCTCATTTCCTCTCATCTGCGTTATATGCTTCTACAGCTGGGTTACTACTGCTCTGTGGCTGTTGTAATAAAAAAACAAGACCTTCTACGGGAAAATAAAATACTATGATGTGAAATCATTTCAATCAAAATAAACTGTCTGTGAATATGTTTAAAATGTGAGTGCTGCATAGTTATTTATAGGTTCTGTGTAAGTTTCACTGTTTTCAAATGCCGTAGTTTAATCTGATCAAATGAAGCGAAGATAGTCAGCAGAAGAGGTCATGTTTTATTGACTGAAATTACGCAGAGGAACCATAAAAGAAAATATAAACAAGGATTATCAAAGCAACATAATGTGCTCTAAGCCACAGTTTCACCTGCGAATAGCCCTGTATGTCTACAATATATCAGTAGTTAAAGAATGCATTTGTTGAGAACAAAAAAGAAACAAGCAATACACTGGTAACATGACTTAATTTCTCTGGAGTTTTTGAGGAATACATTATCAGTATGACGCTGCTAAGTGCACCTTTCACTGTTCATCTGAATAACCCATTAACACCCAAAATTATGCAAATGTTAAACACATCACACATTTTCTCTCTGTTGGCCTTGGCTTTGAAAGACTGAAGTTCGGGATGCAACCACGCAGGCTCAGGATGAGCTGCCCTCAGGAATAAAATTTACTGTTGTTGATTTTCTTTTCCTTTATCCTAGGACCAGATAAGTTAAATGAATGTATCATCATGACATTTCTGTTCACAATTTTTATTATTATTTTCATATAAGCATTTCGCTGCACCTGTGATAACATCTGCAAATGTGTGTACACAACCAATAAACGTTGATTTGAATAGAGCACAACTCCGGCTTACTTCTGTTTGCAGGTGTCTTGGATCTTCTGTAACTGTGTATCATTGGTGCTGAACTCTCTCATGAGGTCGTCACGGAGCTGTGGGGGGGCGGAACGCTGCAGGCTGTTGTGGGTGTCGTACAGGAAGATCTCGTTGTTTATCTCAGCCTGCCGCCTCCGCAGCTGGTTGGACGACGAGTACAGCTCCTCCTCTGCTTTCTGATTAGCAGACAGACACAGGCTCACCATCTAGATGCACAAACACCACCACTAACACCAAAGGCTGTCAACATGCAGCGTGTCTCACCTCCACCTGCTGCACATCGATGTAGACCAGTAAAGACGCCAGCTCTATGCTCTCATTGAAGCCATTTTTCAGAGGAACGGAACGGTACCCTAAGATGAAACAGTGTAGAAGTGTGTAAATGAGGGGCTTAAGGGTTCATGCACCACATATTGGTGGTTGTGTGTCCTACCTGAGCGGATGCCCTTCACAGGGAAGGTAGCCTGAGCCAGGAAGTTAGGGTCTGAGAACATGTCCTCCTCATTCACCACAAAGCGCAGGAAGGTGAGCTCTGGCTCATGGACTGGGAATGTCACCGGCTCTGGAGGAGCCTTCCACACCGGGTTCAGCCCATTGTCACCTGAACAAATATAAGCCACATTACCAACATCCTTTCAACTTTAAAACAACACACACAAGCTGATATTCTTTAATTAGCTGGACGGCATAGTGGAAAGAATGTAATTCTATCCAGTCCCACTCCTTACGATAGACGACGGTCTTAAACTTGTTATCTTCTGTGTGTCCACACAGCTCCGTCTCTACAAAAGGGCTAGCAATGCTACGGCCTGGCTTAGGCAGGTGTCTGGCAGCAATCACCTGCAGGGGGAAGCACAGCAAACTCAGTGCTCAACAGTAACCAGTTTACCATATGAAAGATTAGCAGGGAAATGTCAGTGTAAATAAATACATTTGGACAATGAGCAGAACCATACCCTGACAGTAAGGGTGAACTTGACTTTCCTCTTCTCCAGATGTGGATCATAGCTGTCTGAGCGCATCATCTCTGGCTGTAGCACGTAGCCTGTATGTCCGTTAAGGCTGAAGAGGGCACTGTTGAGTTGAGTATACTTATCTGGGGACATAAACAAACATGAACATCACTTGGACACCGAGCAAGCAATTTCCTAAACTCTGTGAACACATTTTTTGTTGTTGTCACATACACTGGATAGGTGCAGTGAAATGTGTTGTTCGACAAGATCAGCCATAGTAGTAGAGTCTCTGGCGCAAATTAGTGGAGCTCAGTTGGTAAAACATGGTTCTTGCAACACCTGGGTTGTGGGATCAGTACTTAAAAAGTATAAAAATGTATGCACATAAGTTGTCCTAAAATGTTAAGTGTCTTGCTCTACCAAGGGCACGTGGAAAAAGTACCGAATCGTCAAACTTGTGTAAAAGTATAGATACCTTAATAGGAAAGGAGTGAAAATTGAAAGCCACCAAGTAAAATACTACTTGAGGAAAAGTATTTGGTTTTAAATATACTTTAAAACCTCTTAAGTATCAAAAGTAAAAGTAGGAATCATTTAAAATTCCTTATATTAAGCAAACGAGTGGGCACAATTTTCTTATTTAAAAGAATGTACGGATAGCCAGGGGCACACTCCAACACTCAGACATAATTTACAAATGAAGCATTTGTGTTTTGTGAGTCTGCCAGATCAGAGGCAGTAGGGATGATATGTGTGAACTGAACCATGTTCTGTTCTGCTAAGCATTCAAAATGTAAAGAGTACTTTTGGGTATCAGGGAAAATGCATGGAGTAAAAAGTACATTATTTTCTTAAGGAATGTAGTGAAGTAAAAGCAAAAGTAGTCAAAAATATAAATAGTAAAGTAAAGTACTGATACCCCAAAAAACTACTTAAGTAGTACTTTTAAGTAGTTTTACTTAAGTACTTTACACCACTGGGCACATGGACAGATTTTCATTCCCCCTCCATCTTTAACACATGCTCATCAAACCCACCTGCAGTCTGGAAGTTGAGCGCCACCATGTGGCAGCCACAGGCCCACAGAGGGTAAGGGTCATAGTTTGATGAGTCTACACGTTGGCCCTTGGGGTAGGTGCGGCTCAGGGACTTGCGGTTGTACTTCAGGAAGTCTGGAGTTTTGTTCTTGGCCGGGATCTTGTTCTCCACAAAGGAGCGGATCTCTTTGTAGCAGTAGTTCACTGTGGGGGCATGATTAGTAATGGGCAGACTAAGTTTGATCAGAACAATACTGAGAGGAGAGAGTCTACCACATCTGACTGTGGTGGAGGGTGACATATTCTGGTAGTAGTAATATGAGTGTGAGTAAAGGGTGGATTGAATTTAATTTGAAAACACACATTTGAAATCTCTAATGTGTATTGCAGTGCATGCAAGGATGAATGCCTTAGGTGGGTGTTAAGGGTGATAGGGCTGGGGATCGTACCAAAGCGGTCCTTCTCCTTGCTGCGAGGCTGGCAGTACACCACCAGGTCAGACATCTCCATGGCAACCTCTTCACTCTTCTCCACCTCCTCCTGCTGCTTGATCTGGAGGACAGAAAACACACAGCAGCTTCCTGTCAGCATGACATCACTGAAGACAGCTTCCTGTCAGCATGACATCATTGAAGACAGCTTCCTGTTCCTAATCTGTGCCCCGCACATTGACACAGTACCGGTACCCCCTGTATATAGCCTCATTATTGATATTTTATTTAGTAAATAACTCTATTTTCTGAAAACTGCATTGTTGGTTAAGGGCTTGTTAGTAAGAATTTCAAGCATTTCAAGGTAAGGTTGTTGTATTCTACGCATGTGAAAAATACAATTTGATTTGATTTATCAGTATGACATCACTGAAGACGCCTGGCTGTGTAGCAGCTTCCTCTCAGCATGACATCACAATATACGCTGGGCTATACATCTTTGGAGTGGTAGATATAAAGATATCATACTAGCCTCTTACATATAGATGTCGTTGGGTTATTTAAGAAATAAGGCACAAAGGGGTGTGATATATGGCCAATATACCATAGTTAAGGGCTGTTCTTATGCACGACGTATCGCAGGGTGCCTGGACACAGCCCTTATCCGTGGTATATTGGCCATATACCACAAACCCCGATGTGCCTTATTACTATTGTAAACTTGTTAATTACCACAGTAAAAATAAATGTTTTGTCATACCCGTGGTATACGGTCTGATATACCACGGCTGTCAGCCAATCAGCATTCAGGGCACGAACCACTCAGTTTATAAATGGAAATATATCATGATACTAGCCTCTAACTGCTTGTTGTGCTGCTTGGTGATCTCTCTCTGGGTGATGTTCCAGGCCACCTGGTACCACTCAAACAGATCTTCCAGTGACTCTGCCGCAAAGTCAAAATGAATCTTACTGTCATAATCACTCATCTGAAGTGTCATGACATGGGACTTCCCATTCTTTGCAGATCTCACTGAGAAGAGAGCGGGATGGAGGGAGCATGGGGAAGAGAATGTAAAATATTTATTATGTGTAATGTACTGTATATATAATAAACTGTTGTGCTTGGGTACAGGACTAGACTGTGTCTACACATTATGTACCGTCAATTGTATATTTATCCTGTGTAAGGTGTCATGGTCTAAAATGATCCATTTAGAAATGTATGTAGTTGTGTGTACTGTTGATATGGGGTATGTTTTAAGAGCAGTCGGTCTAATGAGCATGTGCTGTGTGGAAGGACTGGGGGTTTGGTATTTAGTGTGTTAATCATGTGAAGATAGCATGTTTCTGATATAGATTATCTGTGTTTGAACAGCATGTAAAACAGATGTAACAGAATGACTGTACTCACCAACGTTACACTTGGAAATGTCAACAACTCCTTTACACATATCCCCCAGAGGATTGTCCTCCATGACCTGTGAGACAAATGTGTACACTGTAGATCTCTAAAAATGCACTCTTACCACACAGGAAATATACAGCACAAATGCACAATGTCATTGACAGACTGACCCCACACCAGTAATACAGTAACACCATGCAAAATACTGATCACTCCTCCTACCTGATCCTGTGACTCAGCTTTGATATTGTTGGACACTTCCTCAACATAGTTGGCAGGGAAAAATAGCTGCAGCTTTCCCCCATAGTCCCCTTTCCACCTATAGGGAGCAGCAGAGAGAGGTTAGTATGTTCCTAATCTGACCTGGGATCAAATTGTGTGTCTGTGTTCTGAGGCCTCACCATCCATCGCTGTCTTTGGACACACTGTGGATCAGAGCCCCCTTGCAGAAGTTCAGTTCATCCGGTCTCATGGGTCTGTAGTCGTACAGAGCTTTAACTGTACTCTTCGGCTGATGGGGTTAAACATACAGTACATCAACAGGTACATACATTAATACACATTCAAACATAGATACACACACTACATTGACATTGCCTGAGAAAATCTATAAACATAATTTCAATGAAGGGAAACAAGTCAACATAATATGTGAACATACCAGTGACGGCTCGATTTCATTTGGCTCCACATACATCTTAATATCATAGAGTGAGGCGCAGTCTGTCTCCTACACAGACAAACCATTGAAAACACTTATCAGTAAACATATTCTACTTAACCTTTCCTCCCCCAGCAGTCCAGTCTCTGCCCCCTCTTCTCCCTCCCTCTGCCCTCCTCTCATCCCCATTATATCTCTCTCCCATCCTCTCTTTTCTGCCTCCAGTCCCTCCCGTCCCTCTCTCTTACCGTGCTGAAGCGGCTGACAAGTTCCAGTGTGACAGGGTAGCGTAGTTTGATCTTGCGATACAGAGGCTTCTTACGGAAGTAGTTGACCAGCTCCACCAGGCTCTCGAACTCAGTGGTGGTTCCCAGCACGTACATAGAGCCATCCTTCTGGATCCGACAGTGCTTCACCTTGCCATCACCTCTGAAGGTGATAGCGTAGGAATCGCTCTCCTCTCTCTGTCTAATGAGGAAGGCTCCGTCCCGGGGGATTCTCAACAGATAGTCCTCTGCCTCCCCTCTGCTCAGGTTACTATAGAACCACCTGACCACCACAGCACACAGAGAGAGAATCGACGTGTTAAGTGTGTGCATTTTTGCGTACCTGTGTGCATGTTTAAATTCAGACATCCTCTATGTCAGATGACCCTATGTAACTCACCCTTCCAGTAGGTGTGGGTTGGGTCGAGGCACAGCCTCAGTGAGGCGCAGGTCAAAGTCGTGGCAGCGGAGGGGCATGTCGCGATAGTGCTGAATCAGTGAGTACACACTGGGGAAGTGCAAGTTGTCAGTCAGGAAGTAGAAAGTATGTCCTCCCTCTGAGCCAGAGCGGATACGACAGTGCTGGACCCTCCCACTGCGCCTACAGTATAACACACCGAAAACAGGCATCAGCACAGCAGAGATCTAAACACAGGACACGTACTGGCAGTAGAGCCGAAGACAAGCTGGCGTACCAGAACGAGAGGGTGAAGTCTGTCACAAAAGTGTCACTTTCTCGGACCAGGAAGGTGCCATCCCTGCCTCCCGACTCAGCACAGAACTCCTGAAGCAGCCTCTCTGCTGTCTGCCTCCCTTCACTCATCCTCCCATGGAACCAAGGCTCAGACGTGTGGAGCTCTGGGGACTACAGCATAGAGGGAGGGGGACGGAGGCAGGCAGGGAGCGAGGCAGGGAGGCAGGGCGGTAAAAAACAGTCATAATTATGTAATAATTAAATACCGTGACAATGATCATTTGTTTCTCCTACAATTATAAATGAACTATTCTCTGTTGTTTACCTTCCTGAGCTCATCCTCCTCCTCCTCCTCTGCGTAATAGAGCGTGTCATCTGAAATCACACAGTAGTGCTTGTTCCATCGCTACAGGCAGACAAACAGGCACAATGTCAGAATAGTTGACAAAGGCAACCATCACAACAAAATATACACTAACAATGCTATGACTATGAAACAAATACAATAATATACAACACACTTCCTGAACCAAATAGGCCTTTAAGAAACTATCTTGGAACCATATCATGTTAACAGGACAGGTGGTCTCTAAGTTACCTGGTCCACTGGATCCCAGATATGCAGGTCTCCTTGCTTCTCTCCCTTCCGGAAGTCCTTTCCGCTGATGCCTCCCTCCACACTCAGTTTCTTGTGCTGTAGGGGAGAGGAGGGGAGGGGTGTTGGACCACCACAGACCCACCACGCAGGCAATAACTGACTGTCATCTGAGAAGCCCATCATATTTATTTTTTATTTTACCTTTATTTAACTAGGCAAGTCAGTTAAGAACAAATTCTTATTTTCAATGACGGCCTAGGAACAGTGGGTTAACTGCCTGTTCAGGGGCAGAACGACAGATTTGTACCTTGTTACTAGACCAACGCTCTAACCACTAGGCTAACCTGCCGCTACCCTGCCGATGAGGAATCACTTACTATAACAAGCTGTACCATATACTACATCGGAAACCGTTTTTCCCTGTGACCCAATTCTTCACATTATTCCCTCCCACCACCATCCCCATTGTATCCTCTGGGCTGGCCCTCACCTTTAGGATGATATCATACCACCATCCCCATTGTATCCTCTGGGCTGGCCCTCACCTTGAGGATGATATCATACCACCACCCCCATTGTATCCTCTGGGCTGGCCCTCACCTTGAGGATGATATCATACCACCACCCCCATTGTATCCTCTGGGCTGGCCCTCATCTTGAGGATGATATCATACCACCATCCCTATTGTATCCTCTGGGCTGGCCCTCACCTTGAGGATGATATCATACCACCATCCCTATTGTATCCTCTGGGCTGGCCCTCACCTTGAGGATGATATCATACCACCATCCCCATTGTATCCTCTGGGCTGGCCCTCACCTTGAGGATGATATCATCCCACCATCCCCATTGTATCCTCTGGGCTGGCCCTCACCTTTAGGATGATATCATACCACCACCCCCATTGTATCCTCTGGGCTGGCCCTCACCTTGAGGATGATATCATACCACCACCCCCATTGTATCCTCTGGGCTGGCCCTCATCTTGAGGATGATATCATACCACCATCCCCATTGTATCCTCTGGGCTGGCCCTCACCTTGAGGATGATATCATACCACCATCCCCATTGTATCCTCTGGGCTGGCCCTCACCTTTAGGATGATATCATACCACCACCCCCATTGTATCCTCTGGGCTGGCCCTCACCTTGAGGATGATATCATACCACCACCCCCATTGTATCCTCTGGGCTGGCCCTCACCTTTAGGATGATATCATACCACCACCCCCATTGTATCCTCTGGGCTGGCCCTCACCTTGAGGATGATATCATACCACCACCCCCATTGTATCCTCTGGGCTGGCCCTCATCTTGAGGATGATATCATACCACCATCCCCATTGTATCCTCTGGGCTGGCCCTCACCTTTAGGATGATATCATACCACCACCCCCATTGTATCATCTGGGCTGGCCCTCACCTTGAGGATGATATCATACCACCATCCCCATTGTATCCTCTGGGCTGGCCCTCACCTTTAGGATGATATCATACCACCACCCCATTGTATCCTCTGGGCTGGCCCTCACCTTTAGGATGATATCATACCACCACCCCCATTGTATCCTCTGGGCTGGCCCTCACCTTTAGGATGATATCATACCACCACCCCCATTATCCATTGTATCCTCTGGGCTGGCCCTCACCTTTAGGATGATATCATACCACCACCCCCATTGTATCCTCTGGGCTGGCCCTCACCTTGAGGATGATATCATACCACCATCCCCATTGTATCCTCTGGGCTGGCCCTCACCTTTAGGATGATATCATACCACCACCCCCATTGTATCCTCTGGGCTGGCCCTCACCTTGAGGATGATATCATACCACCACCCCCATTGTATCCTCTGGGCTGGCCCTCACCTTTAGGATGATATCATACCACCACCCCCATTGTATCCTCTGGGCTGGCCCTCACCTTGAGGATGATATCATACCACCACCCCCATTGTATCCTCTGGGCTGGCCCTCATCTTGAGGATGATATCATACCACCATCCCCATTGTATCCTCTGGGCTGGCCCTCACCTTTAGGATGATATCATACCACCACCCCCATTGTATCATCTGGGCTGGCCCTCACCTTGAGGATGATATCATACCACCATCCCCATTGTATCCTCTGGGCTGGCCCTCACCTTTAGGATGATATCATACCACCACCCCCATTGTATCCTCTGGGCTGGCCCTCACCTTTAGGATGATATCATACCACCACCCCCATTGTATCCTCTGGGCTGGCCCTCACCTTTAGGATGATATCATACCACCATTACCATTGTATCCTCTGGGCTGGCCCTCACCTTTAGGATGATATCATACCACCACCCCCATTGTATCCTCTGGGCTGGCCCTCACCTTGAGGATGATATCATACCACCATCCCCATTGTATCCTCTGGGCTGGCCCTCACCTTTAGGATGATATCATACCACCACCCCCATTTTATCCTCTGGGCTGGCCCTCACCTTGAGGATGATATCATACCACCACCCTCATTGTATCCTCTGGGCTGGCCCTCACCTTTAGGATGATATCATACCACCATCCCCATTGTATCCTCTGGGCTGGCCCTCACCTTGAGGATGATATCATACCACCACCCCCATTGTATCCTCTGGGCTGGCCCTCACCTTTAGGATGATATCATACCACCACCCCCATTGTATCCTCTGGGCTGGCCCTCACCTTTAGGATGATATCATACCACCACCCCCATTGTATCCTCTGGGCTGGCCCTCACCTTGAGGATGATATCATACCACCATCCCCATTGTATCCTCTGGGCTGGCCCTCACCTTGAGGATGATATCATACCACCACCCTCATTGTATCCTCTGGGCTGGCCCTCACCTTGAGGATGATATCATACCACCATCCCCATTGTATCCTCTGGGCTGGCCCTCACCTTGAGGATGATCTTGCCCTTGAGCTGTGTGGGGGATGGCAGCTGTTCAGCCATCAGCTCCACAGGCTCCATCAGCAGCTTGTCCTGGAATACCTCTCTGAAGATACGAGCCATCTGCCTCTGCTGCTCTACGGGACAGTGCTCCTCAATGGAGAGAACCACAGGGTATCTGACAACAACAGCACCACAATGCTCAGTCAACACAGGCAGAATGTTCTAGAAACATTTACAGTCCTCAGTTGTAAAGCACCTCAGGTGTGGGTATGTTTATTAGTTTGGGTGAGTTTTCTCAGACAGATTCAGACTCACTCAGATGTGACAAAGGCATGGTCATTGATGGCCTTCACCACGTCCTCAAACTTGATCTTGGTGGTCCTGGTCCAGCCATGGTATATGATGGGCTCACCTGGCCCTTCCCAGCAGTCCACTACAGGGCCACACAACACAAAATAATCCTTCCCAACTATAGAAGTAAATGGATAATGTAACGAGGGCAAAGTAAAACTGTTTCAGTGAGGTTTAAGGTGTACAACTAACACTCAACACAGCGGCATCCCAGACGCAGGCAGCGAATGTAGGCCTCGGTGGATGACTCGCTCCGCAGCTGGTCTCCAGTCAAGTACCTGATGGAAACACATAACAACATCATAACAAGAAATACAACATGCAAACAAATCATAAAGAGCATTTGTGTGTTTATTATAATATGAGTTATAGCCTATTCAGAGGTGGCACCACAGATCCCAGAGTGGTCTGGTGAAAAAACATTCTGGGGCCGTAGCTTTTCCTGATGTGGTAAACTAACCAGGTAAAACTCCAGACCGTATACGGTATGATATGATTAATCTGTTGTAAAAAGGTTTAATATGGGCTATGATAGGAAAACAGTTTTTCTAATCAAGTCACGTTTTTTTTTTTTATGGAAAAACTCCTGGTCTTGGTGAGGATGACAATCCTATCAAATTGCCTCAACCCTGTACTTGTTCATTTTAATTATATTTTATTTAACCAAACCACTCTAGAAAATCAAGTTGCTAGCAATAGGCATTATTTTTTTCGCTCCAAAAACTCAACAACAGGTTTGCTAACGTTACTAGCTAACTGTAGTAGCAGCAGCCAACTTATAATTGGATCATTTGGACAATAACTTGATTATTGAGGATTAATTGTTCATATTCATTATATTTTAAGGACTAGAGGTGTTTCCTATACACAGACACGGAGAAAGCAACATGATTGGACAATAAAACTAACTGGGCTGAGCCTGCTTTATGCAGGTTTGCATCGTGTAGTTCTGCCCTATGCAATTGTAGGCCTAATAAAACATGTACTCACAGTCTATGTCAGCTATTGTGTTTAGGCTTATTGATTAATTCCAGTTTTGGTTTGACAAAGTCTAGGTAGCCTAGTCAGCCCAAGTTTGATTATAAACCACATTTTATCTCATTCAAATTTTCTCACAAACAAATGGGCTATAAATACATGTTCCCTTTTTGTTTACCCTGGCCAGTGACAAGAGCACATAGGCTAGACTATTCAGCTGCTGTTGTTGGTAGCCTACAATTGATCAGACTGAAAAATAGTCTCGTTTCCATGCAATACAGCAAGTCTTATCGCTAATGTTTAGCTCTATAGGCTGCTGCATTTATGTAAAAGCTTTTGCTCGTGTCTATTGGGAGTGATGTGCTATCACGGTTGCTTAGTAAATACAGGAGGACATTGGAGATCACGCTTTGAGCTTTGTGCGTTACGTCCCGCCCACGCGACCTGCGATTTCCGCAAATCTAATTGGTCAAGACGTGCAAAGAGCCTGCAGCAGCACTCCGATTTGATGGACAGCGAAATTGTACGGGAGTTGACCAATAATGAGGCAAATCGGTCTAAAAAGCAGCACCTTGACCCTTTTTTTAATGCATTGCATCAATTTATTTTAGTTACAAAAGTTAAGTAGTGTTCATTTCATAGTGCTGTGTTGTATTTTTTGTGTTATGTGGCGGGACTGACGTGTTGTGTGAGGAATTGATCCAGTAGTGGGACAATGGGTTGTTCATATCCAGGTTGCACATCTCTGAGTATTTCTCATCCCAAATCGAGTTCTCCTTAGAGAAGAGGAAACTGAGGAACTAAAGTGAGAGAAGAGAGAGAGAGCGCTTTGACAAACATAAAACATCATTCTCCATTCCCCATTCACACACATCAAACACTGTGTCCCACCTCGCTGACAGTGAACTCTGGATCGTTGGTCTTCCTCATGGTGTCGTCTATAAAGGTGGTCATCAGCTCTCGAACCTGGTTCAGGTCATTGGCCCATGACTCCTGAGAAGGAGAAACGTAGAGAGTGAGGAAAATATAGATAGAAATTACAATAAAGGTAATGATAACAGGTAGCAGTTTAAACACTGACAGAAACAGACCCAGTTTTACCAATTTCATAATTGATAGATAGCTTGATCATACCTTCTGCTGGTACAGAAGAAATCGTTGGAAATCATGGAGAAGAACTGCAGAGGCATCAGGTTTATCTGTACTACTACAGTAAGGAAAAACCACATCACCCACCAACATACCGTCAACAAGAATTCAAGTTTACCGGTATAATAAAGCTGAGTAAATGATTATTTGTGATTGTTGAACTACATCTTTCAATGAAAGAGAAAGACCCACCCCATGATGAAAGCACATGACTCCCTTTTGAACTCCTCGAGAATCTGATGAAACATATCCACACACCAGTTACAAGTCAATACACAGTCACACACACACACACACACACTGGTTGACAGCCATGCAAAATGTGATATGCTAGCTAACACTTCCAATGTGAACACACATATCAATACATACTGTAAGAGAAGTTAAATTATCGGTAATTTATGGTATCTGTTCAGCATTTTCTACTTAGAGAGTGTAGTAGTGCAGTAAAATTATGACTCACATCTTTCTGATCAAACATTAGAATATTGTAGAATTTATGAAACTGCTCAAAGTTCAAGACATCTTTCCTTGCTCCAATTTCCTGGAACAAAAGAGGGAGATGGACAATGTTTGGTTCAGAATCCTTTTTTTATATTTGTTATTTGTTTACCCCCTTTTTCTCCCCAAATTCGTGATATCCAATTGGTAGTTACAGTCTTGTCCCATTGCTGCAACTCCCCTACAGACTCGGGAGAGGCGAAGATCAAGAGCCATACGTCCTCCGAAACATGACCCTGCCAAGCCTCACTGCTTCTTGACACACTGCTCGCTTAACCCGGAAGGAAGCCGCACCAATGTGTCGGTGTCAGCTTGCATGCGCCCGGCCCACCACAAGGAGTCGCTAGAGCGTGATGGGATAAGGAAATCCTGGCCGCCAAACCCTCCCCTAACCCGGACGACACTGGGCCAATTGTGAGCCACCTCATGGGTCTCCCGGTCACGGCCAGCTGTGACACAGCCTGGTATCAAACCCGGGTCTGTAGTGCCCTTGGTTCAGAATACTACAATTTATTTTATTACATACATACTGCAATTCTATTACAATTGAGAAATCACTTGAGAGCCCAAGACCACTTATTATCATCTAAAATAACTCATGAATAGAATGAATTATACTACCCAAGTTTTTATCTGGCCAAGGAGGGAGGGAAACTTCAGCTCCTTGGTTCTACAACTCATTAAAGTTTTGGCAGCAGTGAGGTTGAGGGTGTGAATAGGGATGAAAAGGGGATGAGTACCGAGAACTTTTCCTTCAGGGAACGTGTGCCGGGGACCTTGTAGTTGAGCTGTGGCAGAAGAGACTTCACCTCCTTCAAGGTGATACTGAGGAGAACAAATTGAAAGAACAATCGATTGAATTGTGGAAATTACTAAAGGGGCAGAATGGGAATTTGGCACAAAAAGTGGTATAATTAAGTAGAGGATTAAATAAATGTTTGAGTGTTGAAACTGTTCTTACCAGTTCTTTTTAGTTTGATTGATAGAATACATCTGTTTCCTCAACCAGCTGGAAACAACAAAAAATATGCACCGTAATTGTCAGTTATCGTCCATATAATGTGTATATGTGTATATAGTATATGGGTTTAGGTTTGTGGTCTTTTCACGTGTGTGTGTGTGTTCACCTCTCTATGATGTCTGGTGTGGGCGCCACCAGTGTCTCCTGTCTCAGTAACTCCAGGCCTGTCAGCCATTTATCCGCGTCATCCACAGTGTCAGCTGTCAATCAACACAGACTATTACAAGCTATATTATCCAATATAGCCTAAGATAAACCATCCATATTTAATCAGTAGGCTATCATCAACAAAATGTGGTTGTATGGCATCAAATAAACACAGAAAAGTGGACATACTCTGCACCCTCCCACACACACTTACCGCCAAGGCTTATGGTGTTAAGAACAAATTGGGACCCATAGAAGATGGTGAAGCAGGTATTGTCATCATGTTTGTCCCTGCCATCTCTGAACCTCTCAAAGTCTTTTGAGTTCCTCCCTGGGCGAATCTCCCGTATCTCAGACAGATCCACTGAAACCGTACTCATCATTGTTACTCACTCTCTCACATACTCAACAGCTTTTATACTTGAGGGTAAAGGGTTGGGATTTGAGTTAGACTTAGATTCAGGTTTACTCACAGACACCATCATTCTTGTCTGCTGTTCGGGTCCAGGCCACCTGCCTGGTCTCCATGATGACCTGCACAGTAAGGCGCTCTACCTTCTGGCGGAACACGGTCATGACGATGCCCATCTCCAGGTCCCTCTTGATCAGACTCTTCTTGTACTCCGTCAGCTCTCCCTGCTGGCTTTGCCCCGGCCCCGCCATTTCTGGCCCTGTGGAATGGGCCCATACTCTACTTATAGTAGGGATGCAATGGGTCACTAGGTCCACGGTTTTATTCAGTGACTCATTAAACCCCTACCTCATAGCCTCTCCATAAAGCTGTTTAAGGATTCATGGTTTCATCATGTCAAACAAAGGACGAGGAAGCAACTACAGGCCTGCACAGTTATAAAGCATGCTTTTATTTGACCACTTTAAATATTTCAGGAGGTGCATAGTGTACAGTGACAGTATATTATGTTCATTTGCATTGATGACTTTTTAGGAATGTCTATGTTTATAACATGGAAACATGTTTTATTTTATTTGCTTGATAACAGATATGTAACTTATAACAACTCTACTTTGCATTGTATATTAGCTTATTTATTTTCAATTATAAAACTGGTTGTTTGGATCGTGGATGCTGATTGGACGAGCAGTGTTCCAAGCCATGCTGTCTTGGCGGGAAACAGACACCGATGTCTGCTAACATTTCTATCTGAAAATTAATCACTGTGCCTCCATAAGAATATCATGTTCAAGTTGGTGTCCGAATCATGTCTTATATTTATCTCATATATTTATTTATCTAATCTCAAATTGTTTCCCTTTGCTTCCAACATAGCATGTACTTTGGTACAGCGGGGGTTAATATAAACCTTGCTGTCTGTCTAACATCGGAAACAATGTTTCACTTGTAAATTTCAATCTCTAGTACTACCATACATAAAGTAAAATGTGCCAAGACGAGACAACTTTTTCCGAGCCAGTCGAAATCCCGCATCAACGTCATTATCATGGACATTTACAAGTAAATGCCAATAGAAAAAAGCTCAAACAAACGGAAATGCAGCTCGTGTGTTGTAATGCAGGTTCAATGTATGACGTTACGGAGTTAGCTGAACTTGGCTTGCTACCTAGCAAGTGACAAGAAAACTTTCCAGCCTGGAAAGCAACCCGTTTTTTAAGAACTGACGACCAGTCCTTTCACATAGCTACTAACCAACAATTATTAATGACTGGGTTGGGTCCTTTAGCAACATGAACAAAATAACTAACAACCAGATTTTTGTCCGGACTACAGCCTATCTTCTGGTGGAAGAATTACATTGTATTAATTGACTTATCAAAATAATGTTTTAATGAAAATATGTAATTCATTGTTATTTTAATATGTTGGTAACAGTTCTATTTAAGCAGAGATGGAAAAAGTACTCAATTGTCATACTTGAGTAAAAGTAAAGGTACCTTAATATAAAATGACTCAAGTAAAAGTGAAAGTAACCCAGTAAAATATTACTTGAGTAAAAGTCTAAAAGTATCAGATTTTAAATGTACAGTGTTGGAAAAAACATTCAATTGTCTTACTTGAGTAAAAGTACAAAGTAAAAGTAAATGCTATACATCAAATTCTTTATATTTAGCAAACCTGACGGCACAATTTCCTTTTTTATAACTGTTTTTGACAGCCAAGGGTACACTCCAACACTCAAACATAATTTACAAGGGAAGCATTTATGTAGTGCATTTAGTGAGTACACCAGATCAGAGGCAGTAGGGATGACCAGGGAAGTTCTCTTGATAAGTGTGTGTATTTGATCTTTTTCCTGTACTGCTAAGCATTCAAATTGAAACTAGTACTTTTGGGTGTTAGGGAAAATGTTTGGAGTAAAAAGTACATCATTTTCTTTAGGAATGTAGTGAAGTAAAAATAGTCAAAAATATAAATAGTAAAGTACAGATACACCAAAAAACGACTTCAGTACTTAAAAGTATTTTTACACCACTGTATTTAAGTGATAATGCCAGAGAAACCGGTGTTTGGAGGATATATTGGCACAAAGGGTTGATAGGCCTGAGACAAAGTCGATATACCCTCCAAACACCAGCTTTGAGGGCTTTTAAACAACGGGTTACCAACATATTCAAATAAGCATTGACATATTTTCATAAAAATAATTTTGTATCTATGGATGAGACCCAGTCGTTCTCTCTAAATGTCCCATTGCCCAACTGGCTGGCAACGTTCTTATCCCTTGCTCGCTAGCTAGCCAACTACGGCTAACTTACAGTCACTTAAAACAGTGCAGCCGACAGAAAAATAGCTGCATTTTCATGTGTTTAAGCTGTTTTCTAGTGACATTTATTTGGATACATCCATAACAATGAGCTAATGATGTACGATTTCACCTGGCATTAAAAATGTGCTCTCTCGTCAGGACACTATTGTTCAGAGGAGCGAGCCAACAACACAGCTAACACAATCACTTCAAACTGAAGCTAGTTTTACCAGTTTTCTATTGACATTTCTTTGTATATATCCATAAAAATAATGCCAGCTGATTCATGATTTCGACTGGCTGAGAAAAGCTGTCTGCCTCGTCCCGACACATTCATTTCTATGGGACAGTGGAGATCGAATTTCTATATTGAAACAATGTTGCAAATGTCAGAGACAGACAGGGTTTATACAAATCTCTGCAGTTGAAAACAAAATGCTAGTATAAAGGAAATGGGAGATAATGTCTAGATTATTTTTATAGTGGAGATCAAGTTTATAAATTGCCTGGCTGGGCTGATGAGACAGTGGATTGTGCAGTGAGATGGAACAGTTTAAATAGGCATTTCAACATCACAGCTAGCCGATGGTAACTTGTGGAATAGACACGTACTGGATTGCGGTTTTAACCAATCAGCATCCAGGATTAAACCCAATCTTTGTATAAAAAAGTAATAAGGCACAGTGAGGCAATGCTGTATCATGAAAACAGCCACAGGTAAATGGGTTGACTGGGTCATTCCAAATGTGCAGTGCCTTATCTGTCCCCAGGATATATCACTTCTTATTTTCTGTAAAATGTGGATTCCAAATGGCTTTAAATATACGATAAAGTGTAATTTACCCTAAAAGCATAAAAATATTGATCTTGAAAGGGAATTCTATGCATTTTGTAGAAAGAAAATTATGTGAATGTCGGCATTATTGCTATGTCCCAGTTGTTATTCCTCAACCTCCATGACAAATATAAGGCTTAAAATTATAAAAATGTTATTATCTTTCTTCATTATTTTATAGTCCTAGTTAAATTCTCTATCATCATAATGTTGTTTTTATGATTATCGTATTTATTGTTATTTAATTTAAGATGTTCTGTGTGTCCCTGATATCACTTTCCATCCTGTTAGTTTGTTGTAATTCTCCATTTAAAAAAAAACAGCCCTTTCTAAAATGACACCACATTCAGGAAATGTCATAATTTCTTTGGTTGGAAAACAGTGGTTCAACTGTAAAAAATATACTGTACCAAGCAAAAATATAAATGCAACATACAACAATTTCAAAGAATTTACTGAGTTACAGTTAGTGAAATCAGTCAATTTAAATAAATAAATTAGGTCCTAATCTATGGATTTCACATCTGGAAATAAATATATGCATCTGTTGGTCACAATGGCAAGTCAATGGGACTCGTTACAGTATCTCTATGAATTCAAATTGCCATCGATAAAACACAATTGTGTTCATTGTCAGTAGCTTATGCCTGCCCATACCATAACCCCACTGCCACCATGGGGAACTCTGTTCACAATGTTGAAATCAGCAAACTGCTCGCCCACACCACGCCATATATTTGGTCTGCATTTGTGAGGTCAGTTGGACGTACTGCCAAATTCTTTCAAATTATGTTGGAGGTGGCTTATGGTAGAGATATGAACATTACATTCTCTCTTCTCTTTCTCACTCACAGAGCTCTGGCTAATTTAGGCTCCAAATGTCCACGCTGTTAGGTTCTGACCTGTTAGGATTATGCACCGAACAGGTTGGAATATGTACATTAAAAATATATATAATTGCCTGAGCTTGACTAATATGTTTTTCTGAAAGTCAGTAGGAATGACCCAACTGTGTTACCTGTGACTGTATTCATGATACAGCACTGCATCTTGTGCCTTTCAATTTTCACCTAAAATTACATACCCAAATCTACCTGACAGTAGCTAAGGACCTGAAGCAAGGACATGCATATTATTGATACCATTTGAAAGAAAAACATGTGTTGATTAAACCTGTAGAGGTTTAATCAATACACCTACAGTGCATTCAGAAAGTACTCAAGACACCTTTACTTATTTCAAAATGCTGTTATAGCCATATTCTAAAATGTATTAAATTATTTTTTCCCTCATCAAATCTAGACACAATACCCCATAATGACAAAGTAAAAACAGTTGTTTTTTTTACATTTTTGCACATGTATAACAAAAAACTGAAATATCACATTTACATAAGTATTCAGACCCTTTACTCAGTACTTTGTTGAAGCACCTTTGGCAGCGATTACAACCTCAAGTCTTCTTGGGTATGACGATACAAGCTTGGCACACCTGTATTTGGGGAGTTTCTCCCATTCTTCTCTGCAGAGCCTCTCAAGCTCTGTCAGGTTGGATGGGGAGTGTCGCTGCACAGCTATTTTCAGGTCTCTCGCCGCTCAAGGACATTCAGAGACTTGTCCTGAAGCCACTCCTGCATTGTCTTGGCTGTGTGCTTAGGGTCGTTGTCCTGTTGGAAGGTGAACCTTGGCCCCAGTCTGAGGTCCTGAGCTCTCTGGAGGAGGTTTTCTTCAAGGATCTCTCTGTACTCTGCTCATCTTTCCCTCGATCCTGACTAGTCTCCCAGTCCCTGACGCTGCCACAACCATGCTTCACTGTAGGGATTGTGCCTGGTTTCCTCCAGACGCGATGCTTGGCATTCAGGCCAAAGTGTTCAATCTTTGTTTCATCAGATGAGAGAATCTTGTTTCTCAAGGTCTGAGAGTCCTTTCCGTGCCTTTTGGCAAACTCCAAGCAGGCTGTCATGTGCCTTTTACAGAGAAGTGGCTTCCATCTGGCCACTACCATAAATAAAGGCCTGATTGGTGAAGTGCTGCAGAGATGGTTGTCCTTCTGGAAGGTTCTCCCGTCTCCACAGAGGAACTCTGGAGCTCTGTCAGAGTGACCGTTGGATTCTTGGTCACCTCCCCCGATTGCTCAGTTTGGCCGGACGGCCAGCTCTAGGAAGAGTCTTGATGGTTCCAAACTTCTCCATTTAAGAATGATGGAGGTCAGTGCGCTCTTGTTGACCTTCAATGCTGCAGAAATGTTTTGGTACCCTTCCCCAGATCTGTGCCTCGACACAATCCTTTCGCTGAGGTCTACGGACAATTCCTTTGACCTCATGGCTTGGTTTTTGCTCTGACATGCACTTTCAACTGTGGGACCTTATATAGACAAGTGTGTGACTTTCTAAATCATGTCCAATCAATTGAATGTACCACAGACGGATTCCAATCAAGTTGTAGGAACATTTCAAGGATGATCAATGGAAACAGGATGCACCTGAGCTCAATTTTGAGTCTCATCTAAATAAGGTATTTCTGTTTCATCTTTTTAATAAATTTGTAAAAATTTCAAAAAGCCTGCTTTGTCATTATGGTGTATTGTGTGTAGATTGATGAGGATTTATTTATTTTTAAATCCATTTTAGAATAAGGCTGTAATGTAACAAAATGTGAAAAAAAGGAAGGGGTCTGAATACTTTCCGAATGCACTGTACATTTCAACCAAGAGCAACAGCTCTAACAACTATGTGGTCTACTTTCCAAACCACAACATTAAACAACCAATCTTTTTCTTTTTTCTGTTAACCCGGCGGTCTCTGAGTGTGAGGGAGGGAAAGTTATTTGCACCTCTACGCTTTTAGGCTTCATTGTATGGTGGTTGTGTACAAATGGAAGCAAACTTTGTGCAGGAATACTGAGGGGTAATATTATATGAGTGTGTCAGACCTGATTCCATGTAGCACTCATTATTTACATTGCAAATGAGCAGCAGGCGCAGTGAATGGATGGACCCAGAGAGAGAAGTGAAGTATTAACCCAGAACTATTTCAATATCTTTCCTGAGGAAACCTTTGCTCTCAACCGGTGCCGTCCCCTTAAAGGGCTATCCACAAAATGTACACAAATTAGTTTCCTGATACACCACAAGAACATAGTCAATAACACACACATAAATTATAAGCATAACTGATGGTCCACTACTTCCTTCTGTAAAAGATGTATCCAGTGTAGCGCAAACCAAATGTGAAACCAATCAACACTGTGGCACTCCCCAGGTCTTGATGTGCCATATGAGAGACAATGCAATACAGGTATGTCAAAACATGATGTAATGTAACCCTGGTTACATTAGGCACATAATAGATTCAAATCCCCACTTTTTTAGGTTAATGGTGTTTGCTATCCACAATTTAATTATCATGAAAATAGATACCGTTTGCTGGACAGTTACTCCAAGTGTTAAAATGAATGTAGGGTCTATAACATAACGGGTTCTTTGGAAATGCATATTCTAATGGATTGAGGAAAATTAGATCGACATATAGATGCACAACAGGTGTTCTGTCTATACTAAAAATTATATTAGGAATCACACCCCACAAGACCCCTGCCACAGACCATTACGGGCGAAGAAGATCCATCACCATCAACGCTCCACTTGAAACTAAAAGCGGATTTCCCCATAGTCACTCTGCTCTCACTTTGCTCTACATTTGCACACCCACAAAAAAACGGAAAAGTTTTAAGACTTACCCAATAAATGAAACAGTCAATGTTATAGCTGTAAAGTAGCCTCTTGTATAAATTAATTCATGGTTTTTAGGCTTGAGATTCTAAAAATGATAGTCTTTCAAACAGTCCTAACCCAGCCGCGAAATGGTCAGTTCCTCAATTCTATGTGTATAAGGAAGTAAAGTTAATTTGCGTTATAGGCATAGCAGTAATAAAAAGATCCGGAAGTACGCATATCTATGCAAATTCCCCTTGGACGCAAGAGTATTTGGCGACACAGCTGCATTGAAAGGTTTCAGCTTTTTGGTGAAATCAAATTATTGGCCTATTGTAAAGTAGTTATAGAAAGTCCTTTGACTGTCTATACATCGGCAAATTGTTGTAAATATATATAATGGTCACTGGTGGCAATGTTTCTCTCAAACTCTATTTCTTAACTGAACGCAGCCCTCCTAGTTACAGTGATAGGCTGAAAAGATCTAAACCATCTACTGTGCTTGTTGAGAAGCAGGAGAGCGAGTATATTTTAGAGCAGCAGCGCTGCGCCGCACTCCGCTGATCATTTGAGAGATGTCGACTACAGTTTGTTTAATCTGTTGATAATTTTAATGTATATTATTTACTAATGAACCATTACTATTAACCCATTCGCGTCATTGTACTATATTTAGTACAATATCAAAATACGACGCTGTTTGGTGTACATGCATGAAATTTGATGTCAACACTGTTAGTACAAGTGTCTAAATAGGCCACATTTAAATTGTAAGATTGTCATTATCTATCATATTTCCAGTGTCAATCAAAGTTGCTATTCTTAGGAAATTTGAAAAAAAGAATTAAAATGACTTCAGCACATGTATTTTGAATGATAAAGTGGTTGTTTGGATCCCGGATGCTAATTGGACTAGCAGCGTTCCAAGCTGTATAAAGTGGTTGTTTGGATCCCGGATGCTAATTGGACTAGCAGCGTTCCAAGCTGTATAAAGTGGTTGTTTGGATCCCGGATGCTAATTGGACTAGCAGCGTTCCAAGCTGTATTTGCCATCACAGGAACTCGATGCCTGCTGAAAGTTCCATGTGAAATGATCAATGCACCTCTATAAGAATATCATGTTCATGTTGCTGTCCGAATAATATTTTGTATTCATCTCAAGTTGCACATTATTTCCCCTTGCTTCCAATCTAGCTTTTAGTTTGGTACAGCGGAAGTTAATATAAGACTTGCTGTCTGCCGTTCGACCTCGGAAACAATGTTTCACTTTTGAATTTCCATCTCTACCATATATGGGAAGTGAACGGTGCCCAGACAAGCCTGGACAACTTTTTCTGAGCCAAACAAAATCACACACCAAAGTCATAAATATGGGCATATCCAAGTAAATGCCAATAGAAAAAAAGCTCAAACAAACATGTCATACTGTCATTCCATGTCTGACGTGACTTAGTTAGCTGGAGTTGGCCAGCTAGATAGCTAGCAAGTGACAATAATATTATCATCCAGCCTGCATAGCAACCATTTAGTTTAGAAAGGACGAGCAGTACATTTGCATAGCAACTATGCAACAACAAAAAAGTATGACTCGGTCGCGTCTGTAGCAACATGGCCAAAATAACTAACAACCAGATTATTGTCCAGACTACATTTTCTGGAGGAATAATGAAATTGTATGAATTTACTTGTCAAAATAACGTTTTAATGAAAAAAATGCAATTCATTGTTATTTGAATAAGTTGGTAACAGTTTATAAAAACATTATACAATGGACATAATGTCTATTTACTGTTTCATCTGACTGCACAATCCACTGTCTCATCAGCCCAGTTTCTAAACTTGATCTGCACTACAAAGCATCAAAACATTATCTCACATTTCTTTTAGACTAGCATTTAGTTTTCAACATCAGAGATTTGTATAAACGCAACATTGTTTCAATATTCAAATTCGATCTCCAGCTGTCTCATAGTAATGAACGTGTCAGGAGTCGGGATGAGACAGACAGGCAGGCAGCCTTTCTCAGCCAGTCGAAATCATGAATCAGCATCATTTTTATGTACAGTCATGGCCAAAGGTTTTGAGAATGACACAAATATTATTTTTCACAAAGTCTGCTGCCTCAGTGTCTTTAGATATTTTTGTCAGATGTTACTATGGAATACTGAAGTATAATTACAAGCATTTCATAAGTGTCAAAGGCTTTTATTGAAAGGCTTTTTATTGGCTTGTATTGCTGTCAATTAACTTCTGGGCCACATCCTGACTGATGGCAGCCCATTCTTGCATAATCCATGCTTGGAGTTGTCAGAATTTGTGGGATTTTGTTTGTCTACCCTCCTCTTGAGGATAGACCACAAGTTCTCAATGGGATTAAGGTCTGGTGAGTTTCCTGTTCATGGACACAAAATATCAATCTTTTGTTCCCCGAGCCACTTTTGCCTTATGGCAAGGTGCTCCATCGTGCTGGAAAAGGCATTGTTCGTCATCAAATTGTTCCTGAATGATTGGGAGAAGTTGCTCTCGGAGGATGTGTTGGTACCATTCTTTATTCATGGCTGTGTTCTTAGGCAAAATTGTGAGTGAGCGTACTCTCTTGGCTGAGAAGCAACCCCACACATGAATGGTCTCAGGATGCTTTACTGTTGGCATAACACATGACTGATGGTAGCGCTCATCTTGTCTTCTCCGGGCAAGCTTTTTTCCGGATGCCCCAAACAATCGGACAGGGGATTCATCAGAGAAAATGAATATCAGTCTGTCCCTGATGTTTTTCCTGGAGAGAAGTGGCTTCTTTGCTGCCCTTCTTGACACCAGGCCATCCTCCAAAAGTCTTCGCCTCACTGTGCGTTCAGATACACTGACACCTACCTGCTGCCATTCCTGAGCAAGCTCTGTACTGGTGGTGCCCCGATCCCGCAGCTGAATCAATTTTAGGAGACGGTCCTGGCGCTTGCTGGACTTTCTTGGGCGCCCTGAAGACTTCTTCACAACAATTGAACCGCTCTCCTTGAAGTTCTTGATGATCCGATAAATGGTTGATTTAGGCGCAATCTTACTGGCAGCAATATCCTTGCCTGTGAAGCCCTTTTTGTGCAAAGCAATGATAATGGCACATGTTTCCTTGCAGGTAACCATGGTTGACAGACGAAGAACAATGATTCCAAGCACCACCCTCCTTTTTAAGCTTCCAGTCTCTTTTTGAAACTCAATCAGCATGACACGCATCCTCGTCAACACTCACACCTGTGTTAATGAGAGAATCACTGACATGATGTCAGCTGGTCCTTTTGTGGCAGGGCTGAAATGCAGTGAATTTTTTTTGGGGGGGGGAGGTTTAGTTAATTTGCATGGCAAAGAGGGACTTTGCAATTAATTGCAATTCATCTGATCACTCTTCATTACATTCTGGAGTATATGCAAATTGCCATCATACAAACTGAGGCAGCAGACTGTGAAAATTAATATTTGTGTCATTCTCAAAACTTTTGGCCACGACTATGCATACACAAATAAATATCAATAGAAAAAAGGTCTAATGAAATGCAGCTAGTTTGAAGTGATTTGTTAGCTATGTTTTTGGCTAGTTCCTCTGAAACAACAGCGTCTTGACGAGAGAGATATTCTATGCCAGGTGAATTTGCGTATCATTAGCTCATTGTTATGGATGTGTCAAAAAAATGTCACTAGAAAACAGCTTAAACCACTGCCGGCCCGCTCATTAGGCAGGATTAGGTCTGTCGCACGTCCAACAACACATAAACACATAAAACCTCACATGAATCTACCCAAAAACAATGACAATTTCTCTCAACCAGTGGCATATGGGCATTTTAGGTGAACACTGATGACACCCTTTGATAAGCAGTGCCCACTTTATCAATGGCAAGGGCGCAAAAACAGGTTGCTGTTGGATAGATGCATGTCCGCAGCTCTCCACCAACGTTCCGTCAAAAAAACTATCCAACTTAAAAAGGATATGGTAGAAAGAATATGTCGCTTTTTCTGTAGTCTATAGGCTGGAGATAAAATGTATGACAATATAATGAGAATGACACTTTTTACATCATGCGGGTTTCTCCAATCATATAGCCTAACCTAAATGGTGCTCAATCAAAAAAAGAAAAAGTGCTGTCATGTTAACAAACAACATATCCCTGACCAGGTGAATTCAGGTGAAAGTTTTGATCCCTTACTGATGTCACTTCAATCAGTGTAGATGAAGGAGAGGAGACAAGTTGAAGAAGGATTTTTAAGCCTAAAGACAATTGAGAAATGGATTCCTATGGAACACTTAACACCTTGTAGAGTCCATGCCCTGACAAATTGAGGCTGTTCTGAGGGTAAAAGAGGGTGCAACTCAATATTAGGAAGGTGTTTCTAATGTTTTGTACACGCAGTGTGTGTATATATATATATATATATATATATATACTGCTCAAAAAAGAAAGGGATCTCTAAAATAACACATCCTAGATCTGAATGAATAAAATATTCTTATTAAATACTTGTTTCTTTACATAGTTGAATTTGCTGGCAACAAAATCACACAAAAATTATCAATGGAAATCAAATTTATCAACCCATGGAGGTCTGGATTTGGAGTCACACTCAAAATTAAAGTGGAAAACCACACTACAGGCTAGTCCAACTCTGATGCAATGTCCTTAAAACTAGTCAAAATGAGGCTCAGTAGTGTGTGTGGCCTCCATAGCATCAATGCCTTCCTCTTGCAGGAACTGCTGACACACTCCAGCCACATGAGTTCTAGCATTGTCTTGCATTAAGAGGAACCCAGGGCCAACCGCACCAGCATATGGTCTCACAAGGGGTCTGAGGATCTCATCTTGGTACCGAATGGCAGTCAGGCTACCTCTGGCAAGCACATGGAGGGCTGTGCGGCCCCCCAAAGAAATGCCACCCCACACCATGACTGACCCACCGCCATACCGGTCATGTTGGAGGATGTTGCAGGCAGCAGAACTACCTGAGCCACTTGTGTGGGTTGTAGACTCCGTCTCATGCTACCACTAGAGTGAAAGCACCGCCAGCATTCAAAAGTGACCAAAACATCACCCAGGAAGCATAGGAATTGAGAAGTGGTCTGTGGTCACCACCTGCAGAACCACTCCTTTATTGGGGGTGTCTTGCTAATTGCCTATAATTTCCACCTGTTGTCTATTCCATTTGCACAACAGCATGTGCAATTTATTGTCAATCAGTGTTGCTTCCTAAGTGGACAGTTTGATTTCAAAGAAGTGTGACTGACTTGGAGTTACATTGTGTTGTTTAAGTGTTCCCTTTATTTTTTGAGCAGTGTATATACACATACACACACATACTGAACAAAAATATAAACGCAACATGAAAAGTGTGAAATAAAATATAAAATGTTTTTCCCATATGCCCAAAAAATGTATTTCTCCCAAATATTGCGCACAAATATATTTACATCCCTGTTAGTGAGCATTTCTCCTTTGCCAAGATAATCCCCCTGACAGGTGTGGCATATCAAGAAGCTGATACCCCTTGTATATAGCCTCATTATTGTTATTTTATTGTGTCACTTTTTATTATTTTTTTACTTTAGTTTATTTAGCAAATATTTTCTTAACTCAATTTCTTTAACTGCATTGTTGGTTAAGGGCTTATAAGTAAGCATTTCACGGTAAGGTGAAATGTTGTATTCGGTGCATGTGACAAATAAATTTGGATTTGATTAGCACACTCCTTCTTCAACTTGAAATGTCTTGTCTGAGAAGAAACTGTGATAAATCCCCATAATTTCTACACATCCATTTGAAAAGCAGAAAATCCTCAATCAGAACCTTAAGTCATTCCTCTCATTATCCATTGCACTCCTCTGACCCTGGCTATGAAGGGTCTTCACTGCAATCTCCATTGTGGCCAGCATCAAGGATGCTCCTCTTGCCTCCTGTCTCTACCTTCAACAGAACACCCCAACCTGACTGTCATCCACTAAGTATATGTGGTAGGTTACTTCCTTTCATAAATGTGCCTCTATCTCCACCTGCAGGTGGAAATGAGAAACACAATGATACTTGCACAGCATTAAGAGACAGAATAAAACAAATAATAGAAAAAAATATGTGGGAAAGGAGAGAGGTGAGAGACTGTCCTGGTTGATACTGACCTCTTACTCCTCAGGGAGAGTCCAGGGTGTCCAGAGAGTCATGGGTGAAGTCCTCCTCAGCAGAGAGCCGAGGGCTGCTATAGCTGATGCAGTGAGGCCGTGCTCGGCTATGCCCACTGCCAAAATCGCTGTCCAGCCACAGGCCAGAGTAGCCATGCTGACCAGCCATGCCCTGAAACACACACAGACAAATTACACAAGTGACATTGCTTGGGTCAAGAAAAATAAAAGTTGAATTTTGCTCAATTTGTAAATTGGGAGGTGCCGGAACAAAAAGTGAGCCCTATAGGACTCTTGAAAAAGAAAATCACCTTTTATAATAAAGAATTGCATGCATTATCATCACTTTTGTGTACTGGCATAGAGCAGTAAAGTAGAGGCGCTTGCAGAAGTTGCCCATAGGGAAACACTTTTGTAGCCTGGGTTCCGGGAAAAAATGTGGCCTTTTATAAACCTTTTATAATCAATTCTACATAGTTTTATTTGACTGGAGACTTTAGCAGAATACGTTTTAATACCTCTCAAATGATCGAAATTACAGGCTACTTTGACAATGAGATCAATAAAACGACAATGTCTTGAATCCCTCAATAGCATAGGTGTGTGGAGACATATTGTACAATATGAGGAGGGATTTTTTTTTAGAGCATTCAATTTTCACTGACTCACCCAATGATGCCCAACTCCCTCACCTGTGAAGGCCGAAGTGCTACTGCCAAAACCTTGTCGATCTCTCTCTTGTTTTACTTTGTTAAACAATGCTGTTTGCTTAATAGCGCTATTTGTAAATTGATCACTTTCGTAGTTTACAAACAGATTAGTCTTCTCTTTTCAGCAGAATACATTTGCTTTACAAACTGTGTTTTCACGCGAATGTATTTGAAATACTTGTTTTACATGCATACTGTTCCCTGACCGTATGCCCGGTGTACATAGCACAAGATGCCTTGCGGTGAAACACCGCTTCTGATTCATTTTCAATGGAAGGTAAAGAAGCGGAAAGTCTGGGTGGTGGTGCGTGGTAGCTGGTGAAAAATATACAACTTTTCCCAACTTTACGCAAATAACCAGCGGCGATCGCTGTGCGATGACCAATCATATCGATTGGTTCCCATGACGAATTTGACGCGTTGCGATCCAAGGCTGGAGACTTCCTCCAGATCATTGTCTATTTGTGTACTTCTTGTATGTATACAGTCTATTCTACATTAAAGTTTTTTTTTTAAATGAAACTTTCTTCAGCGAAGATAGCTGACAAAAATTCTAGGATGGAAGCAAATGTAAGTGATTATAACGTCATTACGAATCATGCAAAACAAATGTACAGTTGATAGGAATATGTTAGTTAATGTAGACAAACGATTATGCATATTGTTATATCATTAAGTTCATTTACGAAAATCGCGATTTAGCAAACTAGCTGGCTAGCTAACATTAGCCAGCTAGCTGGCAAGCTTTATGGGTGTTGCGACATGAGTATGAACTTGTCATCCTGGTTGTTTAATGTTTTGGGGACTCCTGAAACAACCAGCAAACCAGACTGTCGTCTTGTGAAAGAATCTAGCTAGCTAAAGCATTTACTGCGAATCGAATGTACAATCTTGTAATATTGCCTTGCTGATATATGCAATTCAGATCGATGAAATAACGTAGCAAGCTAACTATTTTCTTGCTTATTGTGCAGTGGAGGATAAAAATACCTGAATGCCTATGGATGTGTAGCTTGCTATGTAGCTGATCTGTGTATGGACCCTAAAACGTTTGGTTTACATGGTAGTTCAGAACCTAGCTATGAACCTCAACTATCATAGCCAGCTGTATCAACTTCAAAACAGTGAATGACATTGACGAAGCCGATGGATTGACTAGAATGTAACTTTGTGCCAATGATGCAAGTCGTATATACGTGTAGTTATTACCATACATGAGATCCCCACATTGTAGCCCGTACATTTAATATATTCTCTAATCATGTACTCTACCATGGCAAATAGAGGTGCAGTTCGGGTATGAATGAATGAATTAATGTCATTTCAGTCATATCCAATACCAGGAGTATCAAATTCCAGTCTTTGAATGATGCTGTGTCTGCATGTATGCACTTCAACAGTGTTTGCCAATCTTGGTCCTGGGACATCAATGGTTACACATGATTTAACTAGTTAAAGGTTGATTTGTAATTCATATAAACAGAAATAGAATATAATTGAAAAACATTACACTACACTACACTTCCTATGCATCATGTAAATACTCTAAAACCGGTTCATCTCAATATTTAATTTCCTTCATTTGCGTTGATCTAGCACAGAATAGGTGTAGTATTTCATCAAATGAGAGACTTAATTTCAACCAGTAGAGAATGTGAAATGCTTTATTGAAAGAAGTTAATTATTCAAGTGTTATAAATACATGCATTATAAATATTAAAATTGTAATATTATATTATAAATACAAGTTCAATCTTTACTTCAATGCACATCTGTTGTGCATTATAAAAACAGAGGAAGAAAGAGGTGGCAAGAGAGGTGTAAAAGACAGAAAGGGAAAGAGGTAAGAACAGAGGAGCAGGGAAGGCAGCATATGATTAACGAATCACAGTGCTACCCTAATATTCTCTCAGTTCATCACAATGACATAACCTTTGGGGCTGACTAGAGACACTATTATTTGAAGAGCGGGTGAGGTGGCGATGACTGGACTGGGGGTTGGCATCCTCTCTCACATCAAAACATACCTGTAGACGAGAGACAGATGGAGAGAGAGAGAGCATGTGTTTTTTTTTTGTCTAACACTGTCAGTCATAATCAGGAGGTGAAATGCAAAACTGACCTTGGATCATTAACTCTGGGACTACTGCATCTCTATCTGTATTTCAATGTAAAGCATCTCTTTAATAATACTTCCTCTTGGCCAGACCAAGTAACCTCTCACCTCTGATCATTCTGTGCACTCTATGTAGCAAGTTCAGATGCAGGAGGGGTTCACAGACACGGCTGATATAACCTAGAAGTGAAGGCGAGAGACTGTTATTGAGAAAATAAGGTTGTTATGGGGACAGTGTTCAACAAGAATCTGTGTGTGGCCTCACCTGGTGTCCACACAAAGTGGCTGCAGAGTACTTTATGCTGAAAAACATTAACGGACACACGAGGACAAGCAATATAGAGTAGTATGACCGACAAGAGCTTCTGGACATCAGAACTGCGATTACTCACCTCCAGATTAGACTAAGAGTTTTTCTTCAATGAGTCGGACAGGAGGGAGATACTACAGACCCCCGACCAGGCCCAGATCCCCAGCCTTCGCTGGAGAAGGAAACAGAGATTTTGCGGAAAAAGATCAGGGTGCCGTGTGAGGATCAGGCAACGAGTGGCTAATCTGCCTTTGCCTTCCGTCCTGTTAGCTAACGTTCAGTTGCTGGAAAATAAATGAGACGAACGGAAAGCATGTATATCCTACCAACGGGACATTAAAAACTGTAATATTTTATGTTTCACAGAGTCGTGGCTGAATGACAACATTATATATTCGGCCCCCTTGAACTTTGCGACCTTTTGCCACATTTCAGGCTTCAAACATAAAGATATAAAACTGTATTTTTTTGTGAAGAATCAACAACAAGTGGGACACAATCATGAAGTGGAACGACATTTATTGGATATTTCAAACTTTTTTGACAAATCAAAAACTTAAAAATTGGGCGTGCAAAATGATTCAGGCCCCTTAAGTTAATACTTTGTAGCGCCACCTTTTGCTGCGATTACAGCTGTAAGTCGCTTGGGGTATGTCTCTATCAGTTTTGCACATCGAGAGACTGACATTTTTTCCCATTCCTCCTTGCAAAACAGCTCGAGCTCAGTGAGGTTGGATGGAGAGCATTTGTGAACAGCAGTTTTCAGTTCTTTCCACAGATTCTCGATTGGATTCAGGTCTGGACTTTGACTTGGCCATTCTAACACCTGGATATGTTTATTTTTGAACCATTCCATTGTAGATTTTGCTTTATGTTTTGGATCATTGTCTTGTTGGAAGACATATCTCGTCCCAGTCTCAGGTCTTTTGCAGACTCCATCAGGTTTTCTTCCAGAATGGTCCTGTATTTGGCTCCATCCATCTTCCCATCAATTTTAACCATCTTCCCTGTCCCTGCTGAAGAAAAGCAGGCCCAAACCATGATGCTGCCACCACCATGTTTGACAGTGGGGATGGTGGGTTCAGGGTATTGAGCTGTGTTGCTTTTACGCCAAACATAACGTTTTGCATTGTTGCCAAAAAGTTCAATTTTGGTTTCATCTGACCAGAGCACCTTCTCCCACATGTTTGGTGTGTCTCCCAGGTGGCTTGTGGCAATCTTTAAACGACACTTTTTATGGATATCTTCAAGAAATGGCTTTCTTCTTGCCACTCTTCCATAAAGGCCAGATTTGTGCAATATACGACTGATTGTTGTCCTATGGACAGAGTCTCCCACCTCAGCTGTAGATCTCTGCAGTTCATCCAGAGTGATCATGGGCCTCTTGGCTGCATCTCTGATCAGTCTTCTCCTTGTATGAGCTGAAAATTTAGAGGGACGGCCAGGTCTTGGTAGATTTGCAGTGGTCTGATACTCCTTCCATTTCAATATTATCGCTTGCACAGTGCTCCTTGGGATGTTTAAAGCTTGGGAAATCTTTTTGTATCCAAATCCGGCTTTAAACTTCTTCACAACAGTATCTCGGACCTGCCTGGTGTGTTCCTTGTTCTTCATGATGCTCTCTGCGCTTTTAACGGACCTCTGAGACTATCACAGTGCAGGTGCATTTATACGGAGACTTGATTACACACAGGTGGATTGTATTTATCATCATTAGTCATTTCGGTCAACATTGGATCATTCCGAGATCCTCACTTAACTTCTGGAGAGAGTTTGCTGCACTGAAAGTAAAGGGGCTGAATAATTTTGCACGCCCAATTTTTAAGTTTTTGATTTGTCAAAAAAGTTTGAAATATCCAATAAATGTCGTTCCACTTCATGATTGTGTCCCACTTGTTGTTGATTCTTCACAAAAAAATACAGTTTTATATCTTTATGTTTGAAGCCTGAAATGTGGCAAAAGGTCGCAAAGTTCAAGGGGGCCGAATACTTTCGCAAGGCACTGTATTCTCTATTTTGGTTAGGCCAGGGTGTGACTAGGGTGGGCATTCTAGTTTCTTTATTTCTATGTATTCTATTTCTTTGTTTTTTGCCGAGTGTGGTTCCCAATCAGAGGCAGCTGTTTATCGTTGTCTCTGATTGGGGATCACATTTTAAGTTGCCATTCTCCTTTTGGTGTTTGTGGGATCTTGTTTTTTGTTAGCTATGTGAAGCCTGCAGAACGTGACGTTCGTTATTCTTTTTGTTTGGTGTTCAGAGTAATTAAAGAATCATGAACACTTACCAAGCTGCACCTTGGTCTCTTTCTGACAACAAATGTTACGAAGACCCAAGTCAGATGACCTAAAAACTTTTTTTGTGTTTGTTTCCACCCTATGCATGAATCTAAACCTTTTCTGTTTGGAAGACTGCACCAATCGGAAATGGCTGTCTTACAATGAAGAAAGCCATGCGTTATACTGTTCAATTTGTATGGCATTTGCAAAGCCTACTGACAGCAGTATTTTTATGAGTGGAATGACAGATTGGAAACATGTTCACCAAAGGGTAGAAGAGCACGAGAAGAGCAACATGCACAGAAGTAGTGCTGAGGCATACTGTTTAAGGTCCTCCAAAGCAGACACTCAAAGTCTGCTCAGTGGCAGTCAGATGGAAAGTGAAGTGAAGCCCCAAAATTGCTCTACCTGGAAGCCTGTGTTTCAGACATAAGGAAGTGGATGGTAGCAAATGTTCTACTTTTAAACTCGGACAAAACAGAGATGCTAGTTCTAGGTTCCAAGAAACAAAGAGATATTCTATTGAATCTGACAATTCATCTTGATGGTTGTACAGTTGTTACTCTGGACCCTGATCTCTCTTTTGACGAACATATCAAGACTGTTTCAAGGACATATTTTTTCCAACTACATAACATTGCAAAAATCAGAAATGTTCTGTCCACAAATGATGCAGAAAAATGTATCCATGCTTTTGTCACTTCTAGGTTAGACTACTGCAATGCTCTACTTTCCGGCTACCCGGATAAAGCAATAAATAGACTTCAGTTAGTGCTAAACATGGCTGCTAGAATCTTGAATAGAACCAACATTTTCTATCATATTACTCCTAACCTAACTGCTAACCTACAAAGCATTACATAGGCTTGCTCCTAACTCCTACCTACAAAATAGCTTCCAATACTCTACACAGCAAATTGGATGCAGTCTATCACAGTGCCATCCGTTTTGTTACCAAAGTGCCTTTTTCCACCCACCACTGCGACCTGTATGCTCTAGTCAGCTGGCCCTCGCTACATATTCGTCGCCATACCCACTGGCTCCAGGACATCTACAAGTCTATGCTAGGTAAAGCTCTGCCTTATCTCAGCTCACTGGTCACGATAACAACACCCACCCGTAGCACACGCTCCAGCAGGTATATCTCACTGGTCATCCCCAAAGCCAACACCTCCTTTTGCTGCCTTTCCTTCCAGTTCTCTGCTGCCAGTGACTGGCACGAATTGCAAAAATCGCTGAAGCTGGAGACTTACATCTCCCTCACTAACTTTAAACATCAGCTATCTGAGCAGCTAACCGATTGCTGCAGCTGTACATAGTCCATCTGTAAATAGCCCACCCGATCTACCTACCACATCCCCATATTGTTTTTATTTACTTTGCTGCTATTCTGCACACCAGTATCACTACTTACACACCATCATCTGCTCATCATCATCTGCTCATCTATCACTCCAGTGTTAATCTGCTAAATTGTAATTACTTTGCTACTATGGCCTGTTTATTGCCATACCTCCTCATGCCATTTCACACACTGTATATAGACTTTATTATTTTTCTATTGTGTTGACTGTACACTTGTTTATTCCATGTAACTCTGTGTTGTTGTTTCTTTCGCACTGCTTTGCTTTATCTTGGCCAGGTCGCAATTGTAAATGAGAACTTGTTCTCAACTAGCTTACCTGGTTAAATAAAGGTGAAATAAATCAAATAAAAACATCTTTTCGATTTGGTCCTGTCGTACATACATACACTACGGTCACAAGACGCAGGCCTCATTATTGTCACTACAATTTCTAAGCAAATAGCTGGAGGCAGGGCTTTCTCCTATAGAGCAACATTTTTATGGAATTGTCTGACTATCCATGTGAGAGACGCGGACTCGACCTTTGTCTTTATTGAAGACTGATCTCTTCCGTAGGTCCTATGATTGAGTGTAGTCTGGCCCAGGAGTGTGAAGGTTAATGGAAAGGCACTGGAGCAACGAACCGCCCTTGCTGTCTCTGACTGGCCGGTTCCTCTCAGAGGGATTCTCTGCCTCAAACCCTATTACAGGGGCTGAGTCACTGGCTTACTGGTGCTCTTCCATGCCATCCCTAGGAGGGGTGCGTCACTTGAGTGGGTTGAGTCACTGTCGTGATCTTCTTGTGCAGGTTGAGCCCCCCCTTGGGTTGTGCCGTGGGGGAGATCTTCGTGGGCTATACTCGGCCTTGTCTCAGGATGGTAAGTTGGTGGTTGGAGATATCCCTCTAGTGGTGTGGGGGGCTGTGCTTTGGCAAAGTGGGTGGTGTTATATCCTGCCTGTTTGGCTCTGTCCGTGGGTATCGTCAGACAGGGCCACAGTATCTCACGCCCCTCCTGTCTCAGCCTCCAGTATTTATGCTGCAATAGTTTGTGTCGGGGGGCTAGGGTCCGTCTGTTATATCTGGAGTATTTCTCCTGTCTTATCAGGTATCCTGTGTGAATTTAAGTATGCTCTCTCTAATTCTCTCTCTCTTTTTCTCTCTTTCTCTCTCTCTGAGGACCTGAGCCCTAGGACCATGCCTCAGAACTACCTGGCCTGATGACTCCTTGCTGTCCCCAGTCCACCTGGTTGTGCTGCTGCTCCAGTTTCAACTCTTCTGCCTGCGGCTATGGAACCCTGACCTGTTCACCGGACGTGCTACCTGTCCCAGACCTGCTGTTTTCAACTCTCTAGAGACAGCAGGAGCGGTAGAGATACTCTGAATGATCGGCTATGAAAAGAAAAGCGACATTTATTCCTGAGGTGCTGACCTATTGCACCCTCGATAACCACTGTGATTATTATTATTTGATCCTGCTGGTCATCTATGAACATTTGAACATCTTGGCCATGTTCTATTATATTCTCAACCTGGCACAGCCAGAAGAGGACTGGCCATCTCTTATAGCCTGATTCCTCTCTAGGTTTCTTCCTAGGTTCTGGCCTTTCTAGGGAGTTTTTCCTAGCCACCGTGCTTCTACACCTGCATTGCTTGCTGTTTGGGGTTTTCGGCTGGGTTTCTGTACAGCACTTTGTGACATCAGCTGATGTAAGAAGGGCTTTATAAATACATTTGATTGATTGATTGAGATGTCTGCCCATAGAGAACAGGTAAGCAGGAGAAGGCAGGTGCTGGAATGTGTCGTAGACATAGTGAAAGTCATTGGCAAGTGGGGGCTCAGTTACAGGGGGATGCAGTCTGAGGCTGTGTATATATTAGAAGACACCAGCATCGATCATGTTAATTTATTGGAGATTATAATACTGCTGGTATGATGTCTGCTTGAAAAAACATCTCACCGAATGCATCGAGAAAAGCAAGAACCTACATCAGTCTGGGGCAAGAGGTTCTCTAATCACACTCCTCTCAAAAAATACTGTCAACACCGTCATTCACACAATTCAGAGCATTATCCAAGTGAAATCGAGTAAGCTGGAATGTTCTCTGTCCAGATCGACAAAACTCAGGACATAACTTCTCAAGAACAATGATCTGTCATTGTGAGAAATGTGAAAGACGTCGTACAAGAAAGGCTTGTGGCTGTTGTGAAGTGTGAGGCATCCACTGGACAGTAATTTGTTCAGCTGTTGACAGATGTCGTGGATAAACAAAAAATTCCACATGAGCAAGTGCATTGGCAATGCTACGGATGAAGCATCCAATATGCAGGGAAAATATAAGGGTTTCTGTACTCTGTCTCAAAGTCCCCCAATCAAGTGCATGTATGGTGCTATGCACATGTCTTTAATCTGGTTTTGTCTGACACAATGGAAATTGTCTAAACAAGTGGGTCACTTTTTTCTCTCCTTAACGACTTTGCTGTGTTACTCCGTGAATCCTACCAGGATTGGTGGATGTGTGAGAGAAGTAGAGCCACGACACAGACACCTATCTCCAATCAGAGAAACAAGCTGGTGGGCTAAGGATTGTGCTTTGAAGAAGGTCTTTTGATCCTTTGGAAAACCAGACCAGGGTCTCTGTGTTGAAGTACTCCTCACACCATCAGCCATACAAGGACAGGCCAACAGGAAGACAACTGTTTGGGTGAAGGCAAGAGGATTTACTGAGGCTCTTCTCCGGTATGAGACAAAACTGACAGCTCAAATATTTCTTCAGATATTTGAGAACACGTCACCACTGTCCAAATACCTGCAGACAAGTGGGATGGACATCCTGTCTGCCGATCAAGTGGTTGTGGCTACACAGGAAACCCTGAAAGGCATGTCAAGATACTTTGACACCATTAAGGCAACTACAGACACATTTGTTCAGTTTGCAAATAAGAAGATCAAAGAACAGGATGAGGACAGAGCTGGAGGAGGTAGAAGCCACACTGCCACAGAAAAGGGCAAGAAAGAAGAAAATCATGTCTGGAGAGATGTCTCAAGATGAATCTTTGACAGGGGCAGAGTGCCTATAAAGTTGAAGTCCACAATCAAATTATGGATAGTCACAGATAGTAGACAACCTTTACTCCACACACAGACGTGTACAAAGCTCTCCCTCACCCTCCATTTGGCAAATCTGACCATAATTCTATCCTCCTGATTCCTGCTTATAGGGCAAAAATTAAAGCTTGAAGCACCAGTGACTCGGTCTATAAAACAGTGGTCAGATGAAGCAGATACTAAACTACAGGACTGTTTTGCTATCATAGACTGGAATAAGTTCCGGGATTCTTCCAATGGCATTGAGGAGTACACCACATCAGTCACTGGCTTTATCAATAAGGGCATCAAGGATGTCGTCCCCACAGTGACTGTGCGTACATACCCCAACCAGAAGCCATGGATACAGTCAACATCAAGGAGTGGGACTAACCTGGAAGCTTATAAGAAATCCCACTATGCCCTCTGACGAACCATCAAACAGGTAAAGCGTCAATACAGGACTTAGATCGAATCGTATTACACTGGTTCCGACACTCGTCGGATGTGGCAGGTCTTACAAACTGTTACAGACTCCAAAGGGAAGCACAGCCGAGTGCTGCCCAGTGACACGAGCCTACCAGACGAGCTAAATAACTTCTATGCTAGCTAATTTTCTCCAGTTGCGCCGTGATTGGCTCAGTGTTCTGTCACTCATGGGGACACTACGTCACCGCAAAATCTATGGATAGAGCTCGAAAACTCAAGCCCTTTCATTAACTTTGCTGATGACACAACAGTGGTAGGCCTGATCACTGACAACTATGAGACAGCCTATAGGGAGGAGGTCAGGGACCTGAACATGTGGTGCAAGGACAACAACCTCTCCCTCAACGTGATCAAGACAAAGGAGTTGATTGTGGACTACAGGAAAAGGAGGACCGAGCACGTCCTCATTCTTGTTGACCGGGTTGTAGTGGAGCAGGTTGAGAGCTTCAAGTTCCTTGGCGTCCACATCACCAACAAACTAACATGGTCCAAACACACCAAGACAGTCGTGAAGAGTGCACGACAAAACCTATTCCCCCTCAGGAGACTAAAAAGATTTGGCATGGATCCTCAGAACCACAAAAGTTTTTACAGCTGCACCATTGAGAGCATCCTGACGGGTTGCATCACTGCCTGGTATGGCAACTGCTCTGTCTCCGACCGCAAGGCACTACAGAGGGTAGTGCGTACGGCCCAGTACATCACCAGAGCAAAGCTTCCTGCCACCCAGGGCCTCTATACCAGGCGGTGTCAGAGGAAGGCCTTAAAAATTGTCAAAGACTCCAGCCAGCCTAGTTATAGACTGTTCTCTCTGCTACTGCACGGCAAGCGGTACTGGAGTGCCAAGTCTAGGTCCAAGAGGCTTCTAAACAGCTTCTACCCCCAAGCCATAAGACTCCTGAACATCTAATCAAATGTCTACCTATTTTTACCCCCCATTCTGCTGCTACTCTCAGTTATGCATAGCCACTTTAATAACCCTACCTGCATGTACATAATTACCTCAACTACCTCGACACCGGTGCCACCGCACATAGGCACATTGACTCTGAACCAGTACCCCCTGTATATAGCCCCACTATTGTTATTTACTGCTGCTCTTTAATTATTTGTTTTTCTTATCTCTTATTTTTATTTTTTGGGGTCTTTTCTTAAAACTGCATTTGTTAAGGGCTTGTAAGTAAACATTTCACTGTTGTATTCGACGCATGTGACCAATACAATTTGATTTGCTACCATAGTTACAGTGGGGCAAAAAAGTATTTAGTCAGCCACCAATTGTGCAAGTTCTCCCACTTAAAAAGATGAGAGAGGCCTGTAATTTTCATCATAGGTACACTTCAACTATGACAGACAAAATTAGAAAAAGAAATCCAGAAAATCACATTGAAGGATTTTTAATGAATTTATTTGCAAGATATGGTGGAAACTAATTATTTGGTCACCTACAAACAAGCAAGATTTCTGGCTCTCACAGACCTGTAAATTCTTCTTTAAGAGGCTCCTCTGTCCTCCACTCGTTACCTGTATTAATGGCACCTGTTTGAACTTGTTATCAGTATAAAAGACACCTGTCCACAACCTCAAACAGTCACACTCCAAACTCCACTATGGTCAAGACCAACGAGCTGTCAAAGGACACCAGAAACAAAATTGTAGACCTGCACCAGGCTGGGAAGACTGAATCTGCAATAGGTAAGCAGCTTGGTTTGAAGAAATCAACTGTGGGAGCAATTATTAGGAAATGGAAGACATTCAAGACCACTGATAATCTCCCTCGATCTGGGGCTCCATGCAAGATCTCACCCCGTGGGATCAAAATGATCACAAGAACGGTGAGCAAAAATCCCAGAACCACACGGGGGGACCTAGTGAATGACCTGCAGAGAGCTGGGACCAAAGTAACAAAGCCTACCATCAGTAACACACTACGCCGCCAGGGACTCAAATCCTGCAGTGCCAGACGTGTCCCCTGCTTAAGCCAGTACATGTCCAGGCCCGTCTGAAGTTTGCTAGAGAGCATTTGGATGATCCAGAAGGAGATTGGGAGAATGTCATATGGTCAGATGAAACCAAAATATAACTTTTTGGTAAAAACTCAACTTGTCGTGTTTGGAGGACAAAGAATGCTGAGTTGCATCCAAAGAACACCATACCTACTGTGAAGCATGGGGGTGGAAACATCATGCTTTGGGGCTGTTTTTCTGCAAAGGGACCAGGATGACTCATCCATGTAAAGGAAAGAATGAATGGGGCCTTGTATCGTGAGATTTTGAGTGAAAACCTCCTTCCATCAGCAAGGGCATTGAAGATGAAACGTGGCTGGGTCTTTCAGCATGACAATGATCCCAAACACACCGGCCGGGCAATGAAGGAGTGGCTTCATAAGAAGCATTTCAAGGTCCTGGAATGGCCTAGCCAGTCTCCAGATCTCAACCCCATAGAAAATCTTTGGAGGGAGTTGAAAGTCTGTGTTGCCGAGCAACAGCCCCAAAACATCACTGCTCTAGAGGAGTTCTGCATGGAGGAAAGGGACAAAATACCAGCAACAGTGTATGAAAACCTTGTGAAGACTTACAGAAAACGTTTGACCTCTGTCATTGCCAACAAAAGGTATATAACAAACTATTGAGATAAACTTTTGTTATTGACCAAACACTTATTTTCCACCATAATTTGCAAATAAATTCATTAAAAATCCTTCAATGTGATTTTCTGGATTTTTTTTCTCTCTCATTTTGTCTGTCATAGTTGAAGGGTACCTATGATGAAAAATACAGGCCTCTCTCATCTTTTTAAGTGGGAGAACTTGCACAATTGGTGGCTGACCAAATACCCACTGTATATTAGAAGTGCCCATCCAAGAAGGCTCAAGGCCATTGGCCATAGATGAAATGATGTCATATCACGTTATATCATAGCTACTGTAGATTTGATTGTACTCATCATGTCAACATCATACTTACACAATCTTAGTTTCGCAGTCATCATCATGAATCAAGTCAACAATCTACTAGCAAATAATTTTCAATCCTTGTCATATGTGTCACGCCCTGACCTTAGAGAGCTTTTTATGTCTCTATTTTGGTTTGGTCAGGGTGTGATTTGGGTGGGCATTCTATGTTCCTTTTTCTATGTTTTGTATTTCTTTGTTTTGGCCGGGTATGGTTCTCGATCAGGGACAGCTGTCTATCGTTGTCTCTGATTGGGAACCATACTTAGGTAGCTTTTTCCCACCTATGCTTTGTGGGTAGTTGTTTTCTGTTTAGTGTTCTGCACCTGACAGGACTGTTTCGTTTATTCACTTTGTTATTTTGTTCTAGTGTTCAGTTTAAATAAAAGTCATGAACACTTACCACGCTGTGCTTTGATCCGATTCTTCCTCATCAGACGACGACCGTTACAATATGAAGAGAAATTATAGATAAAACGTATCGGTGCCCATCAGCCATTGGACATAAACATTCACAACAAGTCAGAAATCACAAATTCAACAATGAGTGGTTTGGAAGGAATCCGTGGCTAACTGCAAGCATTGCAAAACAATCACAAGCCTGCTATTCAGTGGTCTGGGTGTGTGGTCCAAGTCTAAGGGTCTCTTTTCCAAGCTTAAAATTATAAACATTCAACACCATGGGCCAGAAAAGGTGGAATACATTTGGCCATGCTGTCAATCCAGCATGACTTCAGCCATGTTCAAGACAACTGGGAACTCTGATAAAAAACTCTGACTGGGAAAATACGTTTGAACGGTCATCCAACTTGGAATTCCAAGTCGGGAACTTGGGCCTCTTTCTAGAGCTCCGACCTGAAGATCACTGACTTCATGATTCAACCTTGTTTTTTTTCAGAGTTCCCAATTGTCTTGAAAGCACCCTAAATCCAGAGAATGCCAGACTTTGATGACCAAGTTTGATGACAAAATATGCCCACGAAGGACCGCCGCTCAACCTTCCTGTTCAAGTGAGCACAGCACAACAAGGGGAGTCCAAAAATGTATTGTATGCAGCTGCATAAATTATGTAATATGCCAGGGAGATATGTATACTGTAGCTAAGAAAGTAATACTAAGTGTATGTTGTGTAGTAAGCTGTTAGTAGCCCATGTGCATCACCCTAATAATTTGGTTCCTTTCCCCCTCATAATTTAGCCTACTGTTTTAGAGAAATGTAAGTATTGAATTTTGTAAGAGCTTTCATTATCTGCTTATATTTATTTGAGGGTTCTGACTTGGTGTACAGGGAGAATACTATAAGAAAGACCCATGTTCTGAATTCTGTCGCTGTACATTTCAAAAGTGCTGAACAAATAGTTATATTGACTACGTCCGTCCTAGCTCGCTCATTAATGTCTTAATCAAAATTATGGATTGCCTCTTATCCACTCATCATCCACTTATGCCATAGTTTGTACATTTCAATTGTCAGTAGAAACCACATTTGTTTAAGCAAGTCAGCCATATTAGCTATGTTTTTTTAAAAGACAGTAAATGAGGCTGAATGAACTGTTTCGCTGCCGGACAAGGCTCCGCTGATAGCTAGATGTAGCAGTCGTAAGGATTTCCTCCATGGCGCTGAAAAGAAAGCACTGTTTGTCACAGTTATAGTGCAATTCATGTATTGTTTAGTGGCTTTGCTGGCATGAATCATAATTTTTGTTTGCCCCACAAGATTGACATGCTAAAATCGCAATGTTGCATGCAACAATGTTGTGAACTCTAGTAGATTTAGATCACTTTTGAGGATGTTCCAGTATTTCAGTACAATGGATTTGAGGCAACTACCACATGGGCTGTACCCTGTGGGGGCGTTTTGTCTTGATTTCTCTTAGTGCCCGTGAGTAGGCTTTGACGTTCAGTCTCTAGCATGGTTTAAATTATGTTTAAATTATGTTTAGAATTTGATTGTTTTTCATTGGCAATTGTTTTGTGGTGCAATACATTGCAGGGTTCATGTTCATTACTGTACAATGCTACATATAGTGAGAGGTGGTCTCATTGAGATGTCAATAGCAACCAAAGAAGACAGGTTGAATAGCTATAAAACCAGCACCTTTCCAATCTAATGGCCCCTTGTGGTTGGTCATGTCTCGATGGGATACAACCTTTGTCAAATTGATGTAATTAGAAAAAAAGAAAAGTGCATTTTAGCTAAAGGTCAGTGATATGACACACAAAGTGAACAACTAAGAGCTTTGGAGAGCGATGCTGAACCTCTCAGCTGTTTTGGTCCCCGTTAAAAGAGTATGTTCGGTCCTCCGTATGAGTGTGAAGCGAACCTGTGAGCTTGCGCAGATACTATTTTTGACTGTGTGAGAGTGAAGTCTCGCAATATTTGCGTTGCTGCACGTGCAACGTCATTTTGCTGACTCTCCCGATTACCTAATTCTCCTAACCTGCTGCGTAAATTCTCCTAACTTGCTACGAAAAGACAATTTTGAAAAAAGCTGTATCTCCCCTAGACAAAACCCTTGTGCATCACACCTTTACTTCAGCCATGACGGAAAAGCACATGTGAAGTAATAGGATAACCACTATGATACCTAGTTAAGTGATATATCCTCCAAAGACGGTGTTTGAAGGATATATTGGCACGGTGTTGTTAGTGCCAATATATACTTCAAACACTGGCTTCGAGGGCATTATCACTTTTATACAATGGGTTACCAACATATTAAAATAATGATTGACGTATTTTCATTAAAAAGGTTATTTTGATTAATTTATTCATACTATTTCATCCTTCAATGAGATATACAGTTGAAGTCGGAAGTTTGCATACACCTTAGCCAAATACATTTAAACTCAGTTTTTCACAATTCATGACATTTAATTATTGTAAAAATTCCCTGTCTTAGGTCAGTTAGGATCACCACTTTATTTTAAGAATGTGAAATGTCAGAATAATAGTAGAGATGATGCTGCCACCCCGTGCTTCACGGTTGGGATGGTGTTCTTCGGCTTGCAAGCCTCCCCCATTTCCTCCAAACATAACGATGTTCATTATGTCCAAACAGTACTATTTTTCTTTCATCAGACCAGAAGACATTTCTCCAAAAAGTCTGATGTTTGTCCCCATGTGCAGTTGCAAACCGTAGTCTGGCTTTTTTTATGGCGGTTTTGGAGCAGTGGCTTCTTCCTTGCTGAGTGGCCTTTCAGGTTATGTCAGTATAAGACTTGTTTTACTGTGGATATAGATACTTTTGTTCTGGGATTTATTTGAGCTTTTTGCACCAAAGTATATTCATCTCTAGGAGACTGAACGCATCTCTTTCCTGAGCGGTATGACGGCTGCGTAGTCCCATGGTGTTTATACTTGCATACTATTGTTTGTACAGATGAACGTGGTACATTCAGGTGTTTGGAAATTGCTCCCAAGGATGAACCAGACTTGTGGAGTTCTACAATTTTTTTCTGAGGACTTGGCTGATTTATTTTGATTTTCACACATGATGTCAAGCAAAGAGGCACTGAGATTGAAGGTAGGCCTTGAAATGCATCCACAGGTACACCTCCAATAGACTCAACTGATGTCAATTAGCCTTTCAGAAGCTTCGAAAGCCATGACATCATTTTCAGGAATTTTCCAAGCTGTTTAGTCAACTTAGGGTATGTAAACATCTGACCCATTGGAATTGTGATAAATTTAATTATAAGTGAAATAATCTGTAAACAATTGTTGGAAAAATGACTTGTGTCATGCACAAAGTAGATGTCCTAACCGACTAAAAAAACTATAGTTTGTTAACAAAAAATTGGTGGAGTGGTTGAAAAACTAGTTTTAATGACTCCAACCTAAGTGTATGTAAACTTCCGACTTCAACTGTAGTCCCGACACAAATATAGGTTTGCTACCCAAGCCCGGCTGGTCGTTTTATTGGTTCGGTTACTAGAGGCGCGACCCAGTCGTTACGTCTTTTTGTTCTAAATCCAGTCGTTCGTTCCAAATGTTGCGTGCCATGAAGGCGGGCAACGTTCTTATCCCTTGCTTGCTAGCTAGCCAACTTTGGCTAATGCAGTTTTGTAAAACAGTGCAGCCAGAATAACAGTAGCTTCATTTTGCATTTGTTTAAGCTGTTTTCTAGTGATTTTCTTTTTATACATCAATTAAATATTAGCTATTGATGTACGATTTCACCTGGCATAGAACATTTGCTCTCTCGCCAGGCCACTGTTCAGAAGAGATAGCCAACTACACAGCTAATACAATCACTTTAAACGGAAGCTAGACTGACAGCAAACTAAATCAAATCAAATACAATTGTATTTTTCACATGCGCCGAATACAACAGATGTAGACCTTACAGTGGAATGCTTACTTACAAGCCTTTAACCAACAATTCAGTTTTAAGAAAATATCCCCCAAAAAGTAAGAGATAAGAATAACAAATAATTAAAATAGCGGGGCTATATACAGGGGGTACCGGTACAGAGTCAATGTGCGGGGGCACCGGTGTCAAGGTAATTGAGGTAACATGTACATACATGTAGGTCGAGTTATTAAAGTGACTATGCATAGATAATAACAGAGAGTAGCAGCAGCGTGGAGGGGGGGGCAACGCAAATTGTCTGGGTAGCCATTTGATTAGAACTAGCTGCATTTCGTGTTTTCTATTGTCATTTCTTTATATATCCATAAAAATGATGCTGATTCATGATTTCGACTGGCTGAGACGTTCATTACCATGGGACAGCTGGAGATCGAATTCCACTATTGAAACAATGTTTGAAATGTCAGAGAGACAGACAGCAAGGTTATTACAAATCTCCGCTGTTGAAAATCAAATGGTAGTCTAAAAGAAATGGGAGACAATGTCTAGATGCTTTTTTTCACCCTCATCAATCTACACACAATACCCCATAATGACAAAGCAAAAACAGATTTTTGAAAATGTATTAAAAATAAAACTGAAATACCTTATTTACATAAGGGTTCATATTGGGTTCATAAGGTTCTATATTGAACTTAGTCTTTGAGATGCTCTAACAAGCATGTGTATCTGTAGTTGGTGTTCTTCAACTTTAAAATGCACTAGACTGTAGACTAGAAGACAACCTACAAAGAAAAGACGACAGGCAAATTAATACATATGTGGTCTCAATGAGTACGGTTACATGCTCACAATAATAAGATTGTTGTGGATAGTCAGATTAATATAATAGTTCATTTAAAACATTTATATGATTTGCACGAAGAATGATTTCCATAAAAATCCTGTTTACATGGACACATCTGAAATCAGGCTAACTGATGGGACTTAAATATATGCAGAATATTGCCAATCAAAATAAATGTTTTACCACAATGTCCATGTAATTTTTGCAAAACATTTTTTATAGGCAAACCTGTAACGTCCAGTAATGGATACCAACAATCATTGGTTATACTCTATCACTTTATCTGGTGTACAATCTATAGTCAACTCCAACTAAGCATATTGGCAGGGATGTGTAATTGTCACAACTTCCGGCAAAGTCGGGTCCTCTCCTTGTTCGGTCGGCGCTCGGTGGCTCTGGTCTTCTAGCCATCGTCGATCCACTTTTCATTTTCCATTTGTTTTGTCTTGTTTTTTCTCACACAATTTCCTCCTTTACTTTTTGTGTATTTAACCCTCTGTTCCCCCCGTGTCTTTGTGTGGGATTGTTTATTTTAGTGCTTGTGCAAAGGGTTATTTTGTGCCCATTTATCGTGTTGTTCTGGATGCCGTTGGTTTTGCTTTATAAATCTCTGGTTATTACCCAGTTCTGCTCTCCTGTGCCAGACTTCTCTGCCACCTATTACGCACCCCAATACAGAACCCCACACCCATACTCCAGGCATCCTGCCTTGTGGTAGTGTGGGAGCTGGACGCGGACATTGAGCAGGCATTACGTGCAGAGCCCACACGTCACCCTTCTATGGTCATCCTGGGATCGGTCAAACGGTGCGCTGTTTGGTTGGGAAGTACTGGTGGCCTACCTTGGCCAAGGACTTGAGGGTTTATGTTTCCTCCTGCTCGGTGTGCGCTCAGTGTAAGGCACCTAGGCACCTGCCCAGAGGGAAGCTACACCCCTTACCCGTTCTACAGCGGTCTTGGTCGCACCTGTTGGTGGAAACACCACGATCCTGGTCGTTGTGGATCGGTTCCCTAAGTCCTGCCATCTCCTCCCTCTGCCCGGTCTCCCTACAGACTGCGGAGGCCTTGTTTGCGCACATCTTCCGGCACTACGGGGTGCCTGAGGATATAGTGTCTGATCGAGGTCCCCAGTTCACTTCGAGGGTCTGGAAGGCGTTCATGGAACGTCTGGGGGTCTCGATCAGCCTTACCTTGGGGTTTCATCCTGAGAGTAATGGACAGGTGGAGAGAGTGAACCAGGATGTGGGCAGGTTTCTGAGGTCGTATTGCCAGGATTGGCCGGGGGAGTGGGCAGCGTTCGTGCCCTGGGCCGAGATGGCTCAGAACTCGCTCCGTCACTTCTCCACTAACCTCTCCCCCTTCCAGTGCGTACTGGGGTACCAGCCGGTTCTGGCGCCTTGGCATCAGAGTCGGATCGAGGCTCCTGCGGTGGCGACTGGTTCAGGCGCGCGGAGGAGACATGGGACGCCGTCCGTGTTCACCTCCAGCGGGCTGTGCTGCGCCAGAAATCCAGCGCAGACCGTCATTGCAGTGAGGCGAACACCGGGGGACCGAGTCTGGCTCTCGACATGAAACCTGCCCCTCCGTCTGCCCTGCCGGCATCTGGGCCCGTGGTTTGTGGGGCAATTTAAAGTCCTGAGGAGACTCTCAGATAGAACTGCCAAAGGGGGAGGAGTTGCAGTCTACTGCAGAGACAGCCTGCAAAGTAATGTCATACTTTCCAGGTCCATACCCAACCAGTTCGAACTACTAATTTTGAAAATTACTCTCTCCAGAAATAAGTCTCTCACTGTTGCCGCCTGCTACTGACCCCCCTCAGCTCCCAGCTGTGCCCTGGACACCATTTGTGAATTGATCGCCCCCCATCTAGCTTCAGAGTTTGTTCTGTTAGGTGACCTAAACTGGGATATGCTTAACACCCCGGCAGTCCTACAATCTAAGCTAGATGCCCTCAATCTCACACAAATCATCAAGGAACCCACCAGGTACAACCCTAACTCTGTAAACAAGGGCACCCTCATAGACTTCATCCTGACCAACTGGCCCTCCAAATACACCTCCGCTGTCTTCAACCAGGATCTCAGCAATCACTGCCTCATTGCCTGTATCCGCTACGGAGCCGCATTCAAACGACCACCCCTCATCACTGTCAAACGCTCCCTAAAACACTTCTGTGAGCAGGCCTTTCTAATCGACCTGGCCCGGGTATCCTGGAAGGATATTGACCTCATCCCGTCAGTTGAGGATGCCTGGTCATTCTTTAAAAGTAATTTCCTCACCATTTTAGATAAGCTTGCTCCGTTCAAAAAATGCAGAATTAAGAACAGATACTGCCCTTGGTTCACTCCAGACCTGACTGCCCCGACCAGCACAAAAACATCCTGTGGCGGACTGCAATAGCATCAATTTGTAAGTCGCTCTGGATAAGAGCGTCTGCCAAATGACTTAAATGTAATGTAATGTAAATGAATAGTCCCCGCGATATGCAACTGTTCAGGGAAGTCAGGAACCAATACACGCAGTCAGTCAGGAAAGCTAAGGCCAGCTTCTTCAGGCAGAAGTTTGCATCCTGTAGCTCCAACTCCAAAAGGTTCTGGGACACTGTGAAGTCCATGGAGAACAAGAGCACCTCCTCCCAGCTGCCCACTGCACTGAGGCTAGGTAACACGGTCACCACCGATAATCCATGATTATCGAAAACTTCAACAAGCATTTCTCAACGCCTGGCCATGCCTTCCGCCTGGCTACTCCAACCTCGGCCAACAGCCCCCCCCCCCCCGCAGCTCCTCGCCCAAGCCTCTCCAGGTTCTCCTTTACCCAAATCCAGATAGCAGATGTTCTGAAAGAGCTGCAAAACCTGGACCCGTACAAATCAGCTGGGCTTGACAATCTGGACCCTCTATTTCTGAAACTATCCACCGCCATTGTCGCAACCCCTATTACCAGCCTGTTCAACCTCTCTTTCATATCGTCTGAGATCCCCAAGGATTGGAAAGCTGCCGCAGTCATCCCCCTCTTCAAAGGGGGAGACACCCTGGACCCAAACTGTTACAGACCTATATCCATCCTGCCCTGCCAATCTAAGGTCTTCGAAAGCCAAGTCAACAAACAGGTCACTGACCATCTCGAATCCCACCGTACCTTCTCCGCTGTGCAATCTGGTTTCCGAGCCGGTCACGGGTGCACCTCAGCCACACTCAAGGTACTAAACGATATCATAACCGCCATCGATAAAAGACAGTACTGTGCAGCCGTCTTCATCGACCTTGCCAAGGCTTTCGACTCTGTCAATCACCATATTCTTATCGGCAGACTCAGTAGCCTCGGTTTTTCGGATGACTGCCTTGCCTGGTTCACCAATTACTTTGCAGACAGAGTTCAGTGTGTCAAATCGGAGGGCATGCTGTCCGGTCCTCTGGCAGTCTCTATGGGGGTGCCACAGGGTTCAATTCTCGGGCCGACTCTTTTCTCTGTATATGTCAATGATGTTGCTCTTGCTGCGGGCGATTCCCTGATCCACCTCTACGCAGACGACACCATTCTATATACTTCCGGCCTGTCCTTGGAAACTGTGCTATCTAACCTCCAATTGAACTTCAATGCCATTCAACTCTCCTTCCGTGGCCTCCAACTGCTCTTAAATGCTAGTAAAACCAAATGCATGCTTTTCAACCGATCGCTGCCTGCACGCGCATGCCCGACTAGCATCACCACCCTGGATGGTTCCGACCTTGAATATGTGGACATCTATAAGTACCTAGGTGTCTGGCTAGACTGTAAACTCTCCTTCCAGACTCATATCAAACATCTCCAATCGAAAATCAAATCAAGAGTCGGCTTTCTATTCCGCAACAAAGCCTCCTTCACTCACGCCGCCAAACTTACCCTAGTAAAACTGACTATCCTACCGATCCTCGACTTCGGCGATGTCATCTACAAAATTGCTTCCAACACTCTACTCAGCAAACTGGGTGCAGTTTATCACAGTGCCATCCGTTTTGTCACTAAGCACCTTATACCACCCACCACTGCTACTTGTATGCTCTAGTCGGCTGGCCCTCGCTACATATTCGTCGCCAGACCCACTGGCTCCAGGTCATCTACAAGTCCATGCTAGGTAAAGCTCCGCCTTATCTCAGTTCACTGGTCACGATGGCAACACCCATCCGTAGCAAGCGCTCCAGCAGGTGTATCTCACTGATCATCCCTAAAGCCAACACCTCATTTGGCCGCCTTTCATTCCAATACTCTGCTGCCTGTGACTGGAACGAATTGCAAATATCCATGAAGTTGGAGACTTTTATCCCCCTCACCAACTTCAAACTTCTGCTATCTGAGCAGCTAACCAATCGCTGCAGCTGTACATAGTCTATTGGTAAATAGCCCACCCATTTTCACCTACCTCATCCCCATACTGTTTTTATTTATTTACTTTTCTGCTCTTTTGCACACCAATATCTCTACCTGTTCATGACCATCTGATCATTTATCACCCCATTGTTCCTCCTTGTTCGGGTGGCGCTCGGCGTCGCCGGTCTTCTAGCCATCGTCGATCTTCTTTTAATTTTCCATTTGTTTTGTCTTGTTTTTTCTCACACCTGGTCTCAATTCCCTCATTTACTTTTTGTGTATTTAACCCTCTGATCCCCCCATGTCTTTGTGTGGGATTGTTTATTGTAGTGCTTGTGCACGTTCCCCGGGAGCGCACGACGGGTTATTTTGTGCCCATTTATCTTGTTGTTCTGGATGCCGTTGGTTTTGCTTTATAAATCTCAGGTTATTACCCATTTCTGCTCTCCTGTGCCTGACTTCTCTGCCGCCTATTACACACCCCGTTACAGTAGTTTGTTTGAAATGAATGAGTCCTGCCTTGATGACTGTGTATTAGCTTTACAATACTTGTCCTATAGATTTTTGTAGTCTTAAATTATTACTTGGAATAATGATAGCTAAAGGTACCTGTCTCGGAATGGAATGATAGTGATAAAGCTATCTGCTCCTGCTAGCTAGCAAAAGGTCTACTTGCTGTAGCTACAATAGCTACGGTTGCTGCATTCTAAGAAAGTTGAAAGAGTTTGGTACAGCTTGCATTGATGGTATCATGTTTCTATAACTAAATAGATTACAAATATAAAAAATACTTTACACATAGCAGTTTCTTCTTCTTCGGTGGAGTTTAACGGTGGTTGGCATCCAATATGTTGCATTACCACCATCCAACTGGACTACAGTTGTCACGATCGTCGTAAGCATACTCGGAACAATGTGCAGCACATTGGGTTCCACATATTTTATTATAAGGGAACAGCACAACAAACAATAAAGAATAAACAAAACATGACGTTCTGGAGTGCTCACAGGCAACTACACAAAAACAAGATCCCCAATCAGAGACAACGATAAATAGCTGCCTCTGATTGGGAACCATACCAGGCCAACATAGAAGCAAACAACCTAGATAAGAACACCCCCCCCCTAGTCACACCCTGACCTAACCAAAATAGAGAATAAAAAGGCTCTCTATTGTCCGGACGTGACAGTCCCGTCCCCAAAAGTGCGGACTCCGGCCGCAAAACCTGAAACCAACTGGGGAGGGTAGGGGAGTTGACTAGTGTCGGTCGTGGCTCCGGTGCGGGTCTTTGCCCCTTGCCTAGACCACGGGTCCGGCCATGGAGCCGGGCAGAACGCCGTGCCCGCCCTGGGCCTTGGCGCAGAGGAGGGCCCTGGCCATGGAGCTGGGTTGAACACCGCACCCGGACTGGGCTCCAGCCATGGAGCTGAGTTGGCCGCCGTGCCTGGACTGGGCACCGGCACAGAGGAAGGCTCTGGCCTTGGAGCGGGACTGGACGCCGTGCCTGGACTGGGCACCGGCGCAGAAGGAGGCTCCTGCCATGGCGCAGGACTGGACGGTGTGCCTGGACTGGGCATAGGCTCAGAGGGAAGCTCCTGCCCTGGAGCTGGAGGTTCTGGACCGTGGACCGTCGCAGGAGGTTCTGGACTGTAAACCGTCGCCGGAAGCTCCTGACTGTAAACCGTCGCCTGAAGCTCCGAACTGTGAACCGTCGCCGGAAGCTCCGGAATCTGGACTGTCGCCGGAAGCCTGGTGCGTAGAGCCAGCACAGGTGGCACCGGACTGGTGACACGCACTTCAGGGCAAGTGGGAGGAGGAGACACAGGACGTACCAGACTGGGGAGACGTACTGGAGACCTGGTGCGTAGAGCCGGCACAAATTGTACCAGAATGATGACACACTCCACACGGCGAGTGCGGGGAGCTAGCACAGGACGTACTGGGCTGTGGAGGCGCACTGGAGACCTGGTGCGTAGAGCCGGCACAAATTGTACCGGAACGATGACACACTTCGCACGGCGAGTGCGGGGAGCTGGCACAGGACGTACTGGGCTGTGAAGGCGTACTGGAGACTTGGTGCGTAGAGCTGGCACAGATGGTGCCTGCTGAGAAGGCGCTCTTCAGCGCACATGCGCTGCAGCATACTCCTTGCCAAAACCTCTCTCTGGTATCTCTCATTACCTTCCTCTATCGACTCCCACGCAGGCTTTGGCCTTCTCTGCTGCTCGACCGCTAGCTTCGGCGTATGCCGCCCACCCCGTATGCCGCCCACCCCGTGTTCCCCCCCAAAAAAATTGGGCTGTCTTTTGGGCTTTCTCTGTGGCCGCGAACCCCGGGGTCTTCGCTGTCCTCCCAGAATACCTTCTCCTACCGGGCTCGCTGCTTGGTCCTGTTGTGGTGGGATCTTCTGTCACGATCGTCGTAAGCATACTCGGACCAACATGCAGCGTCATCTGGGTTCCACATATTTTATTATAAGGGAATCGACACAACAAACAATAAAGAATAAACGAAACATGACGTTCTGGAGTGCTCACAGGCAGCTACACAAAAACAATAGCCCAAAAAACACAGTGGGGGAAATGGCTGCCTAAATATAATCCCCAATCAGAGACAACAATAAACAGCTGCCTCTGATTGGGAACCATACCAGGCCAACATAAAAACAAACAACCTAGATAAGAACATCCCCCCCTAGTCACACCCTGACCTAACCAAAATAGAGAATTAAAAGTCTCTCTATGGTCAGGGCGTGACAATAGTATAAAGCCATTATACTTTGTAATACAAAATGAGAAAAGGGGACAAGGAAAAAAACATCCTTCCAATTAAACCCACTACCCCATTCCAATACTTTGACCCTATCTGCAGCTGCACCATGCCAATGGCCTGGGAGGACGACTGAACACGACCCACTACTCAACCCACTCTGTAACTTTTCAGAAGTCGTCAAATCTTGTACACCCAAGTACTTCTCTGCAGCTGCAACCACAATATCTATTTTCTGTGATTTATGTTCCATTTCTGCAATATAGTTGATACCCATTGCTATGAGCGCTAAGAAGCCAACCTTACTGAAGCATATATCACTCGTAGGCCTATCCCTCTGTGCTGGCACAGATCTACTACTCAGAAGGATCCTCTCAGGAGCCCTCACCCTTGACCCATCCTCCTCTACTTTCTTCACTGCCTCAGCATAAAACACCTAATTCAGCCAGGAGAGCCAACTCAACCTCTGACTGTGGCCAACTCAACCTGCCTCTCTGGCACCCGACACTCCCGATCCCCAGAAACATGGGCACACCTACAGTTGAAACACACAACTTTTTCCGCCAAAACTACATCCTAGCATGACATTGTAGGGTAAAGACTGATTAAAAACTCAAAAGGCCAGAATGTGACACCTCTGTTCTACCACGTTCCCCACCGGGTTTGCATCGCACCAAACGACAGGCGTCACAAACACCAGGGATCTTCAACTTCAATTGCTCCACCTCTACACTTAACACTACTCCAGAAATCACTCCTTTCAATAGTACCCTATTCCTAAGAGCAAAGCATGAAACAGATCTTGATCCGAGTTGCGTGGCACGGAGCACCAGCTCCCTCTGGGCGGAAGAAACACAAACAAACATCATAAGTCCAATTCGGGTTACCTTCACCGATTTAACAGTACTTTTCCACCAAACCTGATACCACATATGGATCAGCCAAAAGGCCTGGATCCACTTTCTCCAAGAATCTCACTCCCACTGGACCAAAGTCATCTTTATCATAACCATGTCCATCGATGCAAGGCTTGGGCTCCGAGCTCCTCATCACACCTTCCAACTCACTTAAATCTCCCTCATTCTCTTCCCTTTCACCTCCAGAACTCAGTCTGGCAGACATCCCACTGTGTTTGTACTTGACACCAGTCTTCTTTGACACACCATCTCCCTTTTTATTGCCATCTTCATAAAATTCTAATTAAACCTCTGCTTTCCTCATTCTCTTTGACCTCTTCTTCCTCTTTTCCTCCTCTGAAATTCACCCTTCCGTGTCCCTGTCCCAATATTCCTCTTGTCCTGGCTTTGCTAGCGGCCCGGTGGCATCCCGACGTAAATCCATCTCATAATCGTCCTACTCACCCCGGAAACATGTCTTCTCCGGGTAACAACATTTTCAGAGCATGAGCAGTGGCACAATTCCCTCCCATAGCAGTTTGTTAGACGGAGATCTCGTTCAAGCTGTAATCAGCTGTGTTTAGTACCTTAGATACGGAGAACGTGATTGGCAGATGTGATCAGCAGAGATGGTACCTGGATAGTACACAAGTTTCAGATTTTTTTTTTGTGGGGTCTGCAGCACCCTCAGCACCCCTACTTCCTGTGGCTATGGGTTAGCGGTTTAGTACTTGGCAGCGTTTGCCTGTCCAGATAGCGAATATAAAAGTAAGTATTTAGAAAAGAATTGCAAGAATTGACATTGCCAACAAACGGAAATGTGTTCAGAATAAATAAATATATCGAATATGTAATAAAAACAAAAAGAAATAGCTCCTCCCTTGCCAGAGACCGATCATCTCGAAAACTACAGCTTTGGCCAATGAGCTAGCTATAGGCTTCGTCCCTCCACCTATCACAAAATATACTTAATTTAATCCATGCTCGAAAGAATACAAAGGGTTGCAGTACAAGGAGCAACAAAAACAAAGACCATACATTTCGGCATTATGCTTCATCAGTGCTATACAAAGCATTGATTACGTCTCCTTGACATTATCTTTTACATGATGAAGTTTTTGTTAATATATGATGGGAGTCCATGGGTCACCGGTTTGCCTGGGAGGGGGTCCCTGGGCAAGAAATGGTTGTGAAGTCACCCGGAATGATTGTGGTAAAAAAAGAACAAAGGACTATGAATTTAAACAAACATGTTACCTGATCATGTAATATAAAGCAGTAATAACGTTACACAATTCCCTCCCATAGCAGTTAGGAACTACTACTAACAGTAATAGTAAACACACACAAATCTCAGCCTTAACAACAATAACCACTACTCACTTTTACACGCGCACTCCATGAATACACTGCCATAAATCCCACTCTTATGTCAACTGAAAGGAACAATCATGGGGACTGACTGCATATATAGGGATCCAAGAGCACCGGGCCTTATTAGCTAGTGCAGATATCAATAACCAATCCGAGGGTGAATGTACAGAGTGGGCAACTGGGCACCAGTCGCTTGTCTGAGATCGCGGCTATGCGCTGATCGATATTTCCTCACTTGAGGAGAGCCAGACTCAGCGGAGCCAAACAAATAATTGCGCACAAAAAAAATTAAATAGTGTCATGCAGTGCCCTCAGTAGGGGGAATTCTCTACTACAGTGTAGTAATGTATGTAACGTTATTTCATATACACATACTATTTTGTTTGTCAAATATGGTTGCTGTTGAGTCGATACGTCTATCTCGTAGTCCATGATTAAAGTGGGGAATAGACTACTTTATCACTGACCTCAACCCAGAGTCTCTCAGAGCGTTCACAGTCAGCCCACTGACACCCCTATCAGACCACAGCAAAATCACAGTCTACTTAAACAGAGCAATACTCAATCATGAGGCATCAAAGCCAAAGGAACTGAGTAACATTAAGAAATGCTATAGATGGAAGGAATGCAGTTTGGAAACCTACCAAAAAACAATTAGGCAACAACAAATTCAATCCCTTTTAGACAATTTCCTGGGTAAAACGTTCCACTGTAATAGTGAAGGTGTACACTTGGCAGAATAAAATCTTAACGGTATATTTGACCTCTCAGCTTCCCTATCAAATCTAAAAATCTAAAATAGAAAACCGAAGAAAATTAACAATAATGACAAATGGTTTGATGAAGAATGCAAAAATCTAAGAAAGAAATTGAGAAACCTGTCCATACAAAAACATAGAGACCCGGAAAACCTGAGTCTACGCCTTCACTATGGTGAATCACTAAAACAATACAGAAATACACTACGGAAAAAATAAGGAACAGCATGTCAGAAATCAGCTCAATGCAATTGAAGAATCCATAGACTCTAACCACTTCTGGGAAAATTGGAAAACACTAAACAAACAACAACACGAAGAATTATCTATCCAAAATGAAGATGTATGGGTAAACCAGTTCTCCAATCTTTTTGGCTCTATAACAAAGAATAAAGAGCAAAAACATATACATTAACAAATACAGATCTTAGAATCAACTATTAAAGACTACCAGAACCCACTGAATTCTCCAATTGCATTGAATGAGTTACAGGACAAAATAAAAACCCTCCAACCCAAAAAGGCCTGTGGTGTTGATGGTATCCTCAATGAAATGATCAAATATACAGACAACAAATTCCAATTGGCTATACTAAAACTCTTTAACATCATACTTAGCTCTGGCATCTTCCCCAATATTTGGAACCAAGGACTGATCACCCCAATCCACAAAAGTGGAGACAAATTTGACCCCAATAACTACCGTGGAATATGTGTCAACAGTTACCTTGGGAAAATCCTCTGCATTATCATTAACAGCAGACTCGTACATTTCCTCAACGAAAACAATGTACTGAGCAAATGTCAAATTGGCTTTTTACCAAATTACCATACAACAGACCATGTATTCACCCTGCACACCCTAATTGACAACCAAACAAACCTATTCAATGGCAAAGTCTTCTCATGCTTTGTTGATTACAAAAAAGCCTTCGACTCAATTTGGCATGAGGGTTGCTATACAAACTGATGGAAAGTGGTGTTAGGGTAAAACATACGACATTATAAAATCCATGTACACAAACAACAAGTGTGCGGATAAAATTGGCTAAAAACACACACATTTCTTCACACAGGGTCGTGGGGTTAGACAGGGATGCAGCTTAAGCCCCACCCTCTTCAACATATATATCAACGAATTGGCACGGGCACTAGAAAAGTCTGCAGCACCCGGCCTCCCCCTGCTTGAATCCGAAGTCAAATGTCTGCTGTTTGCTGATGATCTTGTGCATCTGTCACCAACCAAGGAGGGCCTACAGCAGCACCTAGATCTTATGCACAGATTCTGTCAGACCTGGGCCCTGACAGTAAAGACCAAAATAATGGTGTTCCAAAAAAGGTCCAGTCACCAGGACCACAAATACAAATTCCATCTAGACACTGCTGCCCTAGAGCACACAAAAAACTATACATACCTTGGTCTAAACATCAGCGCCACAGGTAACTTCCACAAAGCTGTGAACGATCTGAGAGACAAGGCAAGAAGGGCATTCTATGCCATCAAAAGGAACATAAATTTCAACATACCAATTAGGATTTGGCTAAAAATACTTGAATCAGTCATAGAACCCATTGCCCTTTATGGTTGTGAGGTCTGGGGTCCGCTCACCAACCAAGACTTCACAAAATGGGACAAACACCAAATTGAGACTCTGCACGCAGAATTCTGCAAAAATATCCTCTGTGTACAACGTAGAACACCAAATAATGCATGCAGAGCAGAATTAGGCCGATACCCACTAATTATCAAAATCCAGAAAAGAGCCGTAAAATTCTATAACCACCTAAAAGGAAGCGATTCCCAAACCTTCCATAACAAAGCCATCACCTACAGAGAGATGAACCTGGAGAAGAGTCCCCTAAGCAAGCTGGTCCTGGGGCTCTGTTCACAAACACAAACACACCCTACAGATCCCCAGGACAACAGCACAATTAGACCCAACCAAATCATGAGAAAACAAAAAGATAATTACTTGACACATTGGAAAGAATTAACAAAAAAACAGAGCAAACTAGAATGCTATTTGGCCCTACACAGAGAGTACACAGCGGCGGAATACCTGACCACTGTGACTGACCCAAAATTAAGGAAAGCTTTGACTATGTACAGACTCAGTGAGCATAGCCTTGCTATTGAGAAAGGCTCGCTGTAGGCAGACATGGCTCTCAAGAGAAGACAGGCTATGTGCTCACTGCCCACAAAATGAGGTGGAAACTGAGCTGCACTTCCTGCCCAATGTATGACCATATTAGAGAGACATATTTCCCTCAGATTACACAGATCCACAAAGAATTCGAAAACAAATCCAATTTTGAAAAACTCCCATATCTACTGGGTGAAATTCCACAGTGTGCCATCACAGCAGCAAGATTTGTGACCTGTTGCCACGAGAAAAGGGCAACCAGTGAAGAACAAACACCATTGTAAATACAACCCATATTCATGCTTATTTATTTTATCTTGTGTCCTTTAACCATTTGTACATTGTAAAAAGACTGTATATATATAATATGACATCTGTAATGTCTTTATTGTTTTGAAACTTCTGTATGTGTAATATTTACTGTTAATTTTCTATTGTTTTTCACTTTATATATTCACTTTATATATTATCTACCTCACTTGCTTTGGCAATGTTAACACATGTTTCCCATGCCAATAAAGCCCTTGAATTTAATTGAATTTAATAATTTAGCATTTTGTTTTCTACATTTTATATACATTTATTCTACATAATTGGACATAAAACTTTCAGACGAACACAATATTCTCTGAAGAGCAGATTGTTTCCATTGAACGGTCACTGCTATTCCCTTATTCGCCAGAAGAGTGTGCAAAGGAGCACATAAAAACGGAACCAGTGTGCTTAGCTTCAACTCATATTGAAACTGTCGTAGACTATGAAAAACGCCTTTTAAGGGCATGAGATTTACCGTGCGAGTGGGCTGGGTGTTATCAATCGGATGCAGTACAGTGGGCGCGATCCTCTGTCCAGGCGTTGTTGACGCATGCCAGATCATACAACGCCTGGATAGGTATTTTAAAACTGCAATATGTAGCTTTTTGGGCGTCCCGACCAAATTCATATAGAAATGTTCGTTTTAAAATCTGTCATTATCGTTAAAAGAATCTCTAAAAAGCGGTAGATATGTTCTATGTGTACTATTTATTTGCTTCCCGTTCTTCAATTTCATTTTTTTGTCTTTTACTTTCGGTTTTGTACACCATCTTGAAACAGCTGAAAATACAATATTTTTGGTAATGGAATATATATTTTACAGAGATTTAGATGGTACAATGATTCTCTACACTATACTTGATTGTTTTGTTACATACACTGAAATTAGGCGAGCTATTAGAATTTTAGCAAACGGGAAATGGTTGATCGATTTCTGCATGGTGCATCTTTAAGTATCACTATCAGCTAACCACATCATAATATGTTATAGCAATCTGTCAGTCGATGACACGCTGTATCTCATCATACGCTTCTCATGGCAGATATGCCGGTTTTGAGTAGCAGAAGTGACTTTTTGTACAGGTTAAGAGAATTAACATGACAGGTTAGGAGAATGAGGTTAAGAAAAGGGTTAGCGTTTGCTAAAATGCAAAAATTGGCCCCAACGAGACTGAAACATATCTACAACCAGGCCTGCCCTGAGAACAGTCTTGTGCCGCATTCATAACAACTGGGAATTCAGAGTTTGGAAATCTCCAACTTCAGTGCATTCAAGACAACTGGGAACTCGGGGAAAAAAACGATCTCTGTGTGGGAAAAATAGTTTTTAACGGTCCTCCAACTCAGAATTCCAAGTCGAAAACTCAGGCATCTTTCTAGAGCTACGTTTGACCTCGTTTTTTAAAAGTTTCCAGTTGTTTTGAAAGCACCATTGGTTTCCACTAATGCCGTGCTGCCGAGGACACAGTTGATGACGTGGCACGCAACCATTGGTTGATGCATGCAACATCTGAGCAGGGGAACGCAACAATTGACTGATTCGGGCTCACTCTATTTGTATAGGTGACGTCCACTCATTTGTATAGGTGACGTCTTCAGGTGTCTCTTGCACCTATCTGCAGACTGACGTTTATTCCTCAGTCAAAAACCAAGAACATTACAGGATTTGATTTTATATTCAGTTACAGTTGAAGTCGGAAGTTTACATACACCTTAGCCAACTACATTTGAACTCCGTTTTTCACAATTCCTGACATTTAATTATTGTAAAAAATTCCCTGTCTTAAGTCAGTTAGGATCACCACTTTATTTTAAGAATGAGAAATGTCAGAATAATAATAGAGAGAATTATTTCAGCTTTTATTTCTTTCATCACATTCCCAGTGGGTCAGAAGTCTACATACACTCAATTAACATTCGGTAGCATTGCCTTTAAATTGTTTAACTTGGGTCAAATTGTATTTATTTGATTTATTTCACCTTTATTTAACCAGGTAGGCGAGTTGAGAACAAGTTCTCATTTACAATTGCGACCTGGCCAAGATAAAGCAAAGCAGTTCGACACATACAACGACACAGAGTTACACATGGAGTAAAACAAACATACAGTCAATAATACAGTATAAACAAGTCTATATACGATGTGAGCAAATGAGGTGAGATAAGGGAGGTAAAGACAAAAAAAGGCCATGGTGGCAAAGTAAATACAATATAGCAAGTAAAACACTGGAATGGTAGATTTGCAATGGAAGAATGTGCAGAGTAGAAATAAAAATAATGGGGTGCAAAGGAGCAAAATAAATAAAATAAATACAGTAGGGAAAGAGGTAATTGTTTGGGCTAAATTATAGGTGGGCTATGTACAGGTGCAGTAATCTGTGAGCTGCTCTGACAGTTGGTGCTTAAAGCTAGTTTGGGAGATAAGTGTTTCCAGTTTCAGAGATTTTTGTAGTTCATTCCAGTCATTGACAGCAGAGAACTGGAAGGAGAGGCGGCCAAAGAAAGAATTGGTTTTGGGGGTGACCAGAGAGATATACCTGCTGGAGCGCGTGCTACTGGTGGGTGATGCTATGGTGACCAGCGAGCTGAGATAAGGGGGGACTTTACCTAGCAGGGTCTTGTAGATGACATGGAGCCAGTGGGTTTGGCGACGAGTATGAAGCGATGGCCAGCCAAAGAGAGCGTACAGGTCGCAATGGTTGGTATTATATGGGGCTTTGGTGACAAAACGGATTGCACTGTGATAGACTGCATCCAATTTGTTGAGTAGGGTATTGGAGGCTATTTTGTAAATGACATCGCCGAAGTCAAGGATTGGTAGGATGGTCAGTTTTACAAGGGTATGTTTGGCAGCATGAGTGAAGGATGCTTTGTTGCGAAATAGGAAGCCAATTCTAGATTTAACTTTGGATTGGAGATGTTTGATGTGGGTCTGGAAGGAGAGTTTACAGTCTAACCAGACACCTAAGTATTTGTAGTTGTCCACGTATTCTAAGTCAGAGCTGTCCAGAGTAGTGATGTTGGACAGGCGGGCAGGTGCAGGCAGCGATCGGTTGAAGAGCATGCATTTAGTTTTACTTGTATTTAAGAGCAATTGGAGGCCACGGAAGGAGAGTTGTATGGCATTGAAGCTTGCCTGGAGGGTTGTTAACACAGTGTCCAAAGAAGGGCCAGAAGTATACAGAATGGTGTCGACTGCGTAGGGGTGGATCAGAGACTCACCAGCAGCAAGAGCGACATCATTGATGTATACAGAGAAGAGAGTCGGTCCAAGAATTTAACCCTGTGGCACCCCCATAGAGACTGCCAGAGGTCCGGACAGCAGACCCTCCGATTTGACACACTGAACTCTATCAGAGAAGTAGTTGGTGAACCAGGCGAGGCAATTATTTGAGAAACCAAGGCTGTCGAGTCTGCCGATGAGGATGTGGTGATTGACAGAGTCGAAAGCCTTGGCCAGATCAATGAATACGGCTGCACAGTAATGTTTCTTATCGATGGCGGTTAAGATATCGTTTAGGACCTTGAGCGTGGCTGAGGTACTCCCATGACCAGCTCTGAAACCAGATTGCATAGCAGAGAAGGTATGGTGAGATTCGAAATGGTCGGTAATCTGTTTGTTGACTTGGCTTTCGAAGACCTTAGAAAGGCAGGGTAAGCAGCAGTTTGGGTTAAGAATGTCCCCCCCTTTGAAGAGGGGGATGACCGCAGCTGTTGTTTGACAGCAAATGTTTCGGGTAGCCTTCCACAAGGTGGGTGGATTTGGGCCCATTCCTCCTGACAGAGCTGGTGTAACGGAGTCAGGTTTTCAGGCCTCCTTGCTCATATACACCTTTTCAGTTCTGCCCACAAATTTTCTATGGGATTGAGGTCAGGGCTTTGTGATGGCCACTCCAATACCTTGACTTTGTTGTCCTTATGCCATTTTGCCACAACTTTGGAAGTATGCTTGGGGTCATTGTCCATTTTGAAGAACCATTTGCGACCAAGCTTTAACTTCCTCACTGATGTTGCTTCAATTTATCCACATAGTTTTCCATCTTCATGATGCCATCTATTTTCTGAAGTGCACCAGTCCCTCCTGCAGCATAGCACCCCCAAAACATAATGCTGCCACCCCCGTGCTTCACGGTTGGGATGGTGTTCTTCTGATTTTCCCATGATGTCAAGCAAAGAGGCACTGAGTTTGAAGGTAAGCCTTGAAATACATCAACAGGTACACCTCAAATTGACTCAAATGGTGTCAATTTGCCTATCAGAAGCTTCTAAAGCCATGACATCATTTTCAGGAATTTTCCAAGCTGTTTAAAGGCACAGTCAACTTAGTGTATGTAAACTTCTGACCCACTGCAATTGGGATACAGTGAATTATAAGTGAAATAATCTGTCTGTAAACAATTGTTGGAAAAATGACTTGTGTCATGCACAAAGTAGATGTCCTAACCAACTTGCCAAACCTATAGTTTGTTTAACAAGAAATTTGTGGAGTGGTTGAAAAACGAGTTTTAATGACTCCAACATAGGTGTATGTAAACTTCCAACTTCAACTGTATATCAGGGACCAGTTATATCAGGGAGCAGTTATGTATGTTAAAGATGATATAACTTGATTTCTCAGTTACTGGTATGAATGCTATGTGTGTTTAGTTTGCTCATTTTAATGTGTATGCATTTGATGGGTGTGTTGAAAGGGTAATGGTTGCCTACACTGGACGCAATATGATATCTCTCAAAGGCCTCATAACCTTTCCCTATTGTTATAGAAGGAGACACACACAAAGAGCATCCATTTTGGTGAGCCGTCACATAAAGTATGACAGACACTAAAGGACATAGAGCAGAGGAGGCTGGTGGGAGGAGCTATAGGGGGACGGGCTCATTGTAACGGCTAGAATGCAATCAATAGAACAGTATCAAACACATGAAACATATGGAAGCCACATGTTTGACTCCGTTCCTTTAATTCCATTCCAACCATTACAATGAGCCTTTCCTCCTATAGCTCTTCCCACCAGCCTCCACTGACATAGAAGTAGTAGTGATCCTTTTCAACAGGTTGATGGTGTGTGGTGTTCAAGAGAGAAGGCTGACTGTTCTAAACATTCTGTCATTTCAGTATATTAAAAGGCTGACTATAACCTACTGTATTGAAATATAATGGAAACAGCAACTGACAAACAGTATGACAGATGTGTTATGTCCATTAAAATTGAAAGTACACATTTAGAAGCATGTGAAAAGCCAACATTACCATGAAAGTGAAAGTTAAGCTGAAGTTCAGTCATAACCAAATGCTATAAATCTGAAGGGAACTTCCTTTACACAATGGGTCTCTTTTGGAGCATCTGAAACCCAGCATTGTTGTTGTACATTGATTCAGTTGTGCAGTGTATGCCATACCAGGGGCATTATCAGGTAGTGAATGTGTCATGCTATCCATGTTAAAGCGAGCTCTTGATGTGCTTGGATGCGAGTAAACAAGGCCAAAGTTTCACTGTGAAGTCATCTCCTCTCTCCATCTGTCTCCTGGATAGTCAATGCAGGTACAGACAAACCCAGAAAGAAACAAAAGTTCTGACACTGAGTGCACATGTAGATGTTCCAATAAAAGTTTCTTGGCATGATAGGTATCTCTGGCAGTCTCTACTTTGTTCCTCTCTGCTGCTTCATCTAGCTGCAAGTTGAGACTTGAGGTTTTTCTCTCCCCTCTCAACAGTTATTCTTTCCTCTTCCCCTGCCTGCCTCTTTCTACTCACAGCCCTATATGGTAAAATACTCACTGTTGACTGAGTGCACAGGAAATTAATCACCCGCAAACACTCATGCGCAAAAACAAGAACATAAAGTACATTATAATAATAGTATCACTCACTTTTTGTTGGGGTTAAAATCCACTGAAAACTCTTGTTTGGAGTTCATAGAATGAAGTCCAGCGGATAGGTGAAATAATTGTTCCATTTGATGATACAAGTATCAATCTTGGTACACTAATACTAGATACCTTAAGGAACATTTTAAAGATTTGAGGCAGTCTGGAAATGCGGTCAGTCAAGCAGGGTGGCCATTTCAATAAAATGGCTGCCATACGGATTTCTTGCTCGAAGAAAATAGGGTCAAATCATTCCAAACAATATCAAAATGACTTTGTAATGTTCTCTACCTACTAAATAAACACCAAAGATAATATAGACAATTCTGATCATAAAGTACTCTTTTGACCCTCGTGGGGGTCATATTGAAGAAATTTTGACCATAGTCCAGTAGCTACTGGATCTTTTGGGGGGACTTTGTGATAGAGCCACCAAATTTCACACACAGCTAGGGCATGTCTAAATATGTAATTTTGGCTATAGCACAATTGCAGAATTTGTCCAGTAACCCCCTGGTGCTGGAAAATAGGCAAAGAAAGGCAACTTGTTGGATAGATGTCACCAGGGTACTCCGCTCTGGTCAGAGAGCAAGCGAACAAACTTACTCTTAACTTGGACACACAGCTTTACAAAAAAAAAAAATTAAGGTGTGAAGGGACCTATCACTAATTATCAAGTCCTGATAATTAGTGACAAGTGTGTGGCATTTAGAGAGAGTCAACAGGTGAAATCAACTTGTTTAATCAAGTTCATCTCAGTAGAATGCTGATCCACTCTGAGTGTGGATCAGCTGCATCGGGCCATATTGTACTAGATTCACTTGGCCATATCTTCGTAAATAATTGGTACATACAACCCAATGATGGTTCAATGTTTGAGGGGGTCTGGAAAACACATTGAAATGGCCCACATATGCCATATATACGTATTGAGATTTTAGAAGAAAAGTGGTGAAAACGTGTGACAACAGACTGTTTTTTGTAAATGTTTTCATGGCAAGTTCCAATATGTTTTTTGGAAGCTCCAACATGTAAACACTCTAAAACATTATATTGGTGTTCCCTAAAGTCTACTAATTGTAACGATATATAATATGATATTCTGTTTTATGTCAATTTGAAGAAATGTGAAACCTGCCCTGTACATGTCACTTTAGGTAAAATCCCATATGAATGCATTATGTCCATCAGAGAGACAGATAACTCATTATGATGAGCACAATAAAATGACCCAAGTATGCCTTATGTATGTGCCCTTTAACTACACTTTATGCAGAAATGTGGTGGAAATGTCCCCTAAAATTACTTTTCTGTTATTTGAATTGGCCATAACTTCCTAAGTAAGTGGCATATTAAGCCTAATGATTCCTTGGACACTGTGCTATCTAACCTCCAAACGATATTCAATGCCATACAACACTCCTTCCTTGGCCTCCAACTGCTCTTAAACGCTAGTAAAACCAAATGCATGATTTTCAACCTTTCGCTGCCTGCACCCGCACACCCGACTAGCATCACCACCCTGGCTGGTTCCGACCTAGAATATGTGGACATCTATAAGTACCTAGGTGTCTGGCTAGACTGTAAACTCTCCTTCCAGACTCATATCAAACATCTCCAATCCAAAATCAAATCTAGAATCGGTTACTATTTCGCAACAAAGCCTCCTTCACTCACGCCGCCAAACTTACCCTAGTAAAACTGACTATCCTACCGATCCTCGACTTCGGCGATGTCATCTACAAAATAGCTTCCAATACTCTACTCAGCAAACTGGATGCAGTTTCTCACAGTGCCATCCGTTTTGTTACTAAAGCACCTTATACCACCTACCACTGCGACCTGTATGCTCTAGTCGGCTGGCCCTCGCTACATATTCGTCGCCACACCCACTGGCTCCAGGCCATCTACAAGTCCATGCTAGGTAAAGCTCCGCCTTATTTCAGTTCACTGTTCACGATGGCAACACCCACCCGTAGCACGTGCTCCAGCAGGTGTATCTCACTGATCATCCCTAAATCCAACACCTCATTTGGCCGCCTTCCCTTCCAGTTCTCTGCTGCCTGTGACTGGAACGAATTGCAAAAATCATTGAAGTTGGAGACTTTTATCTCCCTCACCAACTTTAAACATCTGCTATCTGAGCAGCTAACCGATCGCTGCAGCTGTACATAGTCCATCGGTAAATAGCCCACCCAATTTTACCTACCTCATCCCCATACTGTTTTTATTTATTTACTTTTCTGCTCTTTTGCACACCAGTATCTCTACCTGCGCATGACCATCTGATCATTTATCACTCTAGTGTTAATCTACTAAATTGTAATTATTCGCCTACCTCCTCATGCCTTTTGCACACAATGTATATATACTCTTTTTTTTCTTTTTCTTTTTTTTCTACTGTGTTATTGACTTGTTTATTGTTTACTCCATGTGCAACTCTGTGCTGTTGTCTATTCACACTGCTATGCTTTATCTTGGCCAGGTCGCAGTTGTAAATGAGAACTTGTTCTCAACTAGCCTACCTGGTTAAATAAAGGTGAAATTAAAGAATTGTAAAAAATGATGGCTTAAAATGTTCAAGGTAACGTGGAAAATACAATCAAATGGATCATGTATGTTTTTTAAGATGTTTTTGAAAATACGGAAAATAAATTGCCCAAAATGCTGTCCAAATCACAGATTTTTGTTGATATTTTAATCCTTCGATTAAGAGGATCACATTTCAGCATGCTTCTAATAATTTCAAAGTAGTGTGTGATATCTGTGGATTAGAATGATATATAACATTACCAAAACAGTACTTGCATTATAAGTAATGGCAGTATTGTGTCCCATACATCAAGGTAGAGTTCAATCGGAATGGCTTCATGTCCATGGTTTCATTTCAACATTCTAAGTACAGGAAAGTAAGTACTTGGAAGGTTTCTTGTCACATTTCTTGAAATTGAAAAAATACAGACTCTCATATTTTATATCATTGTAATTAGTCAACTTTAAGGAACACACATTTTACCATTTTAAGTGTATTAATGTAAAATACAGAAAATGAGAATGAAAGTATTTTATATATTCAAAATATTTAAAGTCTACATATACACTGAGTGTACAAAACATTAGGAACACCTTCCTAATATTGAGTTGCACCCCCTTTTGCCCTCAGAACAGGCTTAATTTGTTGGGGCATGGACTCTACAAGGTGTTGAAATGTTCCACAGGGATGCTGGCACATGTTGACTACAAAGCTTCCCACAGTTGTGTCAAGTTGGCTGGATGTCCTTTAGGTGGTGGACCATTATTGATACACATGGGAAACTGTTGAGTGTGAAAAACCCAGCAGCATTGCAGTTTTTGACACACTCAAACTGGTGCGCCTGGTACCTACTACCATACCCCGTACAAAGGCACTTAAATCTTTTGTCTTGCCCATTCACCCTCTGAATGGCACACATACACAATCCATGTCTCAGTTGTCTCAAGGCTTATAAATCCATATTTAACCCATCTCTTCATCTCCACTGATTGAATCAAATTTAACAAGTGACATCAACAAGGGATCATAGCTGCACCTGTATTCACCTGGTCAGTCAATGTCATGGAAAAAGCAGGTGTTCCTAGTGGTCAATTGAACATTCAGTGTATATGGCATATTTGGGCCATTTTATTGTGTTCTTGTGACACCCTCAAACATTTTAAGCCATCATTGGGCTGTATGTACCAATTATTCATGGAGATATGGCCATATAAATCCGGTCCAATATGGTCCTATGGAGCTTGTTGGTGGTCATTTTGGGAAACTGAGTATATTCACAGGTGTGGTGCTGCTGGAGCACACCGGAGCAATGAATCAATCACTTAATGAATGATTAATTAGTATTCTGCATAACAGATTGAATATAACAGAATACTATAACGTTATTCTACATTACTGGACATTTTACCCGTAAAATAAGAAGAATTATCATTCACGATTTATATTGATGGTATTTTTGTTATTTTGAAATTAGGTAGGCCTAATTTGATGTATGAGGGTATTAAAAATAATACAACAAAAAATTCATGCAATGTCTGAATATGCAAGTGTGGCATTTGGATGATGCGTTTTATGCATATAAAATTATATTATTCAACAGACTACGGTGCAAACATTGATTGGCAGCCAGGGGGGTAATGGACAAAATCTGTGATGGTACTATAGCAAACAAATACTTATTTAAACATAACCCAACTGTTTGTGAAATTTGGTGGCTCTATCACAAAGTCCAAAAATGTTTCCCCGTAGCTGCTGGACTATGGTTAAAATGACCTCAATTCGACCCCCATAAAGGTCTTAAGAGTGATTTATGATCATAACTATTGTCTTTGTTACAAAGTAATTTTGATATTGTTTGGAGTGATTTTTCTTCTGACAGGAATTGTATTATGTTGACTCCCGAGGCGTCACTACAGACACCCTGGTTTGAATCCAGGCTCTATCACAACCGGCCGTGATTGGGAGTCCCATAGGGCTGAGCACAATTGGCTCAGCGTCGTCCGGGTTTGGCCGGTGTAGGCCGTCATTGTAAATAAGAATTTGTTCTTAACTAACTTGCCTAGTTAAATAAAGGCTCAATTTAAAAAAATAATAATAATAATGGCCTCCCTGGTTGACTGACATGCTTCCCACACTGCCTCCCATGTTTAAAATGTTCTTTAAGCTATCTAGTATTAATGTTACCAAGTTTGATACTTGTATCATAAAGTGGAAAGATCTCAGTATATTTGGTACTTATCCTCTGGACTTAATCACCATTTGGGAACATACTGCATAAGATCACAATCAAACACACAATCAAGCTGAAGAACATATGTACATATGCAATGCGTATGAATCACAGGTAACTTATTTTGAAGCCTTGGATAGTTCTTATATTATAGGACAAGCTCAGTGTATGACCTGCTTAGACACTCAGATTGTTCTTCAGGTTGTTGACAGTATTGAGACAATATTAAGCAGGAATGAAAACAAATATTTTGTTAGTATACCTTTGTAATACACACAAGTCAGTTGTAATGTGCATCGTTTGGAACTCTAGCGCTAAATAGCGTGCTTATTCTGCTCTGCTGGCACAGACCACTTCCTCATTCTGCTTTATGCTTGAGAGGTTCATTAGGCTCTTCAAAGTTTTCAAATGTCATCGTCTTTCATGTGGTTGACCTTGAACATTACTGACCAATTCATCAGACTTGTAAATGCCACACTCCTCAGTGCAGGAAAAAAATGAAAATGTATATGACGTTTTAAAAGTTCTATCTAATGCAGCATCTGCCGGTGCAATATACTGTATCGGTAGCTAGCTATAGAAAGGTATAATGGCATTTTTACAATAGTCAGTAATTGAAGTGTTGCCTCTGAAAAGCCAGTCATGCTGTAGGGAGATGACCTTTCTTTATAAACTCTGTCTACTGACTGTGTTTCACATCTTATTAGTCTGTGTGCAACTTGAGCAGGATCAAGAAATGAATAACTATTTTGCTGGGGTCATTGATCCATGCAGAGGAGTTGAGTTATAATTTAATTAAATAGCAAATCCAGCAAGAAAGGGATGCTGGATATATTGTTGAGTGAGTATGAGCTGGAGAAGGAAAGAATGAAAGAGAGAACATTTGTTGCCTCAAGTCTGTGATGTATATCTAGGAGACTAGAGTTGCTCTAAAGTAGACATGTGACGTTGACGTGTAACATTCAGAGGGGTTTCTGGGAAGAATAGTCTCTTCTGAATTAGATCGTCCAACTGTACTCCACCTTCATCACTTCCTCTTCTGTTTCTGTCTTTGTTTGAGCTCTTTGGAACAGCACTTCTGCAATTCTGTAACCAGACAACAGTTGAGAAACTATCCTACATTTTCCGAAGTAAATGAAACTACACAATCCTATTCCTCACTTCATTGGCCACGATGACAGATCATCTGATTGACTATTATATTTTCTACTAGTGGAAAATAGCATTTCCATAATTTCCCAAATTAAGTCATTAGAGTGTGTATATGACAGGGATGACAGAGAGAGAGGAAGGTTTGATATGCAGGACAGTACAGTGACCTGAACAGCCAATGCAATCACAGCACTGAGGAGACAGATAGAGGCATCAATTTGGATTGAGTGGATGGAGTGTAGCTCAGCTCATTAGGCCCTGACAATGGCCGCTCTGTGCCAATGCTGGAGTGGCACACAGGGGCATTGAGAGTTGACCCATTCACACTCACATTCCCTCTCCCATTCACACAGGCTGAAAGGGTCCGAATACCCCCTTGCTCGCCCCAATTTCTCTCCTCCCTAAACTCACCCCCCCCCCCCCCAACAAAAATAACCCCATCAGTCCCCATGAACCGTATTCCGTACTCCCAGCCCACCACTCCCCCTCACTCCCCTTCCCCCTCTTACGCCTGAGGAGACGAGATATAAGAGAGTGATGAGATCATCTGCACAGCAGGGGTTGGTTAAATATCCCGTAAGTGCACAATCCAGCCGTGCTCGTCACTTTGTTAGCTCATGTTGTGTTATTTGGATAAGTGACTGGGGGAGTCCTTTTTCTTTGAATCCAGGGAGGGACATTGATAATGTAATCTGCTGCAGTGAATAATGCAGTTCAATGACATTTCAGTGATATTGGCAAGATATTAAAACAGACACCATACTCTTTACATTTATTTATTTTTTGTCAAACGTGATATCTGGTTTGAATGATATATTTTGACACAGACAACAAAAGAACAACCGAAAAAGCCTCCCTCTCAGAGTGGAAGAACATTGCTGGGATAAGATGGATCACACAGGAATTCAAACACACACACTCACTGACGTAGACACAGACACACAAACAAGCACATGACTTTGCAGTGATGTGTGGGATATGAAATATGCTGGATATGGGAGGCTTCTGGAATGCAGGAAGGAGCTGAGTATTGCTGGCAGGAACTTCCTTGTGAATCCCAGAGTGAACAACACTTCTAGGACTCGCATACTCACTTATTAAGCAACTCTCCCTCACTCTAATACACAGAGGAGGCTGGTGGGAGGGACTATAGGAGGATGGGTTCATTGTAATGGCTGGAATGGAATAAATGGAACAGTATCAAACACATATAGCTCCTCCCACCAGCCTCCACTGATGTACTTACTCCCGCCCTCTCTCCCGCTCTTTCTTTCTCTCTCTAGCTTACATGCAAGTAATGTATAGTTACACACTCCCACAGCACAGGGGAGAAAAGCTGGCTTTACCTTTGGCCTAGCTGTGGAACTGTCAGAACATGCACAACGTAAATATGATACCGTAAACAGGCTAGCAGGTAAGTCTGTTTGCCTGTGAGCATGATCGTCTCAGGGTAAATGACCTGAAAGAGTCAGAAAGGAGTCTGTCCAGCAGAGTGACAAGGATGCAAATTAACACCCTAAAGTCATTAATCTAATTAATATGGTCCCCTAAGACACCACACAACACCATCTTACCCATTCTCCACTGGGCTAAGTCTCCAACTGGGCTAAGTCACACACACACATACAGTACATCCCACACCAGATCTCCCGAACAGATCACACACACGTGAGCACACACGTGAGCACACACATGAACATACACACACACATCTACTTAAAAGCAAACACAAGAAATAACAGTTGAAAATGTAATCTCACCCTGCATCCTCAATTATTGGAGTCTGTAGGCATTACTGTGGCAATACTGAAACCTGACAAGAAGGCGCCGGAGAACAAGGCTGACGTTTTATGTATTCCGAACCAACAGTTTCTTTGTTTGTTTTTTGCAAAGTGAATGATATACTGCTTCCCCGGGAACAGGCCCAGTTCCCCGTCATTTGCTTGAAGAGAAGGCGGAGAAAAAGGGGCCAGAGGGCGGGCTGCCATCTGAGAATTTGTAGGCAATCGAATAAACCCTTACAACCCTTCCATCTTTCCATTCGGCTAGAAAATATGCAATCTTTGGAAAATAAAATCGAAGACCTACGCGGAAGATTAAACTACCAATGGGACATATCTTATGCTTCACGGAGTCGCGGCTAAATTATGACATTATCGTCATACAGCTGGCTGGTATTACGCTGTATCAGCAGGACAGAACGGCGTATCTGGTAAGACAAGGGGCAGCAGACTATGTATTTTTGTAAATGACAGCTGGTGCATGCTATCTAAGGAAGTCTCAAGGTTTTGCTCACCCGAGGTAGAGTAACTCATGATAAGCTGTAGACCACACTATCTACCTAGAGTTTTCATCTGTATTTTTCGGAGCTGTCTACATACCACAACAGACTGATGCTGGCACTAAGACCGCACTGAATGAGCTGTATTCCGCCATAAGCAAACAGGAAAACGCTCACCCAGAGGCGGCGCTCCTAGTAGCCGGGGACATTAATGCTGGGAAACTTAAATCCATCTTACCAAATTTCTATCACCATGTTAAATGTACAACCAGGGGGAAAAAATCTGGACCACCTTTACTCCACACACAGAGACGCATACAAAGCTCTCCCTCGCCCTCCATTTGGCAAATCTGACGATAATTCTATCCTCCTGATTCCTGCTTACAAACAAAAATTATAGCAGGAAGCACCAGTGACTCGATCAATAAAAAAGTGGTCAGATGAAGCAGATGCTAAGCTACCAGACTGTTTTGCTAGCACAGACTGGTATATGTTCCGGGATTCCTCCAATGGCATTGAGGAGTCCACCACATCAGTCATTGGCTTCATCAATAAGTGCATCGATGACGTCATCCCCACAGTGACCGTACGTACATATCCCAACCAGAAGCCATGGATTACAGGCAACATCCGCACTGAGCTAATGGCTAGAGCTGCCGCTTTCAAGGAGCAGGACTCAAATCTGGAAGCTTTTAAGAAATCCTGCTATGCCCTCTGATGAACCATGAAACAGGCAAAGCGTCAATACAGGACTTAGATCGAATCGTACTACACCGTCTCTGATGCTCGTTTGATGTGGCAGGGCTTGCAAACTATTACAGACTACAAAGGGAAGCACAGCCGCGGGCTGCCCAGTGACACGAGCCTACCAGACGAGCTACACTACTTCTATGCTCACGTCGAGGCAAATAATACTGAAACATGCACGAGAGCACCAGCTGTTACGGAAGACTGTGTGATCACGCTCTCCGTGTTTTAAGCAGACCACCTTAGTCCCTATGCCCCAAAACACTAAGGTAACCTGCCTAAATGACTACCGACCATTAGCACTCACGTCTGTAGCCAGGATGTGCTTTGAAAGGCTGGTCATGGCTCACATCAACACCATTATCCCAGAAACCCTAGACCCACTCCAATTTGCAGACTGCCCTAACAGATCCACAGATGATGCAATCTCTATTGCACTCCACACTGCCCTTTCCCACCTGGACAAAATAAACACCTATGTGAGAATGCTATTCATTGACTACAGCTCATTGTTCAACACCATAGTACCCTCAAAGCTCATCAATAAGATAAGGACCCTGGGACTAAACACCTCCCTCTACAACTGGATCCTGGACTTCCTGACGGGCCGCCCCCAGGTGGTAAGGGTAGGTAAAAACACATCCGCAACACTGATCTTCAACATGGGGGCCCCTCAGGGGTGCATTCTCTGTCCCCTCCTGTACTACCGGTTCACTCATGACTGCACGGCCAGGTACGACTCCAACACCATCATTAAGTTTGCCGATATCCCAACAGTGGTAGGCCTGATCACCGACAACGATGAGACAGCCAGGACAACAACCTCTCTCTCTCTCAACGTGATCAAGACAAAGGAGATGATTGTGGACTACAGGAAAAAGAGGACGGAGCACACCCCCATTCTCATTGACCGGGCTGTAGTGGAGCAAGTTGAGAGCTTCAAGTTCCTTGGGGTCCACATCACCAACAAACTAACATGGTCCATGCACAACAAAACAGTCGTGAAGAGGGCACGACAAAACGTATTCCCCCTCAGGAGACTGAAAAGCTTTGGCATGGGTCCTCAGATCCTCAAAAGGTTCTACAGCTGCACCGGTATGGCAACTGCTCGACCTCCAACCGCAAGGTTCTACAGAGAGTAGTGCATACGGCCCAGTACATCACAGGGGCCTAGCTTCCTGCCATCCAGGACCTCTAGACAAGGCTGTGTAAGAGGAAGGCCCTAAAAATTGTCAAAGACTCCAGCCATCCTTGTCATAGACTGTTCTCTCTGCTACCGCATGGCAAGCGGTACCTGAGCGCCAAGTCTAGGTCCAAGAGGCTTCTAAACAGCTTCTATCCCTAAGCCAAAAGACTCCTGAACATCTAATCAAATGGCTACCCAGACTATTTACATTTCCCCCCCCCCCTTTTACACCGCTGTCACTCTTTGTTGTTATCATCTATGCATAGTCACTTTAATAACTTTAACTAGATGTACATATTACCTCAACTAACCAGAGCCCCCGGACATTGACTCTGTACCGGTACCCCCCATGTGTATAGTCTCGCTATTGTTACTTTACTGCTGCTCTTTAATTACTTGTTACTTTTATTTTTTATTCTTACTCATATTTTTTTCAACTGCGTTGTTGGTTAGGGGCTCGTAAGTTAGCATTTCACTGTAAGGTATACATACACCTGTTGTATTCGGCTCATGTGACTAATACAATTTGATTTGAATCGTTATCTTAACCTGAATAGTTTCTTCCAGAACTCTGCAATCTATTTGTCTCTGAGTCCCCTGCTCTCCCTCCCCCTTTACCACTCAGGCCCCATGTCTGGACCTGAACCAGTTTTGCTGGAGGCTATTAAGGCTGTGTTTACACAGGCAGAACAATTTAGATATTTTTTTCACTCATTCGTATTTCGACCAATCATATCAGCTCTGAAAAAGATTTTATGTGTAAAGATCTGATGTGATTGGTCAAAAGACCAATTAGTGGAAAAAAGATCAGAACTGGGCTGCCCGTGTAAACGTAGCCAAATGAACCTGAGATAAACAACATTCAATGCTCAAACTGCACAAACATTAGTATTCAAATTACACATAGGGTTAAGCCTATGTCTTATTCCCCACGAACATTCTCTTACTCACTACAAGCTAAACTACAAGTCATAAAAGCAGACTGCTAGAGGTTTATAGATTACTAGATTAAGTAATTAGGCAGTCGAGTTCACATCTGTTGAACAAAACTACCGGCAGAGAGGGGGAAAGGCAGAAGGGATGGGGGTGGTGAGAGAGCATAGTGGCAAAAAGAAAGTGGTTGGAGAGAGAGAGGAGAGGGGATAGTCAACAGAGGGATTGAGAGAGTGGGAGTAGGGGGGGGTTCTTATTGACAAGCTTTAGAACAGAACAGCTCACCCTGAGGCTGTGATTGGCTGAAACTTACAGAAGTGGTGACCGTGACAATGCATGCTACTCCCATAAATCCCAAGAGACAGTGGGCGTCGTTTAAGCGGATCACTTTTGTCAAGTTGGTGACCGCCTTTCAAAGTGTGTTGCATTATGGGGATCAGAATTGTCCGACTTGCGCCTACATTTTGATTGCATGAACTTAACAAAAATCATGTTATTAAAGGTCATGAAGATTTGACTGCAAGTTTCTACACTTGCTCTTCACCAACTTCATTCTGCAGTATCGCCTGCATTGTGGGAGGCGCTATTGTCCACCGATCATTGGGTATTTTTGTTTGACCCATGCAAATGTGACCAAAGACGTGACTGAAACAGGAACCAACTTCGCCGAAATTCATTTATATAGTGAATATGTACAAATGAATTGGATATTTAAGGCTCTCTCGCCAATTAATTGTACAACATTATTTACAGTGTGTGATATGGGGGTTGACGACATGTATATTTCAACATTATAAAGAACAACTTTTATAAACAATGGCAACACTGCCATGTTGCACTGAGCCTTGCTGTTGGAAAACCACACCAGTGTCTGACTTTCAGCTGTAGCAGATGCACCTCCCCCGACTTCACTCAAATTTGTCTAGCCGTTTGCTTTCATTTTACCACTCAAATGAGCCCAGTTACTATGTGTACTCTGGACTACTTTAGCACAATGCCAAGAGCTTCCATTACATCACCCCCCCCCCCCCGAGGCTCACCACCACCTCAAAACTAATTTACCTTATTCTCACATCACCCAAAGAGCCCTCCTGTCCATGTAAATGAGAGCTTTAGACACAAACAAAGAGACCAGTGAGCTTGAAAAAACTTTTTTTTTATTCTGAAATGATTGATCATGTGCCCAAGTTCAGTTTTTAAAAGTCTCCTCAAATCTCCTAGATAAATTTGCTCTCAATAATAAATCAAAGGTTATAGAAAATAAAAGTAATCTTAAAAAAAACATTCCTTTTTGGAGTTTAATCCAAATAAAAAGAGAGGCTACACTAGAGAAATGGCTGCTCCTGGGTTGGGCTAACTGAAAGTGCTTACAGCCCTGTCCCATTGGTTTGTGGGCCATAGGCAAATCATAGTCTCACCCCAATGAGTGGAGGATAGCCAATCACAGTGTAGTGTCCACAAACACACACCTCCCATGATGCCCATCTCTCCATGGGAGATTAAGGCAGTTAACACAGTGGGGTATATCTTGGGGGTGGATTGGGAGATGAGAAAAGCTGGGCAGGAAAGACCTCTATTGCCAAGGATGCATGTTTGGACTACAACCACAGAAGAATACAGTAAAAGCACAATGGTGACAAGTCAAATCAGATAGAGGCCCTTGCCCTTGTTCTGACAAACAGTACAGTAATGTGTCTTTTCCAGTTGTAACACAAACACAACCCCCCAGATTGAGAGAGTTTGTAACGTTGCTCTGCAGCTGAGATGATAGTGAGATGATGCACAGTACAGTAGATAATCATCCATGACCGTACAGGTGAGAGGGCTGAGGATAGGACTATAGCCATATATATGTCTGAGTGTGCCTCAACATGCTTTTTTGTGAGAGTGTATGTGTGTTGCTGTGTGTACCTGTGTGTAAGTGTGTGTGTGTGTATATATATATATATATATATATCCCCCTCTCTCCCTCATCCAGGCATGAATACCCCTCCCTCCCCCAAAAGGTAGCAGCCGCTCCCCTGTCCCGCCCTGGTGGACTCTCCTCTACTCTCCCTGGGCGTCATAGTTGGCCCCACCCGCCTTCTTCAGCTCGGTGCGAATGTAGTCCTCCTCCAACTCACGAGGATCACTGATCATGAACTCCTTGGCAAAGTTCTGCAGGAGACAAACAGAGGAGGAATTTAAGAAAAAAAGTGTTGAAAAAAAGAGACAAACGAAGGTAATTTTTTATACTTTATTTGCCATTTAATGTACTGTATTTTAACAGAACATTAATATTTGATATTTGTAAAGGAATCATGTGAGTATGTGTGAGAACAGAGTCCCTAACCTGGACAATGTCTTTCACCAATGTCTTGTCAGTGCTGATCTTGGCACGCTGCAGGCCGCTCACGTTTTCCCCTATCCAGGTGATGAGGGTGAACTTGGCACGCTTGCTCATGGCATCACCCGTCGTGATCCGCACAAAGCCAAAGAGACGCACATCATCTGAAAGAGAGAGAGAGTCAGAGAGTCAGAAATTAGACTGACCATCAGACAAGCAGAAACATGCAGAGAGGCTGAGGACACCATTTCCATTCCCAGCTGCCTCATGACAGGTAATTACAGTATAGTTGTTAGAGAAATGGATTTGTCTCCATGGCAAGGCCTGATTCCTGTGTACTGTGAGTTGATTGAGCTTTGTGAGAGTGTTTCTATGCTGTAAGAAGTATGAATGGCTTGTTATGGTGACACTACCGTGGCCATGCACCAAATCCAAAAGTGTGATAAATCAGTGAGTACAAGAGACAGGAGAAGGTATTCAGGTCAACAGACTAAATAAAAAGGGGCTGGAGTTGTGAGCAATACCGAGGAGGCAGTGATTCTAGGTTCACTCTTTCACGCTCTGTCTCTCTCACACAAACACATCACATGTTAGCCCTACATCACCAGCTGCATTGTCTTGGAATAGAGATGTTTTTTTCTGTATAGTCCAACACACCAAATATGTGCCAAATCAGTTCCCTAAATAGATTATAGTAAAGGTAATAACACATTTATGGCATGATTCTGTTCTGGTCTGGGCCCTGGCTCTTACTTACCATTAATAATGCCCTATTGGTTCCCTCTGTACTAGAGGTTGACCAATTAATCTGAATGGCCAACAATCGGAAATCGGTATTTTTGGACGCCGGTTTTGCCGATTTTAAACTTTTTATTTTTAACACCTTTATTTAATCTTTATTTAACTAGGCAAGTCAGTTAAGAACACATTCTTATTTTCAATGACGGCCTAGGAACGGTAGGTTAACTGCCTCCTTCAGGGGCAGAACGACAGATTTTCACCTTGTCAGCTCGGAGGATCCAATCTTGCAACCTTACAGTTAACAAGTCCAACGCAATAACGACGTGCCTCTTGTTGCACTCCACAAGGACACTGCCTGTTACACGAATGCAGTAAGCCAAAGTAAGTTGCTAGCTAACATTAAACTATCTTATAAAAAACAATCATAATCACTAGTTAACTACACATGGTTGATGATTTTACTAGATATTATCTAGCCTGCGTTGCATATAATCTGACTGAGCATACAAGCATCTAAGTATCTGACTGAGCAGTGGGAGGCAGAAGCAGGCGTGTAAACATTCATTCAAACAGCACTTTAGTGCGTTTTGCCAGCAGCTCTTCGTTGTGCGCCAAGCATTGCGCTTTTTATGACTTCAAGCCTATCAACTCCCGAGATGAGGCTGGTGTAACCGAAGTGAAATGGCTGGCTAGTTAGCGCGCGCTAATAGCGTTTCAAACGTCACTCTCTCTGAGCGTGTGGTTGTTTCCCTTGCTCTGCATGGGTAACGCTGCTTCGAGGGTGGCTGTTGTTGTGTTGCTGGTTCGAGCGAGGAGAGGGTCGGAAGCTATACTGTTACACTGGCAATACTAAAGTGCCTATAAGAACATCCAATAGTCAAAGGTTAATGAAATACAAATGGTAGAGGGAAATTGTCCTATAATTCCTATAATAACTACAACCTAAAACTTCTTACCTGGGAATATTGAAGACTCATGTTAAAAGGAACCACCATATGTTCTCATGTTCTGAGCAAGGAACTTAAAAGTGGCACATATTGCACTTTTACTTTCTTCTCCAACACTTTGCTTTTGCATTATTTAAACCAAATTGAACATGTTTCATTATTTATTTGAAGCTAAATTGATTTTGATGTATTATATTAAGTTAAAATAAGTGTTCATTCAGTATTGTTGTAATTGATTATTATATATATATATATATAATTATTATTTTATATATATTTTTTTTTTAAATCGGCCGATTAATCGGTATCGGCTTTTTGGTCCTTCAATAATCGGTATCGGCATTGAAAAATCATAATCGTTCGCCCTCTGTACTGATCGGTACCATCTCAGCGTGGTATCTGTGTTTACCTGTGCCTTGCTGATAAGAGATTTTCCTGGCAGAGCTTCACAAGCAGCATACATCTAAAGGCTTTTGTTGTGCATGAACAATAATCAGTGTTCAAACTGTTATCAGCATGGTTACAAAGGCCATTGTTAGTTTCAACACCTACCCTGCATGTCCCCTACATGTCACATGACTTAGCCATGATCTCCACCACACCATACACAGGTTTATGCTGTTTATCTGTATAACAAACCACAATTGGATGTTTCTAGCACTTAAAATCTTAAAAAAGGTCAGATTTTTTGTGCTTATTTCTATATTTGTCACATTGTGGCAGACAAGTAATGAATAAGCATATACCACTGTTGAAAGAAAACACTAATTCTGCTAACTCCTGAGTATCAAGCCTGACCTCCCCGGTTTAAAACGTTCTGGTTTGTCTTACTAATATCTCTTCCCTCTCTAAGCCATTCATTCTAGTTGTGCTGACACAAGTGCCCAGAAAACTGCTGCACTACTGAAACTATGATGTAGCAAAAAGACAAATATAATGCTTTAGTTTAGCCCTTTAATTGATAAGAAATACATAAGTTTATTTTAGCACACTATGTCTATCTAAACAACAGATGCAATTACTGAGCCTTCCCATATAAGTATCCACTACTTTTGACTGCAACAGTCTGTGGCCCTCAAATACAGGATGAGACATTCACAGTTTCTGTTAAAGCAGACTCATCAGAATGTATGAAACTTCTTATACAGTAGGATTAGGGCAACAATATTCACTGGGCAAAGACAAGGTTCAAAGTGAGGAGAGACAATGGTAGTATGGGACAGCCAGAGGTACTATTTGGGTAGTTAGTATAGCAATACATCAGTTCTTCTATTTAAAAAGGGTAATACATCGGTAATGGGCCTAGACAAGCATTTCGCTACACTCGCATTAACATCTGCTAACCATGTGTATGTGACAAATAAAATTTGATTTGAATTTGATTTAGATCGTAATAAATCCGAATTACATCATTGGAATGCATGCCCTGAAACATAAATAAACCGGAGCAGCCTACAGCCATACAGGCGCACCAGCGCTGGAGTATTTACCCGCCACGCCCTACACTCCATATCAAATTAGGGTGGTGAGAGTGTCAGGAAAGGGTGCTGATAGGGTGGTGACAGCATGATTGGGTCACTAGGGGTGGGCACATTTATATTATGTCCTACATAGTGGGATAAAGACCCTGCGCTGAGCACAAGAAACAGTGGACAAACTTTCAATGTTACTAATATTATAAGGCTTTATATTTCACACTTTATAAGAACCCAGAAAGACCTACCTCCATATGAAGTCACGAGACAGATAGGCTATTAAATGGTCACTGGGTCGCAGTACTTCTGGATTAAGTAGCCTACTGACGGCCAATAGACAGAGTCTTATAAAATTATTGCTCTGGTAGGCTACAGAGCGTCACAAATCGGAAGTTCCTTCAAACGCTGAAGGTCTACTTCTTTACAAGCAACACAATTTCAGATAATATAAGTTTCCAACAACTCAATGAGCCCTACTGAGTGACATGGCAACAACTCGTAAAGATGTGTGTGGTCTATAGATTATTACAGCGCTGTTGCCATTACGCAGGACCATTGCGGACAATTTGAAATAACCGCATAAACGCAAAAATGAAGGAAATCCCGGCCTTACCTGTGCACTGACTCTTGAATTCTTCATAATCAGTCCCCTGGCCCGCCGGCACAATCATATGACCCTCATATTTAAACGCGGCCCTAAAAGAACATAAAAGGCACAGTAAACGAATGAATTAAAATGCACTAACCTTACAGTCATCTCAAATGGAGTATTCAGACCCGGTCTGTCAATAAAATCGGTAATAATCCATGACCGTCTACTCCACTAATGCATTTCCACGTCCATCATCCGACATCTATCGGATGGGATTACAATGTATCTATCTAGTCAAGACCAGGCTGCGTAGGCTATTCATTCAAAACCCGGTGTCAAATGAGGGGCAGACTTGTCAGGTTGTGTGTCAACATATTAGTGTCATTACCACTGTATTTTCTTGGATAGGCTAAATAAACGAAACACTGGATGAATGAATGAGAAGTGCGCAGTTTGATTATTCATCCATTGTTATTGATTTTATAAATATATTTTTAGGATGCTCTGTAAAATATCAGATTCCCACAATTGCCTATGCCCAACAAATTCGCCACACTCACCAGTTTATCTCTGTGTTATCGTCTCTGACGAGGTTATAAGCTTCCCTGCAAGCCTCTTTATCGATTCGTGTTGCCATTTTGGATGGACGCAAATGGACAGTAGAAATGAGAACGCAGAACAGATATGCTACCGGTAGTCGAAGTGAAAAAGCGAGGCGAAAAGAAAAATCAAAAAGGAGCAGAACGAGAGTTATACAAGAGGCACCTCTAGTCTGAAATCACCAGCCCCTATTGAGCAGTCGAGTCGGTGCTATTACACGAGGAGAGCGCTGAGCAGGGTGTATCTTTTCTCAATTATCTGAGAAAGAGACTCTTTCCACGACTTGATTCATTTCCTATAGCCAGTTTATGGGCGTTGGTGATGTTTGTCAATCAGGTTGCCGTACTAGTGCGGCGAAGTCCCCAGACGCAGTATTCACCTCCCAATGGTTAACTGAGGTATTCGGTTAAATTAAATCCACCCTTTTTCTATTGTTGAAGTTTTATTGCGCTATCGTGCCACCTTGTGGTCTGTCAATGTGATCGATGCTGGAGAACAATAGCCCGCAGCAAACAGTTTCCCAACCAATAACCACAGTGTGATTATAGCCGAGAGACAATTAAACATCAATAGAAAATAATAAACCATGGAAAGTATAGCTAGAAAACACAGAGATTTAGGTCATTTATTTCAAGCTATATGAGGGGACCAAGCGAGAGAGAAGGATAAATAAAATAAATAGAGAGATTGTGTGTGTGTGTTAGTCATTTTCCAATGGCTGTACCTGCATGACCACATCCCCCATGAATTGATGAGCCCAAAATATCTAGAATAAAAACAACATGCAAACTAAAAGTTTCTACACTGAGAGATATGACTGCATGGAGATACTTTTAGCAGTGCAATGCTCACACTAACCTTTAAGATCTATGTCTAATAGCTTTACGTTTTCAGCAGTTTCTGAATGCACCCTGAGTGGGCTCATGCACTCACCATATGATTGGTTGGATTCACATACAGTCCACGGCTACTTCCTGGATGAGATAATGACTGCTGCTGAACAACAAAATAATACATTTTCAAACTGCTTTTGATCAAGCATGATGTACCAATTGATTATGCTTTTTGCCCTGTTTATCAAAAGTGTTGTAAAAACGTTTCAATAATCAACTGACTGTCTTCCTTTATGTGTATAGCGTATGTGTATTCTCTCTGGTATGCAATCTGGTTTCCGTTCAGGTTATGGATGTGCCACTGCAACCTTAAATGTCCTAAATTATGTCACCATTGCCCTGGATTCTAAGCAATTTTGTGCTGCTATTTTTATTGACTCGGCCAAAGATTTTGATACGGTAGATGATTCTATTCGTGGGCTGGCTAAGGAGTATTGGTGTCTGAGGGGTCTTTGGCTTGGTTTGCTAACTACTTCTCTCAAAGAGTGCAGTGTATAAAGTCAGAACATCTGCTGTCTCAGCCACCGCCTGCCACCAAGGGAGCACCCCAAGGCTTGATCCTTGATCCCCATCAACAACATAGCTCAGACAGTAGGAAGCTCTCTCATCCATTTATATGCAGATGATACAGTCTTATACTCAACTGGCCCCACCCTGGATTTTGTGTTAAACGCTCTACAAAGCTTTTTTAGTCTCCATCAAGCTTTCTCTGCCCTTAACCTTGTTCTCAACACCTACAAAACAAAGGTCATGTGGTTTGGTAAGAAGAATGCCCCTCTCCCCATCGGTATACTTACTACCTCTGAGGGTTTAGAGCTTGAGGTAGCCACCTCATACAAGTATTTGGGTGTATGGCTAGGTACACTGCCCTTCTCTCAGCACATATCAAAGCTGCAGGTTAAGGTGTCACAATTGTCATAAGAACATTCGGACCAAAGCGCAGCATAATATGGGTTCCAGATATTGATGTGAACCGCACAAAACAATAAACCGCAACCGATACATGCCGCTATGGCATGCTCACAGGCAACTACACATTAACAAGATCCCACAAAACACAGTGGGGAAATGGCTGCCTAAATATGATCCCCAATCAGAGACAACGATAAACAGCTGCCTCTGATTGGGAACCATACCAGGCCAACATAGAAATAAAACAACCTAGATTACCCACACTAGTCACACCCCGACCTAACCAACATAGAGAATAAAAGATTCTCTATGGTAAGGGCGTGACATAAGGATAAATCTAGACTTGGTTTCCTCTATCGTAATCGCCCCTCTTTCTCCCCAGCTGCCAAACTAACCCTGATTCAGATGACCATTCTACCCATGCTAGATTACAGAGATTTATAGATTTATAATTTATAGATCGGCAGGTAAGGGTGCTCTCGAGCGGTTTGATGTTCTTTACCATTCGGCCATCAGATTAGCCACTAATGCTCCTTATAGGACACATCACTGCACTCTCTGTAAACTGGACATCTCTGTATACCCATCGCAAGATCCACTGGTTGATGCTTATTTATAAAACCCTCTTAGGCCTCACTCCCACCTATCTAAAATAACTATTGCAGCCCTCATCCTCCACATACAACACCCATTCTGCCAGTCACATTCTGTTAAAGGTCCCCAAAGCACACACATTCCTGGGTCGCTCCTCTTTTCTGTTTGTTGAAGCTAGTGACTGGAACGAGCTGCAACAAACACTCAAACTAGACAGTTTTATCATTCAAAGACTCAATCATGGACACTCTTACTGACAGTTGTGGCTGCTTCACGTGATGGATTGTTGTTTCTACCTTCTTGCCTTTGTGCTGTTGTCGGTGCCCAATAATGTTTGTACCATGTTTTGTGCTGCTACCGTGTGCTGCTGCCATGTTGTGTTGCTTCCATGTTGTTGTCATGTGGTGTTGCTGCCATGCTATGTTGATGTCTTAGGTCTCGCTTTACGTAGTGTTGTGGTCTCTCTTGTCATGATGTGTGTTTTGTCCTATATTTGTATTTTTCATCACAGCCCCGTCCCCACAGGAGGCCTTTTGCCTTTTGGTAGGCCGTCATTGTAAATAAGAATTTGTTCTGAACTGACTTGCCTAGTTAAAAAAGGTTAAAGAAATAACAAATATTACAAAAAATGCTGTGGTAAATTCAAAATCTGTGGTTTTATTCTCACACGATCCATATCGCTGTTGAATATAAAAGCGTCTCATGTAGATCATTGCTAGATCTCAAAGTTGCTGTTGAATAGCTGCTGCAATGTAACAAGAAGCCAATATAATCTTCCAGTGTCCTCCCCTGAGAGGTCAAAGTGAGATGATACATTGTGGCATGATGTCATTGTCAAATTTTCAGTTCAGCTCTAGTCCAAGTTATGCAGTAGTGGAAAAAGTACCCAAACATCATACTTGAGTAAAAGTAAAGATACCTTAATTGAAAATTATTTAATTAAAAGTGAAAGTTAGCCAGCAAAATACTACTTAAGTCTACAAGTATTTGGTTTGAAACATACATAAGTATCAAAAATAAAAGTAATTGCAAAAATATACTTAAGTATCAAAAGAAAAACTATAAATAATTTCAAATTGCTTATATTAGGCAAACCAGATAGCATAATTTTATTTTTAAATTTACAGATCACCAAGAGCACACTCCAACACTCAGACATAATTAACAAACAATACATTTGTGTTTAGTGAGTCAGACAAGAAACGAGGCAGTAGGGATGATCAGGATTGCTCACTTGGTAAGTGTGTGAATTGGACGATTTTCCTGTCTTGTTAGGCATTCAAAATTTATCCCGTGTCAGGGAAAATGTATGGAATAAAAAGTACATTATTTTCTTTAAGAATGTAGTAAAGTCAAAGTTGTCAAACATATAAATAGTAAAGTACAGAGCCAGGTTGCATAAAACATCTTCAGTTATTTTCCCCCTTATCTTTTCCCTTAGTTTCCTTAACTTTAAGTCAGTTGCACAAAACATTTTAAGGTGAATTTCCTCCTTAAATTAAGTGAAAAAGTTAAGGGTGCAAATGAGGTCCCTTAACTGCTTCATTCAGTATGGATATAAATGTAAACTGCATTTGTGGAGATGAATGTTGCTTTCATCTGCTCTGGTTAGCTACAAATGAACACATCAACCAGCTATCTACTTTACTAAACAACGGAAGGTGCACAATCTATGGCTACAAAACCATCTGGCTAGTTAGCCAGAGCTACTCTGTAAACTAGCTTATCTTAACTAGACAGTAAAATAAACAAGTTGAGAAAAAAGTAAGTACAAGAAATGTGGATTATTATCTTCTGAAGCAATTTGATTATCTGTCTTGATTGTATGTTCTATTTTGCTATCTCCCAAAATAAAAGCAATCTCTTTGATGAGAAGTTTAGTCAGTGAATCAGGCCGTCTCCATGGTAACCATATACTCTTTCTGAGATACATGCCTTCAAACTACCATAAAACATCTTAAGTATGACCTTACCTCAGGAAACATTTGATAGGCTCTATGTAACGGCCTTAAACACAATTCTCTTAGGTAAGGGACATTAATTCCTTAAGGTAAACACTTAAGATGTTTTATGCAACTGGGCCCAGATACCCCCAAAACTACTTAAGTGGTACTTTAAAGTTTTTTTACTTAAGTACTTTCACCACTGAAATGATGTAGCTTACTAGCCCAAGATGTAGGAGCCTATGGTTACTCCTTAAGGTCCATGGACCTTCTGTTATTTTCAGAGGTAGACTTACTCTGGCAGCCAAAACAGCCAAATACTCCATCTAAACATGAATTGATTCTCAATTGCGATATGGTTCTAGAAACATAAAGCCCTTTACTTTCGTATCCCATCCAAATAATTTTAAAAAATGCCAAAATATACACTTACTGTACACTGATTTAACCTGTTTTGCAGCTGACAGTATTTTTCAGTGACAACATGTTTCTGGCGGCTTTCTTCCATTACACACGTGTTCAGAGCATACTGGATAGCTAATTAGCACAGGTGGTCCCTCTGTCTTCTGTAAACATTATGTAACATGGATATATGGCCTTGTGAGAACACTAACCCTAACCGTATAAAGGTGTGCATTAATTTAACCTTTAGTTCTTTTGGGGTTTTTTCTCTCGCTGATATGAAAGGTCCTTATGCTTCCAAAACCGTACCGGAAGTGATGCGTGTTAATGTTCAGACTGAGTTTCGGGGCTCGTAATAATACTTACCCGTACAGAAGACGCCTTTGTCCAGTGACTTATGTGTAATGTAATGGAACTGAGAACCATGGGCTAGTAGCCCACTTATGATTTCTCTGAATTCTATCATACAAATTTCATTGTCCTTTATATTGTGTTGGATTAAGAGCACACAATGGATGATGGATGACAATGCCGTGCTTCACGGCCTCAACGGATAAATGTGTCATCCAAGGTTAGTAGCATGATGTGACCTATCTAGTATTAGTTTTGTCTTACCTGACTAACTTACTTCAAGTATCACTTTTAATGTCATATTATCTGTTGCTCTATGTCTTAGGTCTACTGTTGGGCGGAGCAAGCAGACTTCCTCCTGCAGGGTCTGAATGAGCAGGGTCAGCGCAGCCAGCTGTGATTCGTGGTGCTGGTGGCTGATGAGCAGCGTATCCAAGCCCACTGCGCTCTACTGGCCATCTCAAGCCCTTCCTTCCAGGCTATATTCACCTGCGAATGAGGGAGGAGCAACAGGCAGAGGTGGAGCTGGTGGGGGCCTCCTTTAGGCTGTGGTGGACTTCCTCTACAGTGGGGAGCTGCTGCTGGACGGAGGAAACATTGACCGTGTTCTGGAGACGGACCACCTGCTGCAGGTGTGGAGGGCAGTGGACTTCTGCTGCCAGTACCTGGAGAAAGAGGTGAGTGAGGACAACTACCTGTAACTGCAGGAGCTGACTCTGCTCTACAGCCTGGAAGACTAGATGCCTACATCGAACACTTCATCCTGCAATGCTTTGCCACCCTCTCCTTCACCCCAGGCTTCCTGAGTGATGTCTGGCTGCCCAAGCTCCTACCTGGCCAGCAGGCAGGTCCAGCATGAGAATGAGCAGGCTCTGCTCCAGGCTTCTCTCCAGTGGCTGAGCCACACACCAGACCGCCCTGAACACGCCTGCCAGCTCCTCTCCCACATCCGCGTCCTCCCTGCTGTATGGGCTCTGCTGCCCCTGGAGGCCAGCTGTGAGGTGCTGGTGGAGGCGGCTCTGGACTACCACACAAGGGCCAGTGCCTAACCAGTTTTTCAGACAGGTGGCAGGGAGGGGAGGAGCAGTTCCTACTTGTGGGTGAAGAGGTGTCAGAGCACGGCGGAGGAGCTGATTGCAGATGTTCGCTGGCTAGATTTAGACTCTCGTGGGTGGATGGTGGAGACCCAGATCCCAGCCCAGAGGAGCCACCACCGTGTCACTGTACTGGGGGATTTCATCATGCAACTCATCACAAGTTAATGGAGGTGATGCTGCCAGGAACCTGCTGTACTGCTACAAACCCAGAGACAACCAGTTGATCAAGGTAAAGCTCTGCTCTTACACTGCAACCCAACCTAACATTTCCAAAATGGCTCCAATTATGTTTAATCTCTTCTCTAGAGTGCCCCAATGAACCAGTGATGTGTGGAATTCTACTTGGTAGCCATTGGGGAGTGTGTGATTGCTGTTGGAGGACGTAATAATAACGGGCTCTGTTGTCAGTGGAGATTTACACCCCTACAGACAACTGCTGTACATATGTAGCAGGACTGCCCAGGGGAGAATTCAACTCGCCCTGATTCACAGTCACACTACTCCTCAATGGTCTCCCAAAGTGTCACCTGTACTCCTGTCTCTGACATTACTTCCCCCTGTTAAGCAGCAAGACAACAGAGTAAGGAGAACAACACTCTGCCTAAGGGGTAGCTCTCTGTTGTCACGGTTCCCAATACACATACTATAACTATTGTGCCTTTTTGCCTGGCAGGCTGGCACAACTCACATTAAAGTCCTTTCTCTCACTTGTCCCTCTCTACTCCATTTCTCTGCAGATTCACCTATGGCAATGCAGGCACATCTCATAAAGGATTGGTCTGCATCTCCGGAGGCCATATCTACCAGATCGGGCCGTACCGGTGAGTCGTTTTTGAGCTATGACCCCAGAGGAGGAGACGTCTGGGTGGAGCGCCAGGCCATGTCATCTGCACGTGGGTGGCACTGCATGACGTCACTTCACCACCTCATCTATGTAATCGGGGGCAGCAATGACCACGAGGAGAGCATTGAGTGCTTTGACATCCTGGTGGTGGAGGCCTTTGACCCCCAGAGTGTACAATGGATCTGTATAGCCCCCCTCCAGCCTAACAGTGAAGCGGTCTGTGGGGGTAAGATCTTTAACAAAATATATATTTGACCCTTATTTTACCAGGTAAGTTGACTGAGAACACATTCTCATTTACAGCAACAACTTCCGGCGCCGACAGACATGGCCGCCTCGCTTCACGTTCCTAGGAAACTATGCAGTTTTTTTTTTTTTACGTGTTATTTCTTGCATTAGTACCCCAGGTCATCTTAGGTTTCATTACATACAGTCGAGAAGAACTACTGAATATAAGAGCAGCGTCAACTCACCATCAGTACGACCAAGAATATCACTTTCGCGATGCAGATCCTGTGTTCTGCCTTTCACCCAGGACAACGGAATGGATCCCAGCCGGCGACCCAAAAAAAACGACTTCGTAAAAGAGGGAAACGAGGCGGTCTTCTGGTCAGACTCCGGAGATGGGCACATCGTGCACCACTCCCTAGCATTCTTCTCACCAACGTCCAGTGTCTTGACAACAAGGTTGATGAAATCCGAGCAAGGGTAGCATTCCAGAGGGACATCAGAGACTGTAACGTTCTTTGCTTCACGGAAACATGGCTCACTGGAGAGACGCTATCGGAGTCGGTGCAGCCAGCTGGTTTCTCCACGCATCGCGCCGACAGAAACAAACATCTTTCTGGTAAGAAGAGGGGCAGGGGCGTATGCCTTATGGCTAACGAGACGTGGTGTGATCACAAAAACATACAGGAAGTCAAATCCTTCTGTTCACCTGATTTAGAATTCCTCACAATCAAATGTCGACCGCATTATCTACCAAGAGAATTCTCTTTGATTATAATCACAGCCGTATATATTCCCCCCAAGCAGACACATCGATGGCTCTGAACGAACTTTATTTGACTTTTTGCAAACTGGAATCCATACATCCTGAGGCTGCATTCATTGTAGCTGGGGATTTTAACAAGGCTAATCTGAAAACAAGACTCCCTAAATTGTATCAGCATATCGATTGCGCAACCAGGGCTGGCAAAACCTTGGATCATTGCTATTCTGACTTCCGCGACGCAGATAAGGCCTTGCCCCGCCCTCCTTTCCGAAAAGCTGACCACGACTCCATTTTTTTGATCCCTGCCTACAGACAGAAACTAAAACAAGAAGCTCCCACGCTGAGGTCTGTCCAACGCTGGTCCGACCAATCTGATTCCACACTCCAAGACTGCTTCCGTCACGTGGACTGGGATATGTTTCGTATTGCGTCAGATCACAACATTGACGAGTACGCTGATTCGGTGTGCGAGTTCATTAGAACGTGCGTTGAAGATGCCGTTCCCATAACAACGATTAAACATTCCCAAACCAGAAACCGTGGATTGATGGCAGCATTCGCATGAAACTGAAAGCGCAAACCACTGCTTTTAATCAGGGCAAGGTGACCGGAAACCGAATACAAACAGTGCAGCTATTCCCTCCGCAAGGCAATCAAACAAGCTAAGCGTCAGTATAGAGACAAAGTAGAATCTCAATTCAACGGCTCAGACACAAGAGGTATGTGGCAGGGTCTACAGTCAATCACGGATTACAAAAAGAAAACCAGCCCAGTCAGGGACCAGGATGTCTTGCTCCCAGGCAGACTAAATAACTTTTTTGCCCGCTTTGAGGACAATACAGTGCCACTGACACGGCCTGCAACGAAAACATGCGGACTCTCCTTCACTGCAGCCGAGGTGAGTAAAACATTTAAACGTGTTAACCCTCGCAAGGCTGCAGGCCCAGACGGCATCCCCAGCCGCACCCTCAGAGCATGCGCAGACCAGCTGGCTGGTGTGTTGACGGACATATTCAATCAATCCCTATCCCTGTCTGCTGTTCCCACATGCTTCAAGAGGGCCACCATTGTTCCTGTTCCCAAGAGAGCTAAGGTAACTGAGCTAAACGACTACCGCCCCGTAGCACTCACTTCCGTCATCATGAAGTGCTTTGAGAGACTAGTCAAGGACCATATCACCTCCACCCTACCTGACACCCTAGACCCACTCCAATTTGCTTACCGCCCAAATAGGTCCACACACGATGCAATCTCAACCACACTGCACACTGCCCTAACCCATCTGGACAAGAGGAATACCTATGTGAGAATGGTTTTCATCGACTACAGCTCGGCATTTAACACCATAGTACCCTCCAAGCTCGTCATCAAGCTCGAGACCCTGGGTCTCGACCCCGCCCTGTGCAACTGGGTACTGGACTTCCTGACGGGCCGCCCCCAGGTGGTGAGGGTAGGCAACAACATCTCCACCCCGCTGATCCTCAACACTGGGGCCCCACAAGGGTGCGTTCTGAGCCCTCTCCTGTACTCCCTGTTCGCCCACGACTGCGTGGCCACGCACGCCTCCAACTCAATCATCAAGTTTGCGGACGAAACAACAGTGGTAGGCTTGATTACCAACAACGACGAGACGGCCTACAGGGAGGAGGTGAGGGCCCTCAGAGTGTGGTGTCAGGAAAATAACCTCACACTCAATGTCAACAAAACTAAGGAGATGATTGTGGACTTCAGGAAACAGCAGAGGGAACACCCCCCTATCCACATCGATGGAACAGTAGTGGAGAGGGTAGTAAGTTTTAAGTTCCTCGGCATACACATCACAGACAAAATGAATTGGTCCACCCACACAGACAGCATTGTGAAGAAGGCGCAGCAGCGCCTCTTCAACCTCAGGAGGCTGAAGAAATTCGGCTTGTCACCAAAAGCACTCACAAACTTCTACAGATGCACAATCGAGAGCATCCTGGCGGGCTGTATCACCGCCTGGTACGGCAACTGCTCTGCCCACAACCGTAAGGCTATCCAGAGGGTAGTGAGGTCTGCACAACGCATCACCGGGGGCAAACTACCTGCCCTCCAGGACACCTACACCACCCGATGTTACAGGAAGGCCATAAAGATCATCAAGGAAATCAACCACCCGAGCCACTGCCTGTTCACCCCGCTATCATCCAGAAGGCGAGGTCAGTACAGGTGCATCAAAGCTGGGACCGAGAGACTGAAAAACAGCTTCTATCTCAAGGCCATCAGGCTGTTAAACAGCCACCACTAACATTGAGTGGCTGCTGCCAACACACTGACTCAACTCCAGCCACTTTAATAATGGGAATTGATGGGAAATGATGTAAAATATATCACTTGCCACTTTAAACAATGCTACCTAATATAATGTTTACATACCCTACTTTATTCATCTCCTATGTATACGTATATACTGTACTCTATATCATCTACTGCATCTTTATGTAATACATGTATCACTAGCCACTAACTATGCCACTTTGTTTACATACTCATCTCATGTATATACTGTACTCGATACCATCTACTGTATCTTGCCTATGCTGCTCTGTACCATCACTCATTCATATATCTTTATGTACATATTCTTCATCCCCTTACACTTGTGTGTATAAGACAGAAGCTTTGGAATTGTTAGTTAGATTACTTGTTGGTTATTACTGCCTTGTCGGAACTAGAAGCACAAGCATTTCGCTACACTCGCATTAACATCTGCTAACCATGTGTAGGTGACAAATAAAAATTTGATTTGATTGATTTGATTTGATAGCAACGTGCTGGGGAATAGTTACAGGGGAGAGACGGGGGGATGAACGAGACAATCTATGTGCTGGGGCTACAGCTGGGAGAGCATGGTTTTCTCACAGGTCACACAGGGGTTTGACCCTGAAAATGCCAGTGGGTGCGGGACCCAGACGTTTCCAAAAACATTACAGGCAGGGAAAAGAGCTGTGTAGCTGCCAATGGAACACAGTGGATGACAGAACTACCTATATCTGTAACGGTTTTCTTTTGTCGAAGGAGAGGAGGACCAAAATGCAGTGTGGCTATTTAGATTCATGTTTTATGAAAAAAGAACACGAACAGTACAAAAACAATAAACGTAACGAGAAAACCTAAACAGACTATTTTTTTTTTTAATCAAAAATAATTTATTACCTTCAATACCATTCATTCTTTATAACTCCAATAATTTTCATTCATACTCCAATAATGGTATTTTAATTTAACTAAACAAAAACCCCAAACAAAACCTCAGGGGAGCATCTTCCCTCACCGTCATCCTACAAACTACCTTTCCCTATCTCCACGTCCCTCATCTATCCCCTTACAAATCTAAATGACACCCAGCACTAAACCCCCCTTCCACCTCTCCCGAGCAGCATGCTGCCCCCACTTCCTCTCCTCCCTCTTCATCCTCCCCCTCAAATCTCCTTCCATCCTCCTCACTATCCCTTCCACCCCCCACAGCCCCCGTTTAAAGAGATTCATGAGAAGCCAGAGCAGAAACCTGTCCCTATCCATCCCTCTCGCTCTCCCTACACCTCTCTCTAACCTGGCCCACGTCAATACAAAATCCCCCCTTATCAAACCTAACAACCCCTGTGCCCTAGCCCATACTACTCCGACAAAGGCACAGTCCCAAAAGACATGGCGCATAGTCTCCACCCTGCCACAAGAGGATCTTGGACTGGTGGGGGATTGCGCTTATGGAGGCTCAACTAATTCGGGTCCTTGAGCCTGTTGTCCAGACCCCACGCCTGCACTCCCTCCCAGACCACTGCCGAGATGCCCACTACAGGTGCCGGACTCCCTGCCTGTCTGACCTCCTCGTACAGGTGCCTGTGATCTAAACCTACTCGGGCAACTTCAACCTCAGGGTGTGCACGCAGCCACTTGGCCACATGACCAAAGTGCCACGGCAGCTGTTCCACCCGAGGACCCGTGTTAGACCACGCCACTACGCTTCTCGCCTGATACGAGAAGAACACCCACTGGAGGTAACCGGAAGGGTGTATCACTGGATGAGCAAGCTCTGTTAACAAGAAAGAAACAAAAATTGGCGTCCAGCTTGAGGGGGAGATGTGGTACCCCCCTACCTCCCTCCCCGATGAGACAGAGCATGCGTGCCCTGGCGACCCACTCGTACCTGCCACCCCACATGAACTGAAACACAAGCCTCACTAGAGGCCTCCTCAGACAAGCCGGCAATGGGTAGATGTACGCCAAATACAAAAGAGACGGCAACACATCCACCTTTAGGACCAGGACTTTGCCCATAAAAGACAAATACCTAGCCTTCCACATTGCTAGCTTCCTCTGTACCACTGCGATACCCATGTTCCAGTTTAGCGTCGCTGAGCCAGAGGTCTCAAAATGGACCCCGAGAATCCTCAGGACCCCCTCACAGAGAGATAACCCCCCAGGCACATCCGTTCTACCGCGCCATTTCCGAAAAACTTAACGGAAGACTTTGCATGGTTCAGAACCGCTCCCGACGCTCGGGTGAAATCCCCAATGATGGCAAGGGACATTGTCAGGCACGAGTCCTTGCACAGCAGCACGGAAGTGTCGTCGGCGTACTGCGTCATCTTAACACGCAGCCCACCACTTCCAGGGATCAACAAGCCTTCCACCCCTGTGTCTGCCCTAATGGCTGCCCCCAGAAGCTCCATGTACAGAACGAAGAGGAGAGCCGAGAGTGGGCACCCCTGCCTGACCCCAGACGAGGGGTCAAAAACGTCACCCAAGTGACTATTTACACTAACTCGGCACCCCACTCTGACATATAATGTACGAATCCATCCTATGAACTTCTCCCCAAATCCTAATCGACCTAACACTCTGAATAGAAAAGATCTATTCACGAGATCAAAAGCTTTCGCCTGATCTAGCGCTGCTACCATTAAAGGCAGGCCTCTATCTTCAACCCAAGCGATGGAGTCCCTGATTAACTGTAGGTTCCATCTAATAGAGCGGCCCTCTACCCCGCACGTCTGATCCTCATGGACGACGTAGGGAAGGGCTGTACACAACCGGTCTGCTAAAACCTTTGCAAGTAGCTTGTAATCTACGCACAGCATGGTCAATGGCCGCCAGTTGCCAAGGTCTGTTACTTCCCCCTTCTTATATAAAAGTGACAGCACACCAACAGCCATTGATCCCCCCGGGACCCCCGTCTCAAGGATGGCCTTCAAGACTTCGAGGACCACTGGTCCAAGTATACCCCAAAACTTGAGATAAAACTCAGCCGGCAGCCCATCCATCCCAGGCACCTTCCCTTTTCCCATCCTCCTAAGAGCGCTCTCAACCTCTTCTAGTGAGATCTGGGCCTCCATCACTTCTCTAATGTCCTCCAGCAACCGCCTGGACAAGTGTTCTAAAAACACATTTCCCTGCTCTACATCTATTTCCCTTTCCTTAAATAAACCTTGGAAATGATCAGTTGTCACCCTGACCATTTCCTCTGGTTTTCTAACTATACTACCATTTTCTTCCCTAACGCCATGCATTACCTTCCTACTCTGTCTGGCCCTAACCGACTTAAAGAACATAGCAGAACAAGTCTCATTGTGTTCTAGAAAGCCACTATGCGCACGCTCCAGGAAAGCTCGAGCCTTCCGCTCCTGCAACTCCCTGAGCTGCGCCTTTAGGGTTGCAGATCTCTCCCAGTCAAACGACCCGCCGAGGTTGCCTGCCTCGTACTCGAGTTGAATTAACCTTTGTATACGATCCACCTCCCTCCTCTCCTCCCTTTTTTTCCTCTTGCAATACCCTATTATAAAAGCCCTAATCCTCACCTTAACTAATTCCCACCACTCTAACACCCCCTCGCACATGGACCGGAGGCCTTCAAGCCTCCAAAAGAAATTTAAAAAAACGTCAACAAAAGCCTGCTCCTCCAGCACATCCCGAGCTAACTTCCAGTACCCCCTACCAAAGAGGCAAACTGGCGACCCCACCTGCAGGAGCACCCCGTTGTGATCCGAAAAGAAAACAGGCAACAGCCGCCCAGACAACTTACCCAAAGACCTGGGTACAAAAATATAGTCGAGCCTCCGCGCAACCCCCCTGGAGTTGTGCCATGTAGGACCGGCCATTTTCGGAGTAGTGTGCAGGCCACCATCAACCAGACCATGGCAAGCCATTAGCCCGGTGATGGCGCCTGCACTGCTATCCCCCCTATTCCTAAATCTGTATTAAAATCCCCCCCTATCACTAATTTCCTATTTGTGACACACAGGGGCGCCAGACAGTCCACCATCTCCCTCTTGTCTGCCACCACCTGTGGCCCATACACCACCACTAATCTAAATGTACAATCCCTTATCGTGACATCCACCCCTATAACCCTCGCCTGCATCACCACAAAAGAACCCTCCACTTTTACCTCCCTGTGCCCACACAAAATCCCTACCCCTGATGAGTGCACCCCCCCAATACCCCAAACCGACTCCCCCTTGTCCCATTCCCTCTTAAATCTACTAACATCCCCTCTATCCCTCAGGTGAACCTCCTGTAAAAAACAAAAATCAAACCCCACACCCTCCAAATAACTAAAAACCGCCCTTCTCTTAACAAAATCCCTTAAACCCCTTACATTTAAACTAACAAAAGTAAAATTGACCCCATGAAAGAATCAAATAAAACATGTAATACACTCAAATACTAAACCCAGACAGAAAAAAACAAAAACAGGAGACTCACCCGATGGTCCCCTGCTCCATATCTACCGGTGAGAACACCATCCATACTCCCGACGTCTCCCCCTCTTCCTCCATCTCGCCAACCCAGGATGCAGGAATAGTGTTTGGCTCCGGGGTGCCCTGCACCCTGGGTCTACCCCCACTCTCCTCCCCAGTGCTGCAGCTGGTTTGGAAAAAAATAGGGGAGGCTGAGTCCCCAAACAAAAAACTCCCCACCTCCTCCTGTACCCAGTCCTGGGTCTTGTTAGGTGTGTCCCCACCCAACAGAAGTTGAGGGCCTGGGGAAACCAGCAGCAACCCAGAGGTTTCTCCCACCCCCATCGCTCTCTTGGCCATCCCCCCTCTCTCACTGTCGGCCAATCGCACCCTCCTCTTCACTCTCTTCTTTGGTGATGGCGGCAGTGGAGAGATACCACCCCCCCCCCCCCCGCCAGCTCCTCCACCATACCCCTCATCTCTTCCACCAGGGCACTTTCCCCCCACTCCACTTGCTCTTCCACCGTCTCCTTCTCCACCACCCCTCCCTCGCATTCTTCTCTCTCATGCTCCTCCACTCGCTTGCCTTCTTCCGCCGCATTTCCTGGTTCTCCTACTCCCGTGCCTTCCGTTTCCTTCTCTCTTCCATCCGCCGCTTCTTGCTCCTCCTCCTTCCTTGCGACATTCCCCTCTGGGCCTGTACTCTGGTCATGAGGCATGCCTCCTTCCCCTCCTCTTCTTCCCCCATCCCCCGCTCCTGCTCCCCCCCAGCCACAGACGCGTATGACCTCTGACGAGCCGGGCACCCAAGCCACAGGTGTGCTAACGAGCCAAACCCGTGACACGCCTTAGGCTCGTCACAATCCCTCGCCTCGTGCTCCCCAGATCCACAAAATCTGCATTTTCTTGCGCTGCACGAGGCGAAGATGTGGCCATAAGCCATACAGCGCCTGCAAAATGGAGGCTGACGTGTATAAAACAACGTCCCCCTGTCAGCCCCCCGGGAGAACATAGCAGGAGGATGGAGGTAGCCACCATGTCCCTTTGGGTCCTCCCAGAGGAGGGCCTGGAAGCCTCTGCTCCCATTCCAAAACCCAAGGGAGTCTTTGAGGTACCTTGCTGAGGAGATGTTATCCATGTATCTCCCCAGAAAGGCCCTCACCTCTTCGTCCTTAACGTATGGGTTGTAAATGTTGACAGTGACAACCCTAAAATTGTTCCTCGCCAGGCTTGTTATTTCTTAGTGGCACATCGGCCTCTCACCTCCCACTGCTCTTGCCCTTCTCAGGATATCATCGTGTTTCTCCTCTGTATATAGCGCCACGTCGTATGCTCCCTCCAACGAGTTGCCTTGGAAGCAAAACACGTCCTTCACCGTCAGCTTTAGAATCCCCATCAAGATTGTCCTTCCAAAAGTTTCCCATCCTAAAGGCTCCAACTCCTTTTCCTTCCAAGCAAACCGAATCGTGTTGGCCAACCCAATCCCAGGGACCGACCGTGTTCCAGCCTCTTCTCTTCCAAAACAAGGAAAAAAGAAAATCCAAAGTGACTGAGCCTATTCTGGTGCAAACAAACACTGAGACAGGAACAATCACTCACAAAACCCAACACCAAACAGGCTACCTAAATATGGTTCCCAATCAGAGACAATGACTAACACCTGCCTCTGATTGAGAACCATATCAGGCCAGACATAGAAATAGACAAACAAGACATCCAACATATAATGCCCACTCAGATCACACCCTGACCAAACAAAACATAGAAACATACAAAGCAAACTATGGTTAGAGTGTGACAATATCATATCACATCATCTCTAAAAGCACAAAACCTCGCAAAAGGACTAGTTCTGTTTCAGCTAATTTGTGAAGACTTCCAACATGCTTAACATTGGGGACTATGTGAAAAAGTTTTACTTTGATGTGCTTCGTATTACAATTGAAGCATAATCTATACTGAACAAAAATGTAAATGCACATGTAACAATTTCAAGGATTTTACTGAGTTAGAGTTCATAGAAAGAAATAAGTAAATTGAAATAAATTCATTAGGCCCTAATCTATGGATTTCAAATGATTGGCAGGGGCACAGCCATGGGTGGGCCTGGGAGGGCATAGGCACACCCACTTGGGAGCTAGGTCCACCCACTTGGGAGCCAGGCCCAGCTAATCAGAATGAGTTTTTCCCCACAAAAGGGCTTTATGACAGGCAAAAATACTCCTCAGTACCTCCCTTCCCCCTCCTCAGACGCTCCCGCAGGTGAAGAAGCTGGATGTGGGGGTCCTGGGCTGGTGTAGTTACACGTGGTCTGTAGTTGTGAGGCCAGTTGGATGTACTGCCAAATTCTATACAAATTATGTTGGTCGAGGAAGGATAAGTGCACCTGTGTAATCAGCTTCAGAACAACACTTTTTTTTTATTATTTTACCTTTATTTAACTAGGCAAGTCAGTTAAGAACAAATTCTTATTTTCCATGATGGCCTAGTGGGTTAATTGCCTTGTTCAAGGGCAGAACAACAGATTTTTACCTTGTCAGCTCGGGGATTCGAGCCACTAGGCTACCTGCTGCCACTTTGTGTTTATATTTTGGTTCAGTATATGTGTTTTAAACTAAACGTTTTGTTTGAGTTATGATGATAAGAAAAAATATGGCATCCCTTCAGAATCAGGCAGACAGGGCACAGTGTTGGCACAGAGGGCATACTGTATATCTATTCAAATCATGTCAACAAAAAAACAAAAGCATCCATCCATACCTTCAGAGCCGCATTTCTATTTATCATCACCATTTCACATTATAGGTAAACAATAAACACTAATTGAAGACTATTTGCAGGCCAATGTTGAAGAGGTGGATAGTAATCTGGCCTTGTTCTCAGGTGACTTCTCTGTCTCTTGTCTCTGATCCCCAGGGACTCTCATTCAAAGGGGTAGTATGGATGAGACTTCAAGCTGAAGAACAGAAACATGTCAGGGTAGGAGCAGTTGTTCTCTACATGTTATTATTGATGTATTAAGTATTTGATTAAGGAAGCGTTGAACCTGTCTTACGAGTCGATGATGCAGCTCTTCCAGCCTCTATTCAGTCCTCTCAGTGCCGACATGTCCTCCTCAGTCAGAGAGAAGTCAAAGATCTGCAGGCAACACACTTTCTTTTTGACTGTTTATTGTACCATTGACACATTTGATTTATGCTAGTGAGTAATGTATGTGAAAGTTCAGTTAATAACTAAATATGTAAACCAAGACATTGATTTGACATTGATCAAACTAGCCCTAAGACTGAATACTATATCAGTCAAAGTCATATTGCTCAAACTGAACTTGATATGAACTCATGGTATGATTGAGCAAGAGCTACATGTAGTACAAATGAGTAAATATAATCTATATTGGGTCAGAGAGAGAGTTCACCTTAGTGTTTTCCAGAATGTGATTGGGTTTCACACTTTTGGGGATCACTGCAATACCCTGCTGCACATGGTACCTCAGCAGTACCTGAAACACACACACATAGTCCTTAGATGCAGAGCCCAGATACACACACACACACACTAGATGTGTGTTTCTACTGAACTATCTAGTCTAACCTGAGCAGGGCTCCGTCGGTGCTTCTTAGCCACGTCTCCTACCACAGGGTCTTCCAGCAGCTTCTCAGGATCAGTGTCTCCACAGTGACTGTAGGAAGTATTGACACAGTCAACTTTTGGAACATAGGGAGGGATGTTTACTCGGCCAACCGTGGGGTCAATAGTGCAGAACAGAGCAATATAGTGCAGGATCATAGTCCAGTCGCTAATGTCTACATGTTATTGTCAGGAGGACTCACAATTCTTTGGGTCTTCCAGGGGAACCTAAGGGGCTGTAGGCAGTGAGGGTGATGTTGCGAGACTTGCAGAACTCCACCAGGTCAGACTGGACCAGGTAGGGATGCAGCTCCACCTAAAGGAGCGGAGGGAGAGATATAATGAGATTACAGTTGTAAGAACGCTCTTTCGGCTGTTATCCATTCTTGTCTACTACCCTCTGACCCAGTAGCGACACCCACACACTCTTTCAGAATGGTAAACACACCCGTTTGCACATGTAGTGTCCATGCATAAACACAGTTAACTGTGTATTGCACTGGTTGAGCTGGTTAAAGGAGTGAAATATGTTTGTGACACAGGAGGTTGGTGGCACATTAATTGGGGAGTATGGGCTCATAGTACTGGCTGGAATGAAATGAATGGAATGGTATCGAATTCATCAAACACATTCCATGAACTCCATTCCAGCCATTATTATGAGCTGTCCTCCCCTCAGTAGCCTCCTGTGGTTTGTGAGGTACTCAGGGTTTCATAATAGTGTATTTGAAATAGCTAAAGTTGCAGTGTAAAGCCTTGAAGAACCTGGTTGACTGCAGGGGGAACCTTGGCCACAGAGAGCAGTCTCTCCAGCTGGAGGACATTGAAGTTGGACACGCCAATGCTCTTCACTTTCCCTGACGCCTGCAAGGCCTCCATCCCCTACATCACATAGCAGACATTACAGCACAGGCACAGTAATACACCACACTTCAAGATACCAAAAATAGACCACGAAAAAATACAAATAATTTTGTTGTTAGGGGACAGTATAATGATGTTGATGAAGAGGAGATGATAGTGTTTTAACCTTCCACACGTCCAGATAGTCAATGTCAGTGGTGAGAATTTCACCATCTCTCATAGGGAAGAGCTCATCATCCACTTTCTGGAAGGAATGAAAAAGATACAGTGCATTCGGAAAGTATTCAGACCCCTTGACTTTTTCCACATTTTGTTACGTTACGGCCTTATTCTAAAATGGATTCAATTGTTTTTCCCCCTCATCAATCTACACACAATACCCCATAATGACAAAGCAAAAACAGGTTTTTAGAAATTTTAGCAAATGTATAAAACTAAAAAAACTGAAATTTCACATTTACATAAGTAATCAGACCCTTTACTCAGTACTTTGTTGAAGCACCTTTGGCAGCGATTACAGCCTTGAGTCTTTTTGGGTTTGACGCTACAATATTGGTACGCCTGTATTTGGGGAGTTTCTCCTATTCTTCTCTGCAGATCCTTTCAAGCTCTGTCAGGTTGGATGGGGAGCATCGCTGCACAGCTATTTTCAGGTCTCTCCAGGGATGTTCGATTGGGTTCAAGTCCGGGCTCTGGCTGGGCCACTCAAGGACATTCAGAGACTTGTCCTGAAGCCACTCCTGCGTTTACTTGGCTGTGTGCTTAGGGTTGTTGTACTGTTGGAATGTGAACCTACACCCCAGTCTGAGGTCCTGAACGCCCTGGAGCAGGTTTTCATCGAGGATCCCTCTGTATTTTGCTCCGTTCATCTTTCCCTCGATCCTGACAAGTCTCCCAGTCCCTGCCGCTGAAAAACATCCCCACAGCTTGATGCTGCCACAACCATGCTTCACTGTAGGGGTGGTGCCATGTTTCCTCCAGATGTGACGCTTGGCATTCAGGCCAAAGAGTTCAATATTGGTTTCATCAGACCAGAGAATCCTTTTTCTCATTGTCTGAGAGTCCTTTAGGTGCCTTTTGGCAAACTCCAAGCTGGCTGTCATGTGACTTTTACTGAGGAGTGGCTTCCATCTGACCACTCTACCATAAAGACCTCATTGGTGGAGTGCTGCAGAGATGGTTTTCCTCATGGAAGGCTCTCCCATCTCCACAGAGGAACTATGGAGCTCTTTCAGAGTGAACAGGTTCTTGGTCACCTCGCTGTTACCCCGATTGCTCAGTTTGGTTCAAAACTTCTTCCATTTAAGAATGATGGAGGCCACTGTGTTCTTGGGGACCTTCAATGCTGCAGAAATGTGTTGGTACCCTTCCCCAGATCTGTGCCTCAACACAATCCTTTATCAGAGCTCTATGGAAAATCCCTTCGACCTCATGGTTTGGTTTTTGCTCTGACATGCGCTGTCAACTGTGGGATCTTATATAGACAGGTGTGTGCCTTTCCAAATCATGTCCAATCAATTGAATTTACCACAGTTGGACGCCAATGAAGTTGTAGAAACATCTTAAGAATGGTCAATGGAAACAGGATGCACCTGAGCTCAATTTCGAGTCTCATATCAAAGGGTCTGAATACTTATGTAAATAAGGTTTTTCTGTTTTTTATTTTTAATACATTTGCAAAAAATAAAAAATAACCTGTTTTTGCTTTGTGAGTATGGGGTATTGTGTTTCGATTGATGAGGGGAAAAATATATTTTTAGAAATTTTAGAATAAGGCTGCAACATAACAAAATGTGGAAAAAGGGAAGGGATCTGAATACTTTCCAAATGCACTGTATGTGAAAGTAAACCGAGATTTATTGTTGAAATGTCAAGAACTGGATCAGAAGAGTCCATTAGTCCCTGTATCATTCATGTGACTATTTGTGCCAGTGTCAGTGTCAGTGTGAACTGTAAGCCCACCTTCAGTCCTACAGGGAAGTGCATCAGATACAGGTCCAGATAGTCCAGCTGCAGGTCACTCAGGGACTTGTTTAGACACAATGGGATGTCATGGGTCGCATGGTGTGTACTCCACAACTACACACAAAGAAGTGGTCACAGGTCTATTCAGCAACACAACACAATGATATAGCAAATCATCCATGAATACAGAGAAGAGCCCTTAGATAGAAACCAGTTCTGCTTCCAAGTCAGTACATATGTCAACTGAGTACCAGGTTGTTTTTGGGAGGTTTTCTGAAAAATCACTTAGTCAATATGACGTAACTTTTTTTAGTGTTACGTAATAGACATTGACCAATAAAACTAGTGGATATATCAACAAATACTCCACAGTAGAGGTCTTCACGTGTCCTCCCAAACCCAAATACCAGAGACCAGCCCAGGGACTCGAGCAGATCTGGGTCCAAAATGTATACTTTCCCCTCGGGTTTGGGTCAGGTCCTGTTTGATTGTCATCGGTTCTCAGGTCTATGTAACTACAGCTGATAGACCCGAGTGGACCCGAATGGACCCGATCATGGCTCTGCACAGCATATAGCATATTAATTTTACGCTAATAAGGTGAATATATTGACTTATAGAAGGCCTAGCCAACATATAAATACCTATTCATTAACCAGAAGAGCAACTTGGCTGATAAACATAATTTTCTTGTCACTAGGGTTCAATCGGTTCTGGTCTAGGTTGGTTGTTGTTGGGTCCATATGGGTTCGGGTCTGAATACCCCATTTATTTTATGATCGGGTCTATTCGGGTCCTGGTCTGATTGTCCTCGTGTACGTTCGGCTCCGGTTCCACTTTTTGGACCCGAGAAGATCTCTACTCTACAGGCAAAATTCATATCAGATTATATGTATTTGAACTTTGTATTGGACCAAAAGATCAAAGGGCAAGCTCATGTCCACCTGGAACAGTGACAGCCAGCCCACATAAACACTCAGCCGCAGCACCCACCTTACTGACGACGTACATGTCTTGTCGTTGGATGATGCCTTGCTGCATCTTGGAGAGGAGGGCCTTGCTGATCTCGACCTCATTGCGGTAGCTGTAGGCTGTGTCTATGTGACGGTAACCAGCAGCTATGGCAGCTTCCACCGCACTTTGACACACTGCTGCTGAACTGCTTGACTGAACAACACAAAGACACCGTAATGACCATTTAACCCACTGTGTAATAACAGCAATCACCACTGTAATAACATACACCTTTCATACCTAGAGAATAATACATAGACACTATATATACTGAGATTTTGAGATAACCTTCAATGTTTGGTTGAGGTAGGGAGTGGGAGTGGGAGAGAGAGAAAGAGAGAGCAAGAAAGAGAGAGAGAGTACCTTCCATGTTCCCAAACCCAGCAGGGGCATGCGTGTGCCATCATTCAGCTCTACTGTCCGAACAACACTGGTGCTCACCTCCATGTGGTGGGTTAAAATAGCATAGAAAGACAGGAAGAGCCTTGTGACAGGGACTTGTGACTTATCCTTCCTCTTTACCAACTACTTTGTTACCCACATACCCTTCTATTTCTACCTCTCTCTCTCTCTCTCTCTCTCTTGCGTCCTTCCTTATCTTTCTAGTTAATCATTGAACTATGTAAGAAGTACTTCACCACAATTGTGTATTTATGTGTACACTAAGTAACTGAGGGCTGTTGTAAAGACTCAGGGGAGGAAGGAGAATGTTGTAAAGGTCACTTTCTTCAGACAGGAAATACTGTAGGCCTAGACAACAGGGTCCTCGTGTCCTCATGTGTACACTATATCTGCACTGTGAGATTTATGTGATATTATACCAAAGTGTACATTTTAAACTTGAAGTGTTTGATGACGCAATGCAAATACATTCAGACATGCAAGTCCTGGATGCAGTCCAAATAATGTGTCCTTGTTGAATCTGCTCAGCAACGTCCCAGACTGCAATACACACATCCTACAGTAGGATGTGCTATAGTGTCAGCAATGAATGGTTTCATGCTACAGTCAGTCATCAAAACAGTTTTTTGTTTTATTTTTTACAAATGAGCTGTAGAAGCATACCATTGAACCATACCATTGTGTGGAGTTAGACTGATAAATGTATCTGTGTGTAGTATGAGTAAAAGTATTCCATTGTAATATTCATTATTTGTGAGGACGTTTGTTTTCTTTCTTTAAAACCAAAAGAGCCTTCATAGGGATTTGAAGCTGAAGGTCACTCAAGGTGTGTCTAGGCCCTAGGGAATAACATTTTAGTATGAGAAAGTTCTGGGTGAAAATCAATAAAAGTGTACTGAATATACTGACATAAAGCATTTACAAAACATTGTACTTGAATTAGAAATGACAACAGTTCAAGACTGAATAATATTGTTCAATACTGTATTTAAAAATAAATATATATTTTAATTATCTTGAGACTGTTTAGCAGAAGATTTACACCTGATGGAAAAGCATTCCAGGTGAAGCTGGTTGAGAGAATGCAAAGCTGTCATGAAGGCAAAGGGCAAAGGGTGACTACTTTGAAGAATCTCAAATATAAAATATATTTTTATTTTTTTTAACACTTTTTTGGTTACTACATGATTCCATATGTGTTATTTCATAGTTTTGATGTCTTAACTATTATTCTACAATGTAGAAAATAGTACAAATAAAGAAAAACCCTTGAATGAGTAGGTGTGTCCAAACTTTTGACTGGTACTGCATATCATTGAGTTAATAAAGTTAAGAAATTAATATAAAGTTAATAAATACACATATGGTTTCTTTTTTTGTTTTCTTGAGTAAGGGTGCTCCAAAATGCAGGTGTTTCAGCCAAGCTCAGTGCTTTCTGAGATGGTGGGGCAAGCCAGAAGAAAATACGAAGCGTTGTACTGTGATTGGCTCATTGTTCTGTCACTCGTGGGCACACTACGTCACTACCAATTCTAAGGGTAGAGCTCAAAGATTCAAGACCCTTGGGTGCTGCCATAGTTACATTAGACGTGTCCATCGAAGAAGGCAGAAGGTCATTGGCCACAGATAAAATGACGTCAAATCACATTGTCTACAGTAGCTTTGATTGGACTGATACGAAGATAAATAATGAAGAGAAATTATAGATAAAACGTATCAGTGCTCATCGGCTATGGACACAAACATTACACAAGAAGTTGGAAATCTCAAATTCAACAATGAGTGGTTTGGAAGTAATATATGTGGCTAACTACAAGTATTGCAAAGCAATCATTAGCCTGCTATTCAGTGGAGTGGCTGTGTGGTCCCAAGTCTAAGGGTCTCTTTTCCTAGTTTAAAATTATAAACATTCAATATTAGCCATGCTGTCAATGAAGCATGATTTGTGCCTCACTCAAAACAACAGTTAACTCGGAACTGCACAATCTGACTTTAGTGAGTTCAAGACAATTGGGAATTCGGGAAAAACGAGCTACGTTTTGAACTTTCATCCAACTCGGAATTGTAAATTGGGAACTTGTGCTTCTTTCTAGAGCTACGACCTGAAGATCACTGACGTCATCATGAATCAACCTTTTTTTCTTCTTCAGAGTTCCCAGGTTTCTTGAAAGCATCATAAATCCAGAGAATGCCAGACTTTGATGATAAAGTTTGATGACAAAATATGCCCACAAAGGACCGCTGTGCCACCTTCCTGTTCAAGTGAGCACAGCACAACAAGGTGAGTCAAAAAATGTCTTGTATGTTGCTGCAAAAATGTAATATGCCAGGGAGATATGTATATATAAAGGTAAATAAAATACTGTAGCTAAGAAATTAATACTAAGTGTATGTTGTGTAGTAAGCTGTTAGTAGCCCATGTGCCTCACCCTAATAATTTGGTCTATTTTCACCTCTTACTTTCACCTACTGTTCTGACTTGTTGGTGCACATGTAGCCTATAACCTGTTTTTGAGAAATGTAATCATAGAATATTGTAAGAGCTTTCAGTGTCTGCTTATATGCCCCCTTTATTTATTGTATGGCTCTGACTTGGTGTACAGGGAGAATACTGTAAGAACGGACCATGTTCTGCATTATGTTGCTGTACATTTCAAAAAGTTCTGAACAAATAGTTATATTGATTACGTCCGTTCTAGCTCCCTCATTAATGTCTTAATCGAAATTACGGATGGCCTCTTATCCGTTTGTTGTCCCCATATGCCATAGTTTGTACATCTCAATTGTCAGTAGAAACCACATTTGTTTAAGCAAGTCAGCCATATCAGCTATGTTTTTTTTAAGACAGTAAATGAGACTGAATTAACTGTTTCACTGACAGACAAGGCTCTGCTGTTAGCCAGGTGTAGCAGTGGTAATGTGTTGGGACTCTGCTGTTAGCCAGGTGTAGCAGTGGTAATGTGTTGGGACTCTGCTGTTAACCAGGTGTAGCAGTGGTAATGTGTTGGGACTCTGCTGTTAGCCAGGTGTAGCAGTGGTAATGTGTTGGCACTCTGCTGTTACACAGGTGTTGGTAATGTGTTGGGACTCTGCTGTTAGGTCTGCTGTTAGCCAGGTGTAGCAGTGGTAATGTGTTGGGACTCTGCTGTTAGCCAGGTGTAGCAGTGGTAATGTGTTGGGACTCTGCTGTTAGCCAGGTGTAGCAGTGGTAATGTGTTGGGACTCTGCTGTTAGCCAGGTGTAGCAGTGGTAATGTGTTGGGACTCTGCTGTTAGCCAGGTGTAGCAGTGGTAATGTGTTGGGACTGTATCCCACTTCCCACTTCTTTTTTCTTTTGCCCCACCAACATTTTTACATGCTAAAATCGCCACTAGTTACAACAAATAAATAAGTATTTCATAGCTTTAATTTGGTTTAAATAACTTTTTATATGAACGTGAAAAAAACAAAAAAACATTCAATATTACATCAACATAACAAATAGATTATATACATAGGAAAAGTGTTGGTTAAGCATGCAATATATCAGAATGTATACTGAGTGTCATCTAAATTCTAACACATGCAAGAAAGATTATGTAACGCTGACTATGGAAAGCACTGTAGATCATCTTATCCATGCTGCTGCTTCAGTTCCATCTGTTTCAATGGTGGGATCAACCCAACCATGAACCCCATCATGGTTTGAAGAATGGGGAGGACCCCCGGTCCCTGGTTCTATACGCCCAATGGTGTTCTGGTCAACCCAACATATAGAATAACATTAAGAATTCAAACAGTTAGACAAAGTAAGGTTAACATAAGATGGCCATACAAAATATAAATATCAGGTCTGCTCATAAGTTGGGGTACCAAAGATGGACCACTACCAATGACATTGCAAAAACCTTTGTTCCCGCGGTGCAACACGATATTTTAACCCATCTTCTCTCTCCTCCTCTTCCCTAATTTCTTTTCTTTTCCTCTCACCCTTTTCCCATTCTCTTTTTTTCACATTTACTTTTGTCACATTCTGTGCCCATACTCTTTGGTCTCCCCCTCTCTCAGGCTGTGTCTCTCATTATTGGTCTAGCTCGTTGCTGTCTTGGCTGCAGGTTCTGTAGTGGCGCTGGCAGAACTCCCGAATCCGTGTACACGCCTCCACCATCATCTCCTCTGGTACGGTCACCACAATCCGGAAGTAATTTGGGTACTCAAATGCCTGCAGGGAGAAGAGAATTGTAAACAACAAAACAAGGTAATTTCTCTTCCCGTGGTAGACAGAGAGGATGGATGAGTCAATTAGATGGATGGATAGATAGATAACAACATGTAAACTATATTTAGTCTCCAAATGTATATTGAAAACATCAATATATTTGCACAATGAGCTCTTGTTGTCTTTCAAATACATCGTTACAGTTATTGGTTAGCTAGCTAGTGAATCAGTCAAAACACCTTAAAACAAGACATGGTATCAAGAACAAGATCAAACTAGCTGAAACGAGCCACCTATGATTCCCTACATGGTAGCTTCTAATCATTGCCTTACAAAAACAGATTGCAGTTAGAGTGCAGTATAATTGCAGTATGTTTCAAATACTGCGTCCAAAATACCACAGTGCAGTTATTCTGGAATTACTGTGTTTAAAATACCACAATCGACTGCAGTTACTGCACTTTTACTGCAGTTTCAAATCTGCAATCTTTTTTGTCGGGGTGTTGCTAGCTTTCTGACTGTTCAGAATCATAACAAATCATGGCTTCCACTCACATCAATAGGCATGCATAATTTTCTTGACGTTGTCAGCCAACGTGAAGACAGACAGACAGACAGACAGACAGACAGACAGACAGGCAGACAGGCAGACAGGCAGGCAGGCAGGCAGGCAGGCAGGCAGGCAGGCAGGCAGGCAGGCAGGCAGACAGACAGACAGACAGACAGACAGACAGACAGACAGACAGACAGACAGACAGACAGACAGACAGACAGACAGACAGACAGACAGACAGACAGATAGATAGATAGATAGATAGATAGATAGATGTGTGTGTGTCTGGCGTTTTACCGTAGCGGGCAGGCAGAAGACGGACTGCTCAGTTACCAGACGCTCAGTGAACTGAACATCGTTCTGGAACTCTGGGAAGTGTTCCATCTCAATTCCCACCTAGAAATACCAAGACACACATTAAGTAACCTACTAAGCATTTAACGACAGCAACGTCTTTTTTTGGTCCTGTCCGGCCGCCTTGATTTCAACGTCCCCAGACAACCTATAATTTGTTAAGATTTGGTCTGGTCCAGACCGGATTTGATTTGGCCCAAACATTAGAATAATACCCAGCATGCTTTCCAAGTGTTTGTTTTTACATTTACATTTTGGTAATTTAGCAGATGCTCTTATCCAGAGGGACTTACAGTCAGTGCATTCAACTAAGGTAGATAAACATATCACAGTCATAGCAAGAAAATAAAAAATAAGTAACCGTTACTGAGAATGTTATTGTAGTTGAAGTGGTCTTTTGGTTTGTTCTGTTGGTTGGATTAGTTTGAACATCATTGCTTCCCGTTTTAAAGGTTTGAAAAAGCTATCAAAAGTGCATTTGACAGCAGGGTGCAATAATAAAATATTCTGTTGCAATCTCCAATTGTTTCCTCTTTCCTGTATTAAGGCTTGAAAAAGTATTATTGTGATCTAATGTTTACGTCATTGAGAATGTACAGTATGTGCAGTTGAAATTTGGTTATAGAATCAATAAACGAAAAATACATACATTTGAATTCGGAAGTTTACATACACTTAGGTTGGAGTCATTCAAACTCGGTTTTCAACCACTCCACAAATTTCTTGTTAACAAACTATAGTTTTGGCAAGTCGGTTAGGACATCTATTCTCTGCATGACACAGGTCATTTTTCCAACAATTGTTTACAGACAGATTATTTAACTTATAATTCACTGTATCACAATTCTAGTGGGTCAGAAGTTTACAAACACTAAGTTGACTGTGCATTTAACAGCTTAGAAAATTCCAGAAAATGATGTCATGGCTTTAGAAGGTCCTGATAGACTAATTGACATTACTTGGGGTCTATTGGAGGTGCACCTGTGGACGTATTTCAAGGCCTACCTTCAAACCCAGTGCCTCTATGCTTGACATCATCGGAAAATCCAAATAAATCAGCCAAGACCTCAGAAAACAAATTGTAGACGTCCACAAGTCTGGTTCATCCTTGGAAGCAATTTCCAAACGCCTGAAGGTACCACGTTCATCTGTACAAACAATAGTATGCAAGTATAAACACCACACAGCCGTTATACCGCTCAGGAAGGAGACGCTTTCTGTCTCCTAGAGATGAACGTACTTTTGTGCGAAAAGTGCAGGAAACAGGTACAAAATTATCTATATCCACAGTAAAACGAGTCTTATATCGACATAACCTGAAAGTTCGGTCAGCAAGGAAGAAGCCACTGCTCCAAAACCGCCATAAAAAAGCCAGACTACGGTTTGCAACTGCACATGGTCACAAAGATCGGACTTTTTGGAGAAATGTCCTCTGGTCTGACGAAACAAAAATAGAACTGTTTGGTCATAAGGACCATCGTTATGTTCGGAGAAAAAAGGGGGAGGCTTGCAAGCCGAAGAATATCATCCCAAATGTGAAGCACGGGGTGGCAACATCATGTTGTGGGGGTGCTTTGCTGCAGGAGGGCCTGGTGCACTTCACAAAATAGATGGCATCATGAGGTAGGAAAATTATGTGGATATATTGAAGCAACATCTCAAGACATCAGTCAAGAAGTTAAAGCTTGGTCGCAAATGGGTCCTCCAAATGGACAATGACCCCAAGCATACTTCCAAAGTTGTGGCAAAATGCCTTAAGGACAACAAAGTCAAGGTATTGGAGTGGCCGTCAAAGCCTTGACCTCAATCCTACAGAACTGAAAAAGCGTGTGCGAGCAAGGAGGCCTACGAACCTGATTCAGTTACAACAGCTCTGTCAGGAGGAATGTGCCAAGATTCACTCAACTTATTGTGGGAAGCTTGTGGAAGGCTTCCCGAAACATTTGACCCAAGTAAAACAATTTAAAGGCAATGCTACCAAATACTAATTGAGTGTATGTAAACGTCTGACCCACTGGGAGTGTGATGAAAGAAATAAAAGCTGAAATAAATCATTCTCACTACTAATATTCTGACATTTCATATTCTTAAAATAAAGTAGTGATCCTAACTGACCTAAGACAGAGAATTTTTACTAGGATTAAATGTTAGGAATTGTTAAAAACTGAGTTTAAATGTACTAGGCTAAGGTGTATGCAAACTTCTGACTTCAACTGTGTTTTCAACGTCCAGAAAAGCCATGTTTTCACCTTTTATTCAGCACATAAAATGCACCTGATTTTAACGTCGGAAAATATGTATTTTCAATGTCTGGAAAAAACGTGTTTTCAACATCTCAAAAAAAATTTTTTTTAACTGTCATTTAGCACCTAAAATGCACCTGGCGACAACATCTGAAAAATACGTTATTTTCCTTATGGGGATCCTGTTCTGTTATCTCCCCACCTACAGACTCTCCACCTACCATTCTGGACACATAAGACTCACCATGAGGTACATGGCTCCTGATGGCATCACGGGGGTCAGCCCAGGAACAGTGGACAGTTCAGAGTAACAGATCTCGGAGTTTGACTGAAAAAGAAGCAGGAAACTAGTCAATAGACAGTCAGTCGGACAATCAGACAGATATCCAGATAAATCAGTATGTTAGACTACTACCATCTGCATATAAAGTCATTGGGGAAGGTTCAAGGGAGGGGGACTCACCTCGAGGAAACTGATGGTTCTGTGGTAAAACTCCTGGGGCGTGTCATTCAGGATGCTCTCTATCGCACCCTGGACAATGGTGCAGGCACCCAGAATCCTCTGGCTAAGCTTAACCAGACCCTGACGAATCTGAAAGCAGAAGAGAGACAGATTAGGTACATTAGAAGTGATTCCAAACCCCAGAGGACACAGATTAATCTTACCGTATGTGTACTGGTGTAGCGTATGTGTATAGATAAACTGGACTTCACATTCAGTATGAGAGTAGTGAGAGGCTGAAGGACTTACCTCTTTTCCGAAGATTTGATTCTTGTCGTGGATGAGGATCCAACCTAGCCTCCAGCCAGGGACTAACCATCGTTTGGCCAGACCACCACACGCTAGGATGGGCACATCACTGCTGAGTGACGCCATAGATTGGTATGTGCAACCCGGAAACACCTGATCATGGAGATACAGTACACACTCGCATCAATACAAAACATACTGTAGAAGACAATGTAAAATAATCAGGGTTAGTTTAGATTAAAGGGGAAATGTTTTAATATATTGATTATATTCATAATACAGAGCATTACACTCAGGGTTGGGCAAATTACTTGAAAAATACACCAAGCAGAATGTGGGCAGTAAAAAAGGAAAACGGTAATTTAAATGTCTGACCCTCCCTTAAGGTAACTGTCTGGTACGATAAAAGATGGCAATAGACAGATGCAACAGATGCAAGAGAAATATGATTATATTCCACCTAAGTGCTTGGGCAGTGAACAGGGTGGAGCTGTGTTGACTAACCAAAGATGTCCTATTGACACAAAGACCCTGATGTTTCAGTTCCCAGTGAAAGTGGGGATCTGACTTTTTTGGTTAAAATAAGTTTCTGTGGAAAGCAACCAAGGAGAGCAAATGTGGAAGTTTTGGAGATTTCAAATATATTAGAACAGAGCTTCCATTCCTACCTAAAGAAGACTTCTGAGCTGTGTGAATCAGCACAGCTTTCAATGATGTTAAAAAATCTGCCATTTCAGTGTTTGAGGCAAACACTTGCAGCCCACATAGTGATTTTAGATCAAGTAAATCAAAATGTATTCAGCTGTTTTTAAGTATGTAACTGTAATCCAATTACAATTTTTTAAAGAAGTTAGATAACTCCAGTTGTACCAAACTCTGACTACAGTACAGTGCAAATATGGACTTTCTTCATCCATTGAAAAATTAAGCACTTCAACTTAAACAATCAATACAAACAACACCATAAAAGACATAAACATGACAAAAAATGTGTATCAATAGTTTAAAATTATTAAACTAATTTGACCATAACAAAGTTTGTGAGGGATTTCATAACTTTATGTAATGCAATGTATTGTTATGCACTGCTCGTCTAAGACAAAAAGACAACGAGGAAGGAAGGAGAAAAGGAGAGAGAGAGCAGAGAAAAGGAGTGGTGGTATGGTAACCGTAGCAAGCTGGCTTTCATTAGAGCGGAGGCCTTGATGATGGGTGGGAGATCCGCCCCGCGTGCTATTGGTCAGAGCACAATGACTGACAGTTCAGAAAAAGAACATACCAAACCTCACCTCAGATCTAATTTACAAACAGAGCATTTTTGGCTCTGCTCTAAGCTCTCGTGAGCTGTGTTTTTTTTTCACAGAGAGGAGCCCACAGGGGCCCATAAGGAGAGAGCCTGGCGCTTGCCAAACATTCCCCTCTAACCATGATATGGAATTGATGCTGCCCAGACACATAATGCCTCCACGCAGCCCCTAAACAGGCACCCCTCCACACAGCCCCTAAACAGGCATCCCTCCACGCAGCCCCTAAACAGGCACCCCTCCACACAGCCCCTAAACAGGCACCCCTCCACACAGCCCCTAAACAGGCACCCCTCTACACAGCCCCTAAACAGGTCCCCTTCCACACAGCCCCTAAACAGGCACCCCTCTACACAGCCCCTAAACAGGCATCCCTCCACACAGCCCCTAAACAGGCATCCCTCCACACAGCCCCTAAACAGGGCCCCCTCCACACAGCCCCTAAACAGGCACCCCTCCACACAGCCCCTAAACAGGTCCCCTTCCACACAGCCCCTAAACAGGCCCCCTTCCACACAGCCCCTAAACAGGTCCCCTTCCACACAGCCCCTAAACAGGCCCCCCTCCACGCAGCCCCTAACTAAACAGGCATTCCTCCACGCAACCCCTAAACAGGCATCCCTCTACACAACTCCTAAACAGGCATCCCTCCACACAGCCCCTAAACAGGTACTCCTCCACGAAGCCCCTATACAGGCATCCCTCCACACAGCCCCTAAACAGGTACTCCTCCACGAAGCCCCTATACAGGCATCCCTCCACACAGCCCCTAAACAGGCATCCCTCCACACAGCCCCTAAACAGACATCCCTCCACACACCCTAAACAGGCATCCCTCCACGCAGCCCCTAAACAGGCATCCCTCCACACAGCCCCTAAACAGGCATCCCTCCACACAGCCCCTAAACAGGCATCCCTCCACACACCCTAAACAGGCATCCCTCCACGCAGCCCCTAAACAGGCACCCCTCCACACAGCCCCTAAACAGACATCCCTCCACACAGCCCCTAAACAGGCACCCCTCCACACAGCCCCTAAACAGACACCCCTCCACACAGCCCCTAAACAGGCACCCCCACACAGCCCCTCCACACAGCCCCTAAACAGACATCCCTCCACACAGCCCCTAAACAGGCACCCCTCCACACAGCCCCTAAACAGGCCCCCCTCCACACAGCCCCTAAACAGGCATCCCTCCACGCAGCCCCTAAACAGGCACCCCTCCACACAGCCCCTAAACAGGCACCACTCCACACAGCCCCTAAACAGGCATCCCTCCACGCAGCCCCTAAACAGGCCCCCCTCCACACAGCCCCTAAACAGGCATCCCTCCACACAGCCCCTAAACAGGCACCCCTCCACACAGCCCCTAAACAGGCACCCCTCCACACAGCCCCTAAACAGGCCCCCCTCCACACAGCCCCTAAACAGGCATCCCTCCACACAGCCCCTAAACAGACACTCCTCCACACAGCCCCTAAACAGGCATCCCTCCACACAGCCCCTAAACAGGCACCCCTCCACACAGCCCCTAAACAGGCACCACTCCACACAGCCCCTAAACAGGCACCTTGTCGTTAAAAAAGGGGCCCTCCCACCCCCACCCACTTCTTCTCCCCCGCTCTCGCACTATATTACCCTCACATCTGCATTAATCGCAAACACATGCGGCGAAAAGTGCACAGTCATTCTGAGTACTTCTGTTCTAGTGGTTAGAGTGTTGGGCTAGTAACTTAAAGGGCCTTGTTTTGAGCCAACATTGTGAAAAATCTGTCGATTTGCCCTTGAGCAAGACGCTTAACCCTAATTTGCTCCAGGGGCTCTGTACTACTATGGCTGACTGTAAAAAAACAAACATTTCACTGCACCTATCCTCTGTATGTGACAATACAACATATTATTGTATAGTTTTTTGTACTGAGCGAGACATTGGTGAATTCTGAGCCCATGTGATTTATGCACTCAGCGACCCCAATCACCCCTCCCCCATATAATTTTAGCAACCAGGACATATCTTCATATTGCTCCTTTAAATTCATAGACAGAGCTATCGACACATTTACAATGTTTACAAACATTGGAGTAAACAAGCTTATATTTTGGGTTCCGATGGGCTACGACAGTTGAGCTAGGCTCATGAGGCATTTATAAGTTGTGTTTTTCAAGAATCAATGAGTATACAGTATATCATTAATTTATAAGTACAACAATAGATGAAGCAACTGCGAATTTCCCTTTAAGCTATCCAAAAGTAATTCTCAACACAGCTCTCAGAAATGACAGAGCAGAGGAGCGCCTCTTGTCTACAGTTTACCTCTATGGCTCATTCTTCACTTGCCCTGGCTGACCTAAACCCAGCACTGCTGCCCCGCCACTACCAGACCCCCATTCAGCCTGTAACACCCCTAAACACCCCAGTGCTGATGTGGACTTGTCAGACAGGTCTCCTTGGATACCCAGCAGAGCTAAACCAGAGAAAACCTCCCCGTAAATGCTATAGAATGTTAAAGAATGTGCCTTGCTGGTATTATGTATTACATGGGGCCTAGTGGCCAGGATGTAGCCTATACCCCAGAAACAGCAGCCCACTCCTGGACGCATGACCAGTCTACTACTGTATTGCACACCTCCATAGACCAATCCTCCTCCATGCCAGAAGACTATCCAATTTAGATTCCTCTCCTTAGTCTCATATTATGCAATAGACACAATGCCAGTTTCTGTATTAGTCTGTAGGAGTGTCTGTCTCTGTTGTGTTTGTCTCTGAGAGTGCTTCTGTGTTTATGAACTCACCATGTCACCATAGATCTCATCAGCCAGGATTGGGACGCAATGTTTGGAGGCAACTAGACAAGAGAATAGACACATTTAAAAATATTACAATTAGAAGTAGATTCATTATAGGAACCAAATGCTTGTATTGTGTTATAGTGAGAGGGAACACTGTGGCCAGGGGGGGGTGGGCAGGACTCACCAGAAAGGATATTCTGTAGATGCTCTTTACTGTAGACAGAGCCACAGGGGTTGGAGGGATTGTTGACAATCAGGCAGGTTGTCCTGTCATCTATCAGGCTTTCCATGTGTTGGAGATCGATCTCCCAAGACTTCTCTGGCTGCAAGGACAGACAAAGTCACCACGAGTCAGAGAGCAGACATAAGGCATGCAATGTACATGCACTACACAGACGCTGGAAAACAGGCACTTCTGCAGATTCTGCACCGTCCTAACTCTCTTAACTGATCTTTGATCTCATAGGCTGCATTTACACAGGCAGTCCAATCCTGAACTTTTTTACGCTAATTCGTCTTTTGACATCAAAATTAGCTCTGAAAAATATCTGATGTGAAAAGTTCTGATGTGAATGGTCAGAAGACCAATTAGTGGAAAAAAAATCAGAACTTAGTCAGGATACTGTGAAAATGTAGGTTTTCAGAAGATGGGCAGGAACTCAGCTGTCCTGACATTAGGAGGAAGCTCTGTAAGAGTTCTAAAAATGTATAAGTGGATTGTATAGGTGAATCAATAGCAGCTCTTAACACTGTGTGCAGTTGTCATATACACCTCAAGAGTCACAACATTCCACTGTGTGCCAGAGTTACCTCATCTTTGTTATGGATGTAATTCAACTGTGTGTGTGTGTGTGTGTAAGCCTAGAGGAAAGAAAGCCATCCAAAATGATTTATAAGTGCCAGATGTGTGTCAATGAGGAAGAGCTCTGCATTTCCCCCACTCTTTCCCTTTCAACAATCTATTTTACCCCTACTTTGCTCTCTCTCTTGCTAACATCCAGTTTTTCTCTTTGATTTATTTCCCTCAATTTTGCCCCTCCCCCCGTGTCCAACACTCACCAGCAGTGTGTACAGTTTGACCTGGATGCCCAGAGACACAGCCAGAGTCTTGTAGAGGGAGAATCCAGGGCAGGGGACTAGGATGTTGTCTCCAGGGTTACACAGCACTGTGATTGCCAGATCTATAGCCTGACTGCAGCCACTCGTCAGAAGCACATCCTGCATGGAAGAGAGAAGAAGATTACAAGAGATTTTTTTATGTCCTCTAGTTTTGGAGAAAAAATAATTACCGTAGAGAGACAGGTGAATATATGATGAAGCAAAAAAGAGAGTTTGAACGAGTTAAAGCAGGTAAACGATGAGAGGTAAACACACCTCTGCCTCCAAGGGGGCCTCGGGGCAACTGTAAAAGTTTGCCACCACCTCTCTGCTCTTCTGATAACCTGTTGATGAGTAGAAGACAACATCTTATATTTTTTACTGTAGTACTGTATACTGTACTCGGCAGTCTGCTGGGAGAAAGGGAGATTTTGCCTGCCTCCGTCCTTAGAGCTACAATCATCATTAATCATAGAGTGGAACCCTTTCAGTTCATCTGCAGACAGTTAATTGGCCCTATTTTACGTAGCTCTCTCAACTTCCCTGACTGCAATTACTTTAGCCTCCAACTTCTCATCCCCTTGCAAGCTGCCCAACTCGCCTATAGCTGTGTCTCATCTGATATCCTCCCAATTTCTATCGAAATAAAATACCAAAAAATCACTTCATCCCTAGTTTTTTTGCACTTGACAAGCTTTTTGAAATGTTGGTGCTGTGGTGGGAAAGTGCTTGTATGAGTCTTACCAACAGACGGAGCATAGCCGTTGTATTTGTTTGAGTCAATGGCATCCTTCATGGCCTGGAGAACTTTGTCATCAGTAGGCAGGTTCCCGAACACAGTAGGGTCCCCTGATGGAATGACAAGACAAAGGAGTACATAAGAAACATAATTCTGAACAACTACACTTCACAAGTGAACACACTGAGCATATGCAAATGAGATAGTGGTGTAACATCTCACCAATGGACAGAGCAATCATGGGTTTCTCAGGGTTGGGTGTGAGCTTCATCCCATCCACAATGGCACGGATGGGATTCAAGGTGTTGATTGACATCTCTGAGGGCCGGATGTTCCATCGCTGCCTGCAGCTCTTCTGCTTGGCCAGACAAACAATGCCTTTCACAGCCTTGTGATGGTTACCGTTTCCATTAAGAGCTTTTCCATTGACACCAATGAGAGCATTCTTCTCATGAATTCCACTCCCATTAATTTTCACCTCATAGGACTGGTTCTCCATGTTGCAACTGCAGCTGAAGATGGGAGAGATAAGAAGAAAAAAGGCTAGGGGAAAAAAGATAGGACAAACAAATAGATTTTCATGAATAATTCCTGCATTATAAATTGTTGTAAAATATCATACAAATAATATATATTCGGATTATTCGTTAATATACAAATGACTAGCCTAATAATCAATTGGAAAACTGAAAATAAACTTGTTGGATAAAATAAAAAAATCAGTGCAGAGAAGTAGGCTAGCCCAGGTGTTAAATTACCCATGAAAACACAGCAGGTGCGATGTTTATATAATCCAGTTTGAGATCAAAAGCGCTGCATGGGCTGTTCTGAACTAATTAAACTTTGTGCGCAGTTAGTTGAACATCTGACTAATGAAGATCAATATACCGATCAGACTGGGACACCTCAAGTTATTGATATTATCTTATTAATGGCTATCTTATCACAACGCCGTATAAATAGCAGTATAAATGCAGTATATAGTCCATTAGCAATGAAAACTATGTATATTATACAAAAACAATACATCAACTCTCTCCTAATCAACTCAAATCTAACCTAATAAAACGTCATCTAAACAAGTCTGATCTGATACAGCCTGAAAAAATATACAAACAAGACAATTGAAAATAAGACAGAAACAACAAATATGATAAAACTACCTATAATAGGCATCTCTTTGGAATAAGGTCATATTTGTTTGTGCATGCATAATAATAAACATGTGATCTATACCTCAAATTTAAAGCTATAATACATTTACCAGGCTTAGCTTATTTGAAATTGCCTCAAAATTAAATTGGACACTTAGGCTACTTGCTAGAGGTAGTTAAATGCGTTATCATACATTTAAATAACAATAGTCTTTTAAATACCTTTACAATCTCAAAAGAATTTCACACTGCAAATGAAGGAATTCAGGTAAAATACTGAATATGAACAAAGACTGACTGTTAAGTCCGTTATAAGCCGGCTTTATAGCAACCCCCCCCCGAAAAGGGTTGCTGTTGAGCCCTACCCGTATTTTCATTGGTGGAGACTGAGGGTTGTACCATACACCCCCGTTACATAATTCCCAAAAATGTAAAACACTGCAAGGTTTGGGTTAAACGGCATGAACTCTCCACTTTCCAAAAGACAGATACCAGACTCATGAGAGGACCCAGATGAGAGGACCCAGATGTCCCTGTGCGTAATGCGCACAGGAGAGAGACGCTCACATTCAATGAAGTATGAGTGAAAAATGTGTGAAAATGTCCGGCCATAACATGTTATTAGTTTCCCATTTATGTTTGCAAAATCCCAAAGGCACATCCGGTCGCCTCAAGTCAAATCAATATGTATGCCTTTCAGTGGAGGCTGCTGAGGGGAGGACGGCTCATAATAATGTCTGAAACCGAGTCAACGGAATGTCATCAAATACATAAAAACTGTGTGTTTGATGTTTTTGATACCATTCCACGTATTCTGCTCCAGCCATTACCATGAGCTCGTCCTCCCCAACTAAGGTGCCACCAACCTCCTGTGAAGCCTATAGCCTATACAACATCATTGACCAAGTCATGGATAGATGGCCTCTGATTTTCCTACCTTTCATGAATGGAGAAAAGCTTTTTTAAAATTCTAATGAAGCATAAATCTGTTTACATTTATAAAAGTTATTGATTTCATCCTTTATCAAAGGTCCATAGGGTCTCCAAGAAACTTTTTGAGGCTCAATCAGCTTGAGCGTAGTTTAGGATGAGCCTGCTTCTTCCTCATTAAAAGCAAGCAAAATGTAAAAAGTGGAGGTACACTATATATACAAAAGTATGTGGACACCCCTTCAAATTAGTGGATTCGGCAATTTCAGCCACACCTAGTGCTAACAGGTGTATAAAATCGAGCACACAGCCATGCAATCCCCCTAGAGAAAAATTGGCAGTAGATTGGCCTTACTGAAAAGCTCAGTGACTTTCAACATGGCACCGTCATAGGATGCGAGTCAGTTCGTCAAATTTCTGCCATTCTAGAGCTGCCCCGGTCAACTTTAAGTGCTGTTATTGTGAAGTGGAAAAGTCTAGGAGCAACAACGGCTCAGCCGCAGAGTGGTAGGCCACACAAGCTCATAGAACGGGACCGTCAAGGGCTGAAGCGCATAACAATCATCTGTCCTCGGTTGCAACCGAGTTCCAAACTGCCTCTGGAAGCAATGTCAGCTCAAGAACTGTTCGTCAGGAGCTTCATGAAATTAGTTTCCATGGCCAAGTTTCCAGCCAATCGTCGGCTGGAGTGGTGTAAATCTCTCCACCATTGTTCTCTGGAGCAGTGGAAATGCGTTCTCTGGAGTGATGAATCATGCTTCATCATCTGGCAGTCCGATGGACTAATCTGGGTTTGGAGGATTCCAGGAGAACGCTACCAATGCATAGTGGCAACTGTAAAGTTTGGTGGAGGAGGAAAAATGGTCTGGGGCTGTTTTTCATAGTTCAGGCTAGACCCCTTAGTTCCAGTGAAGGAAAATCTTAACCCTCCAGCATAGAATTACATTCTAGACGATTCTGTGCTTCCAACTTTGTGGAAACAGTTTGGGGAATGACAATGCATGACAATGTCCCTGTGCACAAAGCGAAGTCCATACAGAAATGGTTTGTTCGAGATCGGTGTGGAAGAACTTGACTGGCCTGCAGAGCCCTGACCTCAACCCCATCAAACACCTTTGGGATGAATTGGAACGCATCAGTGCCCAACTTCACAAATGCGCGTGTGGCTGAATGGAAGCAAGTCCCCACAGCAATGTTCCAACATCTAGTGGAAAGCCTTCCCAGAAGAGTGGAGGCTGTTATAACAGCAAAGGGGGGACCAACTCCGTATTAATGCCCATGATTTTGGAATAAGATGTTTGACAAGCAGGTGTCCACATATTTTTTCGTCATGTAGTGTTAGTAGACCCCAATTTATGGAACAACTCAACTTGGCATAATAATAGTCCTTCCAGAGCTTGTTTTGACAGTGCAGCAGTGTTTAGTTCTCCATGCATTGGGTGATTTTGCAACCCAGTTGCTGAGAGTAATTATGATTGGGATTTCTGGCAAATGTCCCAAATACCCACAGCATAATGTACAGTATGTGCACAGTAATACATAAAAGCTAAATAGGTATATAGAGTAAAATACAGATAAGTAGCATATGATACAGCGCAATCGCTTCATGTATGTAAAATATAGCTTTCATTTATACATGTAATTTCACACAAAAAGTTTATTGAACACAGTAATGTAACAGGTAGCCAACAGCATAACTTCTGATTCACTCTGGGGTTGTTTACTCTCATGATGGGTAACTCAGTGAACAGAGACTGAACAACTCATTATGCAATATTGGTAGAGCCACTGTGTCCTGAAAAATTTACAGAAGAATGTAGTTAAATAAATACACATCCTAATAAAACCTTATGCAGTGGTCCAACACACATAAAAATCCCCTGGAACTTTGTACCCCACCATCCCCTTATCATCTGGCTCAGGACCCTGTGCCCTATCCGCCAGCAGGCATGATGGGGTTGAGTCAGTTAAAGACCTTGTCCCTCCATGTCCCTCTGTTGACCACGTACCTATCCACATATACATTCTTAATAAATAAAACATGTCACAGAACTCAAGCTCACCTACCTAAAAGTGACTCGTAATTGTATGAGTCAAGTACCTACTCACTTCACAACAACCGTAATTTACCTCAACACCTTGCTGCTCACCAATCCATTTCCCACACATGATTTTAAAACTGAAGTAAACACAGACTGCTACATCACGATTCACATGTCTCTTAATGATGAGGTGTTAATAATATGTATGACCCTATTTGTAGGCCTTTGGCCCAATGACCCTCTTCTGGGTAAAGGAGAATCCCTGGCATCTTCTCTCTCTATGGAAGCCCTCTACTAGCTTCCCATCCTATGAATATGTCGCTGAGTCATCTAACATCTGTCTTCTCATTGGCCCACATACCCTGAATCTGTGTCACTTGACCTACCCCAAAATTGCCGTGGACTAACTAATATATGGATTAACTAACAACGGTAGTGTGTAAGCACAAATGCATAGGTGGCTTACACTGACAGCATGATGACCCTGAACCCTCACTTCACAAGATGAGCTGCCTATGACACAGCCAGGAATGATTCACAGCTTTTCCATTTATACAGTGATGTACGCAATTCCCAATGACGTCATCATCATTGATTTGTCAACAAAAGGAGGTGCACCATGACTGGTCAACGGATTTTGGTTGCATGTCATGGACAGTAGCAGTCCACTCAGAATATCTGAGTAATATTTAACCCATGTCACACCATCAAACAGACCCCTCTGAATCAACATGACACAGCATGGAATATTGGGGACGATACCAGTATAATATCGTGGCTAGGAAACAATCCACAAAAATAATGTAACTTTTTTAGGAAAAAATAACCCTAATGTTGGAAATAAAAAAATCCCCATGTCATCCAGTCATGTTTATTTTCCAAGCTATAGCACACAATATTTGACAGGGTTTGGTGTGCCACATATTTTAATTTTTGCCATGGAAAAAAAAGAGATACTGGTATTGTCACAGACCAAGAACCTATGTCAGTAAGAAACTGGTGCTGTTTATTATGGTATGTAAAAGGTTATTATACCAACATTACACCTGGTCGAACTGGGCATATTGAATACTGTTTTACTGAAATTTAACCTGAATTCTGATGCTGAATAATTATGTAGCAGTTTTTTTAACCTCAGCTATACATTTCACCGCGGCAAATGGTGGACACCACCCTGATACCTCAATCTAATCCCATACCTCATTGTCAACCCCAGGATCATGCTTCTTCCTCCATCACACACTTTGGTTGTACATTCTCTTTCCATATCCAGGAACATAGTCAGGATCTGAATCTTGTGTTTCGGGATCTTCATCAGAGCTTGACTCAAAACTAGAATAGAGCGTGTTTAAATCATAATAAGAATACACTGGAGTTTTTTCCACATGTTCTTCATCATCCTCCTCTTCACCATCATCACAGGCTTCCTCCTCAGTGGTATTGATCCCTCTTAGCTCTGCAGCCATGCTACACTCCTGCTGGGTCAATTTTCGGAGCCGCACAAATGGCTGTAGAAACTTTGACATAAGCAGAAGAGCCTGACTCTCCATAGACAGTCTCAGCTTGACCTTATGTGTTCTACTGGCCTCTGGGCTGTCTGCTGGTTCTCCAGCCTGTTCAGAATGGGCTCTGTCATCGAGGGCCGTAGATTGGGATACAGCCACTGTTTGAGGAGGGGAAGGGCTCCGTGTGGCCAGAGTTAGATGTTGGGGTTGACAAAGGGTGAGGAGGGATGGGGTCAAGTCCTGTGATGAGGTGGAAGAGGACCCCTGACAGTGCACTGGGGTATCACTCTTTTCACACAGCAGTTCTTCAGAGCACTCCTGCAGAATGCTCCTCACCCATTTCTGGTGTTTAGAGCACAGCTGCAGTGGGGAGGCCTCAGGCACCTCATCATTGTTCTGCCTGTCCTCCACCTCCGTCCTGCCTCGGCTCCCCTCCTCCCCATCAGAGACTTCCTTCTCCAGGAGGAGTGGACTCTCTTTGGACAGATCCACCCCCAGCTCCACGATAAGGGCCTGTGGCTCTAAACTTTTCTCAGCTGCACAAGCATGGTGTGGACCCAACCCCAATGAGTTGGATCTCTCCTCTCGGTTATCTTGACAGATACCCTGGAATGCGTAGAGGCTTGTCCTGTCAAGCTGTGACTGCCCGTCTGTGTGTGTTCTCTCCTTGGTCGACCTTAGCACAACTTTTGAGGTCCCAGGACCCTCCAGCTCCCGGCCTATTCCCCTCTCCTGTGCTGATACCTTATGGGCTCCGTGGCTGGGATGGCATCTTGAAGAAGACTCGTCTGAAGGAATAGAAAGACAACATATTTATCTACAGTACTGTAGGTTCCTGGTGGTCTTACATACTGTACTGTGTTTACATCTGTATGTCCTAGCTAATATGCTGAGTTTGTTGACCAGAGTGGAATAGCCTCTTCAAGGACGCAGCAAGGGAGGTGGAGTCACAGGTAATTAACGGCAATAGTAACTCCTCTTCGTATGCCATTGGACCCTCCTGCTTCAACAGCTATAGGCACATTCACATGGATAACAAGGACATTGACAGTTATGTAATAGCATGAGAACATACATTCTCTATTTGATTGAATCCTCAAACAATCTCAATAATTATTGTATATACACACACCTGGTCAAAATAGGTATCACTCTGCAGCGTCGACTCCAGTACCTGAAGGTAATGCAGCAACCTGTCCTCCAGTTTCTGGGCATAGCATTCTCCATATTGGTCCTCCATCAAATCCTGAAAGAGAACCTGCAGATCAATACATATACTCCATCCTACACACAATACCTCAACCCTAGTGGAGGCGACAGGCATTGCTCCATCAAACCATCTCCATTGTTTTGGAGTTCCATCACAAGCAACTAAAGGCTGAGTGTAGCAAGAGGCTGGGTATATAGCATCCCCTACTGGACAGCAAAGGAACCACTACCCAGACTTTATAATGGCACTATCATCTCAGACTGGCCTTATTATGTATTCAGCATTGTCCGTCTTCTTCAGGAACCACTGAACCACTGAAGGTCTCAGTTCACATAGTTGAAGGTCACAAGGCATAAAGATGTCAATTACACCTATGTAATCATGCCAGTGTTCATTCTGGCACTCTTTTAGATTTAGTCTAGTCTTCGTCATTTTATATAATATTATTAAGTCTTAGTCACTTGAATAATGATTTTGTCTAGTTAGTGTCAAAATGACGAAAACAGTGGGCCATTTTAGTAAACTAAACTTTTATTTTAGTCACATCACATCATTAAAGTAAACACAAATGACTGTCTTCCATGTGCACAAACATAAATAGCCTTGTCTTACCAACATATTTTTCTGCATACCATCCTATTCTCTTCCCAACAGCAGAAATATGACAAACATACACTGTATAAGAATTATCTGGCCATGTAAATTCCTAATTCAGCCAACATAGATATTGCACATTATATACAAAAGAAAGACACCCAATCGCAGAGAGAGACAAAGAGAGTAGCTCAATCACCTCAAAGTATTATGGGTTGCACCGCCGTAACTCGTCTCTCATCACTGCCAATGTTAGCAACATTCCACAGATGCCGCGGCCACATTGATGTGCAAAAGTAGAACGGAGATATTTTTTGGTACCCTTCCCCAGATCCATGGCTCGACACAATCCTCTCTCTGAGCTCTATGAACAATTCCTTCAACATCATTTTCGGTTTTTGCTCTGACATGCACTGTCAACTGTGGGCCCTTATATAGACAGGTGTGTGACTTTCCAAATCCTGTTCGATCAATTTAAATTTACCACAGGTGGACTCCAATCTAGTTGTAGAAACATCTCAAGGATGATCAATGTAAACAGGATGCACCTGAGCTCAATTTCGAGTCTCATAGCAAAGGGTCTGAATAGTTATGTAAATAAGGTATCCGTTTTCACTTTGTCATTATGGGGTATGGTGTTTAGATAGATGATGAAAAAAAAATATTGAATCAATTTTAGAATAAGTCTGTAAGAAAATGTGGAACTAGTCAAGGGGTCTGAATACTTTCCAAATGCACTGTATATAGCTAGGCAATGAGGTAACATGACTGAACAAGGTGTAGCCTAAACAAATATTTAACGGTCTAGTCTGTAAGCAGCCTAGTTGTAGAATGGTCGCGATATGCTTTATGAATGTAAAATTTGCCACCAATGCACAATAGAAAGAAAAATAAAATGTAACAATGGTATTACGAGTCATATCTTTTGAATGGTAATGGCTAGAATCAAACCGTTTTCTCTGAGGAAAGACTTGGATGTTGGCTACATAACCTGGCTATGAAATTCAGTGGGGAAAGTGCAAGGGTTGAGCGAGACTACAAATTCAAAAACGTTTCTATAGTCAACAGGGATAAAAACATACTGTTGTGTCCTTTCCACTGATTAACAGAACTGTGCAATCTGTGCTGCTAATATTAAAATTGTGCTTACCACTGAAAAGCTCTCAATCTCGCCAAAAACTCTTGTTCTGTCCCCTTAGTAGTCCGATTTTAGTCAAAGAGAATTTCAACTCATCTAGACTAAAATAAAACATTTGCTTTGTTCTAGTTCTTTTCTGGGTGTATTTAGTCAGTTATAGTCTCGTCAATTGCCACTGAAAAATAGGGGTTTGATGAATATTTGTCATTATTTTTGTTGACGAATTTAACACTGAATCGTGTGAGACAAAGAGGGGAATAGAAAGGGAGCGTTAAACAGACGATGGGGATTTAGCTAACCTTGATATAAGAGTTACGCATGGACATGTCCATTGCAAGAGTCTGGGCCAAAGCCTTAAAGTCCTGGTGGTTCTTCCTCATTAGGTGCATCTCTTGTCGGCTCTGAAGAGGAGCAAAGAAAGGCGACATTTAGCTCAGCAACCCAAAACTCACTGGGTCGGTCAGAGATGCTGATACTCTGATATACAACTGATTCAGTTTAGTCAACAGTGTCATCCAAAGTAATCAAATAAGGCAGTTATAATGCATTTACTTACACATTCATGGTACTGAGGTAGTCTACTTGGAAAAAACTTAATGATCTTCAAAACAGTGTTGACAATACCTTGGTCTTCCCGAAGCATCCACATAATTATCTGTACCAGAATACAAATCAAACACAGCTGCTCATTTTGTTCCACCAAAACTCAAATCAACAAACACAGCATAGTTAAAATAACTGTACCTGAACAAGTCAGCCCAACTTATTAGTAGGCATACATGGCCTTGGAAACCTCTCTATGCATCCACATATTGCGATTTCCCACTCCTTTCCTGTAACTGTTCTCTACCTTATGTGAAACCTCTACATACCTTGGTCTTGAGGCCAAACATGATTTTCATGTGTTTGATAGGGGGCACCAGTCGTGGCAGCAGTGTATACGTGACATCCATGAACTGCATCACCCTCTCAAAGCTCTTGATGTCTCTTGTCTTCATTATAGAATACGCCTGGGCTGCTGCCACCCGTAACCTCCATGGCTCATCTAGGGTGACAGATTGTAGGTCATCCTCTGGCCATCTGCTGGGGTCCAAACCTAGAGAACACAAACAAACAGGGATATAACAAATAGGTAAAACTTTTAAAGGAATGTCATCTATCATGTCAATTTATCAGCTTGAGGTTATTAATATCATGTTTCAATTCCATTTTTACCATCTTATTGACTAAATTTAACTTAATTATGTTTTGCATGTCCTATATTAGCCCATATAGGTCTAATAATATAATTGAATTAGTGTCAACTATTTAAAATAATATATTCTGTTTATAAACGGGTGGTTATGCAACTTCGGGCACTTTGACTGGGCAAAATTAAAACTTATTCAAACATCATTTTACCAGTATTGTACTTTGATTTGTCTAGAAATTATATCTGATAATGGCTGCGATCGTACTATTCAGGAATTTATATATTTTTGTCATTTTTCCCAAACAGCCGTACACAAATGTCATTTCCATCACGTCATTAAACATACATTTTAGTTGAAAATTAAATATCATACAATTGATTTATAACATATTTCTTATACATTACATGTATACAGTACATGAACTTGTATTGAATATTATTTAAAGTGATTAAGGTTGTCCTAATATTAATAATTCAACACAATGCCTGAATGTATAAACTTGCCTTGGTGACAGCTGAAAACATTTATTTATCATGAAAAATAAGATATTTCCACCCAACCTTTTTGTGAGATTATGATAACCATATGATTTCCATATCTAAAACAAATAAATGTATGTAAATTATACATAATATACGCATTTACCTCAAAATATGGGTTGTGATGGAAATGACATCTATGTTAAAAAAAAAACGTATGAAAACAATATTTTATTGCAAACATTTTGAACAACCATTGTTAAACATTTCAGACCTATACTGGTTTGTAGGCCCATCACTCACAAAGTGTACTGCAGTAGCCGATGGGCAGAGCTCAAGGAAGCAGGCCAGTGTTTTTGAGAGATGGGCCCAGACAGCAGAGGGGTCATGCCGCATAGAAGAGCTCAGTGAGCAAAGTGAAACTGTTTCATTTGTGGTATATCCAACACAGGTGTGGAGGGTCACCTGCTTGTGAGAATCACCAAAGTTAACTGCCTGGATTTCACTGGTGTATTTACACAGGTAGTTCTCTGCAAAGTCAATATGCACAATGATCTCCTCTTTCCCCAGATGATCTTAATTCTCTCATTTGAGTATTGCTGTTGAATGTCGTACAGGTGTTTCCCCAACTTAACTTTCAATCCTTTGGAGAAGTCCTCCAATAGAATGTGCAGTGTGCCACATACTTTTTCTTTTACTGTCAAGTGTACAGTGAACTTCTCCATGTTTCCCTCTGTTTTTCTTCTCTCTCTTCAGCTTTGTTTTTCCACTCAAACCACCATGTCTGCTCACCAGCATCAAAGTCAGATGTTTTAAGCTCTTTTGCTTGGCGAAGGGAGCACTCTCTATACATGAGCTCTTTCTTCAGGTTCTCACACCACAAAGACTCAAAAACTTTCTCAATGTTGCTGCAGCTGATCATTTTGTGATACTGTAGTTTGTCCGATATGAACTGGAGGTTGGCGTGGGATTTGCAGAGAAATTATATTTCTCAGCATTCCGTAAAGCATTATCAAGTTTGACATTTGTCATTCTAAGATCTCTGTATGCTTTTGTGCGACCTCTTCCAACCTTTTTCCTTCCAGCAAGTATTCAATTTCTGATTCATGTTGCAGACAATGAGGAATGGGTATCAGGGTGTGCATCAGGGGCAGGTATGTTAACCTCATGTTCTGGCTGCAAGTCATCTGGTGACGGAGGTGGTGTGTTGCCTGATAGGTAGGTCTCCTTTGCAACTGTTCTCTTTAAGTCTGTCTTCTATTCCGTTGGTTACATTTTCATCTATTGTTTCTTTTTTCTTCCAGTATCTCTCCCTGTCTTTTTGCAGATGTTCCTGGTATCGTATAGGATCGGTTTTATTTTGTTTCTATATGTCTGTGACCTCTGTGCTGTTTTATGTGGCATCTTCTAAAAATAAAGACAAATAGTACTTAGTTTCCAATGTGTGCACACCTTGGAGCATTTTCTAGATTCAATTAATTTAAAACATGATTAAATAAGCCTAAAGTTAAAAAATATAGATTTAAAAAATAAAGTAAAAACAAATAAGATAATGGTTTGGGGCGTTTTCACCACTTTCTGTCATTTCCACAACACTTAAGTTTGTGATGGAAATGACTGTGATGGAAATTACATTTCTACAGTTTCTGGAGAAAATCGACAGACAGCTTAGCATGCTTTGATTAGTATTACAGCTAGCATATTGTTTACCTTAAATACATAAAACATTTTTTTTAAATCAAAAGTTCTACCACAAATTAAAGAAATAATAGCCTGTTGGGAAATGACTGACAATTAAAATATTAATTGCACAAGCAATATTTCCCTCGATTTTTCTTCATCTTCTGGACATCACATCTGGAACAACCGTCCACTGCAGCCATGTACTTCAGTGTCACAATATGTTTCCATGGTAAGTAAATTAACATTCGCTTGAAAAAACTTCATTAATGAGGAATTTGTCCTCAGTGGTGGAAATGACACCACTCCCAAAGGACAGGTATATTTTGTGTAGAAAACAATATAAAGGGCATACTCACAATAAATATTGATATAGATTTTATATTTTATTTAATTGACTATTTCTGTAGTGCATAGCATTATATAATGTGTAATTATTCATGTTCTCATAGAAAAACATAGTACAAGCTTAAAAGTCTGGGTCAGGGACAAGGGCAAAATAGTGGAATTGAGGTATAAAATGCATCTGAAAAGTAGCTAAAATACTTGATAGATAGGTGTTTGAAGGGTATGGGGTGATTCCAGTGTGAATTTAACATACAAATATTTTGATTTTTTAAAATAAAATCCCCAAAATTGACCCGGGAACATAGAAGTGCCCGTTGTTGCATAATCACCCAAACACGGATTTGAACAAATATATTTTTTTGTTGTTGCTTACCATCCAATGTGTCCATCATTCTGTGAGCCCAGGCATATTCAATGATCCACATTGGCAACGTTGGGATGATCTCTAAACATTTAATCTCGGACGGATTGAAATGATTCTCAAGGCCTCTTCCCTCCATCTATTTGAACTGCCGCAAAACGTCCCCAGCAGCGGAATCAGGTGCTTGATTAGATTCGTGTAATTTTAGTCAATCTACTTCTTTTTTTTTGGGGGGGGGGGGGGCTCTGGTTTAATAGCAGAAACACAAAGACTGTCATTGGTCCTTGATGAATATGCATGTCCGGCGGGTTGGACATGTACGGACAAGTTCAGAATTCGCTCGTAAGCGAAAACGTATCCAAAATATTTCCGGGTTAAGACTGTCACGAACTGGTCCGTGCTATCCGGGATCCTTGGGACGTCCTTGCGCTATTGAAGTTGATATGTAAAATGGTTACGGGTAGGTAAGGTTTGTGATTAGGGTAGCACTATTCGTCAACTGGGAACCATCTGAACTAACTATGTATAAAACATAATAGCTAGAGGTATATACAGCACAAACTATTCCCTGATTATCAACCATTTAAAGGGTCAATCAGTAGTTGAAACAATAAAGTGAACTCACCACTGTTTTGGCAAAAACCTGAGGGATGGGGCTAGAGAAATTGAATCACTCTCAAATTCATAGACAGAGCTGAGCATCCCTGATATCAAGAATCATAGTTTTAACCATGTTTTGAGGCTATACATTCATATACTTTGTTTACAAACATTGGGAGTAAAACAAATGTATATGTTGGGTTATGATTGGGTATTACATTTACATTTAACAGTTAAGTCATTTAGCAGACGCTCTTATCTAGAGCGACTTACAAATTGGTGAATTCACCTTCTGACATCCAGTGGAACAGCCACTTTACAATAGTGCATCTAAATCATTTAAGGGGGGTGAGAAGGATTACTTTATCCTATCCTAGGTATTCCTTGAAGAGGTGGGGTATGGCAGTTAAACTAAGCTTATGTGATATGTATAAGTTTATAAATTATAGTAAAAAAAAATTGTCCAAAAATGTATGTAGCAACCCCTTTAAGCAATCTCAACCCCTTTCAAATAATTCCCGTTTCCACCGTCACATAGAGAACCTGTTGTGAAGGCCTGACCAAATAGTTGACTCGGGAAGTGATTATCTGGTTAAACTGTAGTAGGGATGACAAGCGTGTGTGTATTTTCATTTTAAAAAGTTAACTACAGTATAACAATGGCATCACTGTCCATACTACAATCAATATAGCAATATGTACATTTAAGGGAAACGTAATTATGTTATGAAAACGTGTAGCACATGCATGGCATAGATACTCGTGTTAGTCAGACTTTACTGTTGTTTCAATGTCATCTAGTCTAGTGCGCTAATTTAGCTTGCTGCTGTAGCTATTTGCTTGCTAGCTAGCTTCTCAGTTATGTGATAATGTGAAAGGATTTTGCTCATACCCGGGCCAGAAATACTGATTTGGTAAGCAGGCCATCTTTCACGTACATATCAACCTTTCTCTTTCACCACTATGTTGTTGACCATATTTTGTTGAATTACTTCTTGACAGTTCTTTGCTTGTCTCTTGTAGGTGGGCTGTAAAGTTAGCTGACTGACTGTGCTGCCATGACTGGACCCAGCCATGAATATAACTCTGTACTTCAGCGCTGTCGACTAGGGCCTAAAGAATGTGTGTTTCAAAAGCCCCATGGCCCCATTTCACTGTCTCCATTGGCTGGGTAGTCCCCGTCTCATCTGTGGCCCCTTCTTGTTCTCAACAAGCGTCAAGGTTCGTTCATACCTACAGTATATGAAGCGGAAGATCCAGCCCCCGCCAAGTCCTTCATAGTCATACCCCTGCCAAGTCCTTCATAGTCATACCCCCATGTCTGCCAGGTGGGTGACCCGGTGCTTCGAGTCCAGGCTGCAGTGGTGGACCCTGGGACCGCACAGGGTCCGGAGGCTCAGGTGGTGATCCGCACGTTTTGAATATTCCGTTTTTTTGGAGAACCACTTGCAACTGAACATGGACATTTATAAGATACACTTTTCTTTCGAATCGAGAACGAAGAAAGTAAATTAGTTAAATTGGTTCCGACCCTTTCTACTAGCCAAGGTATAACAGCTACTATAGAAGAATTCACATATCACCGTTCTAATGTATAGCTACTTCCACAGAGCAGCTAAATTGACAAATTGAAATAAACTTGCCCAGATTTAATCTACCCAAACCTGCTATCTGACTTCAATCACTGGACCCATGGCAGGTCAACATTAAATGAATTATGCATGTGTGTGTGACTGCTTTTATTAATAAGGTTTTCATTTTTGTTTCAAAGGCCTGAATCCAATTTGTAAGTCGCTCTGGATAAGAGCGTCTGCTAAATGACTTAAATGTTAATGAATGAGAAGGCAGAGCCTGTGACCTGGCAAGTGAGCGGGTGGCCCGCACGCATCCTACAGCTTGAGATGGATCACTTGGATGGAGTCCGGTACATTGACCGCATGGACAGTAAAACCTTCAACGTGAAATGGGCAGCACAGAACGAGCAGCAGTTTCAAACTAACCTTGTCACCCTGATTGAGCACTAAGACAACTTCTTGGACATAATATACAACAGACCATGAAGAAACCTTTCTTACTGATTCTTTATTAATAAATATATTTATGAAGCCAGATGTGTAGTCTGAATGAATATTGAATTATCTTGCAAGTTGTTTCAAATGTCCACAAACATTAGAGCTAAAATATTGACTCAACTGTGGACTGTCACCCGAGTGGTATACTACGACGCTAGGTTTTCGAAAGCTAGCTAGCTTCACATTACAGCTCAGGCTTCATCCGTATTACAACAGTGGATATTGCTCATCCGGCGTGTGCATGTCGCACATCGTACTCATCATTGAGACAATACTAAAACGGCCATCCTTGTGCGATTTCATTTTAGCAGGCTGTGGTGTGAAATAGGCAATTAGAAGTTCTGTATTTTATGCTGTCATTGGTGTGCACAGGCACCTTTAAATAATTGTATGAAGTCATACAAGTTTTACTGTGCATGAAGTTTCAAATTCATCCTGTCTTTACTAAATGTAATGTTATAGGTATTTTAATTACTTTCTTTACAAAAAAAGCATTTGATTAATAAAATAGTAATCAGTGGTTTCCCTCAAATGAAAGGGATGATGACGCAATATTTGTGAGAGGGAGGGAATCTTATTTAGTTGGTCCTCAACTCACAGCTGAGACACTTCATTCAGGAGAAGTGGAGTTAGCCTGCCCCGGAGCAGGTCAGTTCTGAAGGATTCATTGCCATATAACTACCTGGCTAAAAGGTGAGCCACTTTCGTATGACTGGTTATCGAGTTTAACTCAGAGTTGACCAAAGTTACCTTGTGACTCCTCAAACCAAGTACGTAATATACCCTTTCAGGTTAGTTATGAAGGATTTGTTGCCATAGAAATTTACCAGGCTAAAAGGTGAGAAGTGATCAGTTATCGCGAGTTGAACTCGGAGTTGACCATAGGGCTCCGATAGCTGACCGCAGAGAAAACAGCTGGGCCAATTATGTGCCACAACATCTAAAATGCACGAGACACCTTTTCCAATTTAAATCCCATTTTTATTCAAATAACTTTCTGACAACAGAACAAATAATGAAAACAAGCAACTTAACATCAACCCACATTTGGCAATATTATCTTAACTCTTGAGCTGCAACATGTATCACTGGCATTAGACTAACATAAGTATAAGGCTTCAGATCCCAACAGTCAATGAGACTGGATGAATTATCATGAAAAACTTTCAGGGCAATTTAAGGTCCTACTGAGTTGACTAAAGTAGAAAAATATAGAAGAGTTTGGCATTTCACTTAATTCCTGGGTGGGATAAAGCTAATTTATACAATCGTATTACAAATTAAGAATATTGTGAATTTAAGGCAACGTGTAAGTGATTGCCATCATAATATTTATAGGCATTTTTTTTTAAATCAGTGCTTTTCCCAATTCCATCAAGTACCTTTAAAATGGTTCCTAAATTCAAACTTCAGAGGACTCATCAAAAGGGTAGCCACAAACACATTGAAGTGGTGTTCTATACCAACAGTCTTTACAATACACAACACTGCAGTACCTGCATAGTTTGCAAGGGGGCCTTGGGCACCCCAACCCACTTGAGCAGACATCCAACATGAGCATCTTGTGCTTTCTCTGGCACATCTCCAACATTTTACAGGCTCTAGTGTGGAATACCTTGCAAGTGAGGCAGGTAACCTCAGGGTCTGGATTGGCAATGTTGCAACAGTCATGAAAAGGAATGGGCTGAGGGGTAAGGCTTCCTGCTTCAAAAACATCAAGTGAAGGGCAGAACTCTCTCTTATCCTCATAGAGTGGCACACCTCCCTCTCCAGGACTTCCTAGCCGTGGTGATAATCCACTACTCTCTCTCTGCTCCTGTAGGACTTCATCACCATCAATATGTTTTACTTCATGACCCTTGTCTTTGCAACTCTCCAATATGGGGCAGTTCAAGCTACGTAAGGTATTGCAATTCTTGCAATGATGGATGCAAGGGCTAGGGTAGCACTCGATGCAGAACTGACTTCCCCCTGGTGACACAGGGTGGGCATTCCCTGATGCTTTTGCAGACAGCAATTGTGAATCCCCTTTATCTGACCCGGACATGGCCAACTCTTTATTTGGACTTTCCCTTTGCTTGTGAGTTGGGGTGTTTCTGGTTGGTGCTAATGATGATGTCTTAATCAACTGGCAGTTCAGTGAGGAGACACAGATATTCTCTCTTTGAGAAGAAAGCCCTCTCGTGTACACCCTTCTTGGTGAACAGAGAGGATCTCTGACTAACCCAACTTCTTTATGCCCATTAAACTCATCATCTGTGTACAAATCCAAGTCTGCCTCTATAGTAGATGACTCAGGAAAATCCCCTTCCTGTGGTATAGTCTCCAACCTTCTCTTGCTGTTGTCCAATGCTATCTGCAGGCTGTGACCTTTTTGCCTCTCCTGCACCAGGTTGAGCTCCCACTCCACCCTTCTGCCCTGGGGTACTATGGCAGACAGCAGTAAGCGACACTCACAACGTGCAGTGAAGAAAGCACAGGACAGGCGGAGAAGGGTGTCCACTGGGAGGGCTGGGGAACACAGCCTAAGCTCTTCACATAGTCTGGCCTCTGAAGCCTGGTACCCAAGCAACCCAAACAGATCGGCCACCTGCTGCATGGACAGTGCCGGCTTGATGTAATGTGTGAACATGCCTGAGAACATCTATAAAAGGAGGAAGGTTGTATTGTTATTAAGATGTAGGAACCGAACAAATTATATTTCTGGACAAAGGCAAAGTCACACAATTGAAGCCAAAACAGCATTCATGATAAGATTATACATTGCTGAGGAGCACTCCACCTATATACAGGTAATTGCATAAATGAAGGGAACACTTAACTAAATGAGGGATACAAAGTATATTGAAAGCAGGTGCTTCCACAGGTGTGGTTCCTGAGTTAATTAAGCAATTAAAACATCCCATCATGCTTAGGGTCATGTATATAAATGACCAGTTGCCCATTAATTTGGCTAGCATGCTAGAAAATAACTGACTTAGAAAGTCTCAAAGGAGCATATGGAGTTTAAAAGGGGTGTGTGTGTGTCTCAGTCACCAGATCTCAACCCAATTTAACACAGCTGGAGCACTGCCTGGAGTCAACAAAACAAAAAATTATGGAATTTCTCATGGAAGAATGGTGTCGCATCCCTCCAGTATAGTTTCAAACACTTGTAGAATCTATGCCAAGGTGCATTGAAGCTGTTCTGGCAGCTCATGGGAGGCTCAATACCCCATCAACACACTATTGGCATTTCCTTCATTTTCGCAGTTACCAGTATATTCCCCAAATTAGCATACCTTTACCACTCTGTATTCCTTTCTCCAGGGACACAAGTACAGGTTGAGTGATGCCAGTTCCAGCACTTCAAAGGCTCTAGCCAGCCCCTTCAATCCAACTCCTTGTGCTGTCTGAAGCGAGTCCTCCATTACACTGAGGGGGTCCAGTCCCAAGGAATGTGTGTCCTGGGCACAGTCCCCCATCAGCAGTCCCTCTACCTTCTTAATCAGTTCCTCATCTCTGCATACTAGGTTCCAGTCACCCTGCTCAATCCGGTGCTCCAAACTGACCCGGTACAGTTCCACCAGATCCCTGGCTTTCTTCCCAGGGACAGTCATCTCAGCTACATAGAAAAAACCCAACAAAGACAAAATAATCAATGAAACCCCTTGACTGAACTCTACTGCAACTGGAATCATTTGACCTAGGTATTGTTTTTAGAAATGACGTCTGTTTATCACACATTTACATCCCAGAAGAATGGTCCCATAACATTCAGTCATCACATTAGGGATGAAAATGTCGCCCTCCCTAAAATGAAAGCGAAAGTGACCTGATAAGACTTGATTAGTTAGCTAGCTTTCTAGCTGAAAAGTAGACAGCGTGTTATAAATATTAGACTAAATGTTACAACTTTTAATTGCGTTACAAGTCAGCAGTAGCGTTAACATCAAAACACACAATAGTGTGTTTAAAAAAAACTAAGCTAGTTATCTAGCTATTAAGCTAGCTAGCTTTTGCGCACCTTGCTGGGCTCGGTCAATGACACCAGCCCACCCGTACAATTTTGCTGACACTATGTTTAAAGAAATAATTTTAGCTATGAAATTCAACCACACGACTCCATCGTCCACTTGCTGGTGCGTTTTAGCAACTACGTTAGCTAGCTAGCCAGCCAACTAGCTATAAGCTAAGTAATATAGCTAACTTGCTTACTAGCTAAATAATGAAAACGTATGAAACCCAGTTGCTAACAAACAAAAACAACTCACCAACACTTTATATATGGTGGGACCTCTCCTTAAACCATCACAAATGCAAGGAACACTGCTGTAAAAATTGACGAGCGTGATTTGAACCCAACCCTGAGTTCCGAAAAATAAACCCCGTCACGTGTCACCCTAAAAGTGTGGGGGCATTCGATTTTGCTCGGCCGCCAGCCCAGCGTATGGTTTGACAAAATAAGTACATTTTTATACTTCATAAATTACCAAACCATTCAATTGCGTATATATTTCTTAATATACAGCAATATAAATATTCAAAATACAGCAAGAGAGTGAGGAGTCTGTGACTATGAATATACATCTACGAATTCAACAGGCTGCTTTGAGCTCATCCGAAATCTATGTTTTTCTCCACCAGAGTGCGCGATATTCTATCGATGTAATCATTTATTCACTAACCACGTTTACATGCATACTGTTTACTGTTGTTTTTCACGGTCTGTGCAGGCTTAGTTGGGTATATCATGGGGTGTTGTGCAGTCTATGGTGTTATGTCATGATGTTTTCATCTGATTTTCAAACAAATCACTTCAAAAAGTAGGCTACCTGCGCAGTTCGATCCACCATAATAATCTATTTTGCTGATACTTTTACTGGACCGTATAGCATATTGGATACTTTTTTAGACACGTTTCTGCTTACATTTGGTAGGCCATTTGTTTGTCACCCATAGTTAAATATATATTCTCTTCTGTCATATCTTGTTACGCTGGAAGACTAAATAAAGTAGTTCTTACCTTCTTAACGTCTTACATCGATAGAATGAATGCATGAATCTAGTTAACATCTGTAAAGCTGACTGTTTCGTTTAGGGAGGGGGGAAACGCAATAACTCAAACAGTGTAAAGATTGGTCCTGTGCAAAATGTCCAATGTCATCAGTTTGACCGGTTTTAATTAAGGGAACGAAAAGCTGAGAAAACGATGAAGCACGTTTCTGATAAGACTTAAGTTCATCTTGGGCGCATATGTTATGTGGTTGAAATACTGTCTGCTTCCATGACAGTGTCAAATATAACACATTACATGCTTTTTCACAGTTTCTCAACATATGCTGAAAGAAAGAAATCATATTTCTCCACTCCTGTTCAAGAGAAAAAAATTAACATTCGTTGTATCATTTTACAGCAAGACATTCATACCTCTGCTGGATTTAATATTATATTACGCTACACGTGAGAGGTCGTATGCCTACAGCCAGTGTCCAGATTTCAGTTACTATTCAATTTAACTAATATGAAATTAATTTAGGAATATTATGTTTATTCAATGATACATGGATAATCCTGAACGGGATATCAAAGGTGCATGTAAAACAGTTTATCCCGAATAAGACCCTAAACGGGATATGAGCTACTATCCGCAATACTGTTTGCATGTAAATGTAGTCATTGTCGTTCTGAGAGAGAGACCAAATCAGTTAGGTTTTGTGGGTTGTTCTTTCACCTGATACGGGCGTGGCTTCGTTGACACTGGTAGAAGGGCGTAACTGTGGCCGCTATGATTTGTTTTTAAAGGTCCCGGGCGGTACAAAATGCTTTCCATAGACTTCGACTGTCAGTCTCATTACAACTGTTAATTTGTTCAGTCCTGTGGACCTATCCAGCATGTCAAACGCTGACAGAGTTGTGTTAGCTCTCGGTGGAGCAGGAACAGTGGGCTCTGGAATAGTTAAAGCACTCCTTGACAAAGGTAAGATGTCCTCATTGAGTTAGGGAGCATTTGGAGTCTGGGAACCGATACATTTGCGCCAAGACAATGCACCTGCCCACGATCAATGGGCCGGTTTAAGTGGTGAAATTAATCTAAAAGGTCCTGCGTGCAAAATATGTAGGATAGGTTATATATGAAGAGGTCTACGTGACATTTTACGCATGTATGGTCGTTGTCGTCTGGATCAGCATGGCTCTGCTGGGAAGTTAGTTGATTTGTGCGTTTCTCAAGGTATATTGTTGAGTAATATATGAAATAAACATTTTAGTAATTGAGACTGCGCGGAAAATAAGGATTATGGCGGTGTCAATGTGGTTGTCATGAGTGCATCTGCCCGTAAAACAACTGGCATCTCCTTTACGCACATAATTCAAGGTGTGATTCTCTTAAGAATATCCGAAAACTTGACGTCATCTTGGTTTTAGGAATTGAAATCCAACTAGCAGTTAACCTCAAGAATAATGTTTAATATAGTTTTTTTTTCTCGTCAATAGTGCTGGTAAAAAGGCTTAGTCTAGACACAGGTTCGTCGGGAAGCAATATATAATAAATGTATGGTTTGGATCAAAATGTCACGACGCTGAGTTATTTGATTGGTATTGCCCCTTTGGATGTACTTTTTGTTAGAGGGTGTCATCATTTCCATCATGAATTTGTCGAACCACACAGTCTCCTCAAGTGACAATTAAATTTTTTTTTTTTTTTAATAGTAACATGACATTTTACAATGTTATATGAAACAGAGTTAAAATGTAAGCAAAACTATCTACTGCAGTAAAATTGCCCTTTTGTTTGCCATGTGTCAGTCACATTTGATAATGACATGTTCTGATTCTGATTGTGACTGTGTACTATACTTGTTTTAAGGTTTCAAGGTGGTGGTTATCTCCAGAGACAACAGCAGGTTGGATAAACTCAGGGGGTTTGTTTCTCCCTCCACCAAAGACAACCTCACCACTCTAGTGGGGAATGTTGGTAATACTTCTTGTCAGAAACAATTTTACATTGACACATTTTACAAGTGAGAGTATTGTTGAAGGTATCCCATATCCCCAAAAGGTAGTGTATGGAAATACCTCTCAAACTCTGTTACTCTTTTTCTTAGGTTCAGAGGAAGGGGCAGAGGTGGTCAAGCAGGCCCTTCTGAAGTCTGTTGGCAAGGTGACAGACATTGTGTCATCTCTGGGTTTCAGCTGGTGGCAGGGTGGACCTCCACATAGCCAGACTCTGAAAGAACTACACTGGGTGAGTCCTCAACACAACTCAGACTAATCCATGATCCAGAGTTGATATCATCACCATTATCTTTTAAGCTGCCATGACTTCCTTGTTTTTAAGCCTCACTCCAGTCTTCCTCTCTTTGCTGTCAGTTCCACATCTTTCTCGATTTTCCTCTCGTATTGAATTCGCCACCTCTCTCCCTCCTTTCTTCTCTGTATTAATCTATTATTTTTCTCATTCTTCCCATCCACCCATAGGTGATTGAGACATTGCTGTTCAGCACCTTTGTATCATGGAAGGTCTTCTTTCCACTGGTGAGAGATGACCCCAACTGCACCTACACCTTTATCACAGGTGAGTCTCCCACCTGGGCCCCTCCCAACATCCCAGCCAGTCAGTGCCGGTTCCAGGCACAAGCGACAAAAGCGGTCGCTTATGTCCCCTGGGGAACTCAGTCAGTGTCTCAATGTATTGGTGAGAGTGAGATTAGTAGAATGCACCAGGTGCAATTTTGAAATGTGGTTGTGCATCAGTAGTTTTTCTTTATGTCAGTCACTGACAGTCACTCAATTAGCCAAGTCCGCTTACAATTTTTAGATTGGTAGTTAGCTGGTTAGACTATCTAAACTTGTAGTAATTATGGCCAAATACCGACTGGGCACCCAGGGCACTTACCCAGGGGCCCTGACCTCCGGGGGGCCCCCATTGATTTGTTCGTCATTCTCACTCAGATATCATATTAACATGGCATAAGTCATGGCAAAATGTGTTGAATTGTAGGAAATTAGCTTTAAAATGGCAGACAATCTCTCTGCCCCATTGCAAAATGAGTAGAATTGCATAAAATTAGTTATAAAGTTGCAACGCTTTCTCTCCGCCCCATGGCAAAAAATGTGTAATTGTGGAAAATGTGCTTTAGCAGTCCAGTTGTTTTTATCTCAGTATCAAATAATTTCTGGTAACAATTAAGTACCTTACTGTGATTGATTTAAATTAAAATGGTAAAAAATAAACACAGCTTCTTAGCAAAGAGCAATTTCTCAATAAATAATTTTTGCTAGGACTGTCTGGGAGTGGTCTAAGTGGGGAAGGGAAAACTGAAAATTAGCTGTTATTGGCAGAGGTTTGGAACTCTCTTTCATATTGGTCAAAAAACTAATTCACTGCATGGTGATGTCACCATGGAAGGCCAAAACTCCATCCCACCAAAACAAGCATACTTTTCAAACAGCTCTTTCACTAAAAAGGCATTATCATCATGTTCACAATGTCACAGTATTATTCCAACCTCCTAATGTAGAAATACACTACATGACCAAAAGTATGTGGACACCTGCTCGTTAAACATCTCATTCCAAAATTATGGCCATTAACATGGAGTTAGTCCCCCCCCCCCTTTCCTTCTTTAACAGCCTCTACTCTTCTGGGAAGGCTTTCCGCTAGATGTTGGAACATTGCTGTAGGGACTTGCTTCCATTCAGCCTTGAGCATTAGAGGTCGGGCGATTAGGCTTGGCTCGCAGTCGGTGTTCCAATTCATCCCAAAGGTGTTCGATCGGGTTACAGTCAGGGCTCTGTACAGGCCAGTCAAGTTCTTCCACACCGATCTCGACAAACCATTTTCATATGGGCCTCTCTTTATGCATGGTGGCATTGTCATGCTGAAACAGGAAAGGGCCTTCCCCAAACGGTTGCCACAAAGTTGGAAGCACAGAATCGTCTAAAATGTCATTGTATGCTGTAGCGTTAATATTTCCCTTCACTGGAACTAGGGGGCCTAGCCCAAACCATGAAAAACAGTTCCAGACCATTAATCCTCCTCCACCAAACTAGGCAGGTAGCATTCTTCTGGCATCTGCCAAACCCAGATTTGTCTGTCAGACTGCCAGATGATGAAGCGTGATTCAGTACCCCAGAGAATGTGTTTCCACTGCTCTAGAGTCCAATGGCGGTGAGCTTTACTCCACACCAACTGATGCTTGGCATTGTGCATGGTGATCTTAGGCTTGCGTGTGGCTGCTCAGCCATAGAAACCCATTTTATGTAGCTCCTGACAACCACTTATTGTGCTGATGTTGCTTCCTGAGGCAGTTTAGAAATCGGTAGTGACTGTTGCAACCTAGGACAGGATTTTTATGCACTACGCACTTGGTGGTCCCATTCTGTAAACTTGTCTGGCCTACCACTTTGCGGCTGAGCCTCTTTCTCCTGGATTTTTCCACTTCACAATAACAGCACTTAGTTGACCGGGGCAGCTCTAGCAGGGTAGAAATTTGACAAACTGACTTGTTCGAAAGGTGTCATCCTATGACGGTGCCACATTGAAAGTCACTGAGCTCTTCGGTAAGTCCACACTACTGTCAATGTTTGTCTATGGAGATTATATGGCGGCGTGCTCAATTGTATACACTTGTCAGCAACGAGTGTGGCTAAAATAGCTGAATCAACTAATTTTAAGTTGTCAACATACTTTTGTGTATATATAGTGTTCAGACCCCTTGGCTTTAGCCACATTTTGTCCTAGCCTTATTCTAAAATAAATTAAAGTTTTTATCCCTCATCAATCTACACACAATACCCATAATGATATAGCAATGTTTTTTTAAATGTTTGCAATAGTTTTAAACTGTAAACAGAAATATTATATTTACATAAGTATTCAGACCACTTTACTCAGTACTTTGTTGAAGCACCTTTAGCAGGGATTACAGCCTTGAGTCTTCTTGGAGATGACGCTACAAGCTTGGCACACCTGTATTTGGGGAGTTTCTCCCATTCTTCTCTGCAGATCTTCTCAAGCTCTGTCAGGTTGGATGGGGAGTGGCGCTGCACAGCTAATTTCAGATCTCTCCAGAGATGTTCGATCTGTTTAAAGTCCGGGCTCTGGCCGGGCCTCTCAAGGACATTCAGAGACTTGTCCCGAAGCCACTCCTGCGTTTTCATGTTGGAAGGTGAACCTTCGCCCCCAGTCTGATGTCCTGAGCACTCTGGAGCAGGTTTTCATCAAGTATCTCTCTGTACTTTTCTCCATTCATCTTTCACTCGATCCTGACTAGTCTCCCAGTCCCTGCCGCTGAAAAATAGCCCCACAGCATGATGCTGCCACCACCATGCTTCACCGTAGGAATGGTGCCAGGTTTCCTCCAGACCTGACGCTTTGCATTCAGGCCAAAGAGTTCAATATTGGTTTCATCAGACCAGAGAATCTGGTTTCTCATGGTCAGAGTCCTTTAGGTGCCTTCTGGCAAATGCCAAGCGGGCTGTCATGTGCCTTTTTACTGAAGTTGCTTCCGTCTTGCCACTCTACCATAAATGCCTGATTGGTGGAGTGCTGCAGAGATGGTTGTCCTTCTGGAAGGTTCTCCCATCTCCACAGAGGAACTCTGGAGCTCTGACAGAGTGACCAACGGGTTCTTGGTCACATCGCTGACCGAGGCCCTTCTCCCCCGATTGCTCAGTTTGGCTGGGCAGCCCGCTCTAGGAAGAGTCTTGGTGGTTCCAAACTTCAACCATTTAAGAATGATGGAGGCCACTGTGTTCTTGGGGACCTTCAAATGCTGCAGACATTTTTTTTGGTACCCTTCCCCAGTTCTGTTCCTTGACACAACCCTGTCTCGGAGCTCTACTGACAATTCCTTCCACCTCATGGCTTGGTTTTTGCTTTAACATGCAATGACAACAGTCAGACCTTATAGACAGGTGTACCTTTTCAAATCATGTCCAATCAATTGAATGTATCACAGGTGGACTTCAAGTTGTAGTAACATTTAATGATGATCAATGGAAACAGGATGCATCCAAGCTAATTTTCAAAGGGTGCAAAAACTTATGTAAATAAGATTGTGTGTGTATATATATTTTCTCATTTTTTAAATACAATTTAAAAAAATTCAGAACCTGTTTTCACTTTGCCATTATGGAGTATTGTGTGTGGATTGCTGAGGAACATGTGTTATTTAATCCATTTTAGAATAAGGCAATAACGTAACAAAATGTGGAAAAGGGGGAGGTGTCTGAATATTTTCCAAATGCACTGAAAACATAACACAGAAAAATCATGTTTTTGACTGCACTGGGCCTTTAAACCCATAAAATCTTATGTACTCCCCATTGCAAAATGTGTAGAATTGCAGGAAATTAACTTAAACTCTACACTGTCAAAAGGGGGGGGGGGGGGCTAAAATATTTTGCCTCGAGGTAGGGGGCCCTCAACAAAATCTCGCTTAGGGTTCCCAAAAGGCTAGAGTCGGCCCTGCAGCCAGTACAGTAGTATATGTCCTTCTGAGCATTATGTGAAAGTGATTGGACCTTTTGCCAAGTTTGAGTGAGAGATGGCCAACACCTTGTTTTGAGGAACAACCTTCTTCCCCACTTGATATAACATGATTTTCTCTTTGCACTTGCTGAGTATGACTTGAGTGTTATTTGGCAGTGATGTGTGCTGTGCCGCAGGTGGTGCTGGGGAGAAGCTGTTGATGCCAGGTACAGGTTTCCTGACTGTTGGCGCTGCCAGCACCCTGGCATTTTGTCAGGTATTACGAGAGGAGTACCCAGAAGTACCCTGCAAACTCAACCAGGTTTGGCCAAGATCCATAACATGAAACTCCCATTGCTTGGTTAGATAGTTGCAGTACTTGTCTCAGTCTGCCCAAATAGCAATTGTTGATAAAAGTTGTCTGCAACATTGCGATCGTGAATACAACATTCCCTTGCCTTGTTTGCGGTTTCATATACCATAAATTGACTATCATTAATCAATGCCAACTGGCTTCCATTCTCTTGCTCTTTTAGGTAAAGATCAACACAGGTGTGGCCCCTCCAGAGCGTGTGGCTCCTGGTTACCTGAACCACCTGGACCTTGGTGAGGCTGTGGCCACATTGGTGGAGAGAAAGAACACCACCCACACCGTGTTCCCTGTCAACTGCCCGGCAGACTTAAAAACCGTCATTCTAGAGGGTAACCTTCAACGCTGCCCCTCTCTGCCATAAGTCCCTGCAGATTATCAATACATAGTGCTCGAGTCATTCCACATCCATTTTATTCTATAGTCAGTTCATGTGGTTGTTTTCTTTGCATGTCAAATTATATATCTGTAAGGAAAATGTCAATCTTTGTGACTTCATACCAGCTTCTGCACAGTCCTTCATTGTTCCAATGTTCATACACTAATAACAAGAACGTAATGCTCCAATGGAACTCCGCAAGTGCTTACAAGTGTAGATTATCTAGATGCACTCTGTTGGGAAAGTGCAGAATGACTCTAAGATGTAAGCATTTCACTGTTAGTCTACACCTGTTGTTCACGAAGCATGTGACAAATAAAATGTGAGGCAGTAAAAGATGGCGGTACAGGGTCTTGGAACATTTGTGTCCTGTAGCGTGACTCTCTGTCCTGTTCAGACGCCCTCCCCTGTTATCTGGGTCCAATTATCTGGTATGGCACATCCTTAAATAAACAATGAAGGGGATGAGGAGGTGGTAGGTCCCCCGGAGTTAAAGAAATACCAGAGTGGATTGTTGTCTTTGTCTACTGTTCTGTTAATGGCATGCATGCTTTAGCAACAATAATGTATATTTGTCATGCTAATAAAAAAAACTGAATTGTGTCGAGGCAACACTAACTAACCGAGTTGGGTCAGAGGTTGTTGTCCGTGGTTTTGTTTTGACTGTGTCGGCTGACAGCTCAATTAGGCCAACTTTTAATGAGCAGCGGGTGAGAATCCGGTCTTTCTCTCTCCATCACCCACACACAAACACATTAACACACAGTGCTTGACTTGGTGCCAGTACTGTTTATATTTAGGAACTCCACAATACCTTTGAGCTAGTATTCTATTGAGGTACAGGAGCTCAAGCAGAACACCTGAGGTGCCACTACTCGGCTCCAGTGAGCTTCTGCACAAGTCAAGCACTGTTTACACACACTAATGCCGATATACCCTCCTGTATGATGCCCTTTCTTATTCTAATAGGAAAAGAGAACTGTCTTTTGGAGGGACGGTGGTGGACTTACAAGTTCTTACAAGGCAGATATCATGAATCAGCTTCTAAAAGAGGAAGTTGAGTGAGAAGGGATTTTTTTTAAATGTATTACAAAATTAGAGCAATGTAACATGAGTATTTTAAGCGTTCAGTGGGTCACACAGGGTCTCCCGCCTCAAAGAGCACTATGCAGGTTGTATGGCACCTGACCTCATTTGACATATCACTAAGAGGCCCTGAAGCTGTTGTAGACAATGGTGTAGTTCTGCATTAAATAAAAGGAACCAGAGCAGACAAATACAGCTGTCTTTATATATCATTAAAGTAATTCAATATATACTGTAAACAATTGAAATGCAAATGATGAATTGCACTAGTTAAGTTTAAGATATTATTGCCTGGGCTGGACTTATACCTGAAGACACAACAGATCACTGAGGACAGACTGAAGTCATGGTATCAAGCAAGGTAGAACAGTGAAGAAGTGGGCATCAAATTTCTTTTCTGGTTTTCATAAAACATTGGACTGACCGATCCCCCTTTAAAACATGTGAATCAGATAAGGGATTAAAACAGATGGAAAAACAAATATGAGACCTTGGCAGTATCATGCTCCCCTTTCCGTGTGAGTGTAGCAAGTGCTTACCAAAGCTTAAGTTGTCAATTAAAAAAAAAACATCTCACATTCACAGGCCAAAAGACACCACAACATACAGTCAGGCTGAGAGACAGACTGGCAGGCAACAGATATACTTGATACATTCTGGGAAACTCTGAAAATAACATTTTGAACATGTGCTCTTATCACTGAAGCACCTGCAAGTATTAGTGTTTCTTTGTTACAATGAACCTTAGTTACAATAATGTGGGTGGGTGTGTGTGTGGTCTGGTCCACATATGACAGACAGGGAAACAACTCAGAGTGGTGTGATGAGAGAGCAGAGGGATTTGTCTGTTTAATGCTGTATCTATTAAAATAATATTGTTATTTGGTGTTTTTGGAGACCTTAATGGAGGCTTACACACGCCACAGACTTTAATCAACTTTGTGGCCAGCTCTGAGGTCAGGGAGAGATGGAGAGGACAGTTTGATCTCATGCCAGCATCGTCAAGGCATGGCGTCACACACACACATCTTATCAGATGATTAGTTCCCAATGTTGACATGAACAGTTGATGTCAGCAGGCAATGGGGTGACAAATGCACCTGGTAGCTGTCATTCATACTTTCCAGGCCACCTGGCATGGTCCTAATGTGAGGATGAACCCACCTAACAGCTGTTGTCAAGTTCAGCCCAACTATCTCAACCTAGAGCTTCCTATTGCTGCATCCTCTGGTATAGATCACACTCTATAGAGCCAGGACACTGTACCCCACACAGGGTTATAGGCTGATATAACAGGCCACCAGTAGACCTGGGTTCAAATACAGTGCATGTGTATTTTAATACTTGTTTATTAAATATTTTTTCTGAGTATTTTCAAATACATAGCAAAAAACAAGTACTTTTATTTGAGTTTTTGAATGGTTATTTGTAAAAACCAAGTAGTCAAACAAATTGTATATGAAAGTAAATACCTGGGTTTAATGCATGGGAGTGTATTTGAGTCAGTGGGCTTGTTTGAGTGGTAAGGCTAAAGCAGCCGACTGTTGACAAAGGTTGAGGAGTTAAGTAGGGGGAGGTGCATCAGTGACAACCGAAAGTCAGACACTGTGGTTTTCCAACAGCAAAGTTCAGTGCAACATGGCAGTGTTGACATTATAAAGAACATCTTTTATAAACAACGTCGAAATAAACATGTCTCCAACCTCCATATCAAGCACTCACAACCTGAAAATATGTTTGTACATTGTACAATCAATTGGTGAGAGAGGGGGACTCAAATATCACATTCATTTGTACATATCCACTGTATACGGAGTTGGTTCCTGTTTCTTTCATGTCGTTGGTCACATTTGTTGTGGGTCAAACAAAAACACCCAAATGATTAGCTGACAATCGTCAACCATGCAGGCGATAGCTGCTCATATTGATCAACTGCATAAACCTGCAGTCACAATTTCATGACCTTTGATCAGTTGATGTTTGCAGTCAACATGTAGGCACAAGTCAAACAATTTTTAGCCCCATAATGCAACAAACTTTGAAAGGCAAAAGTAATCCGCTCAAAAACGCACCCAGCACAGTGTATTTACAAATACATTCCAATATTCAACTACTTGTTTTTTTTCAAATAAAGGTTATCTGAATACTTGTTTAGAAATCTATTGAAAAGAAATTGAAATAGTATTTGAACCCAGGTCTGGCCACCCGAGGTAGACATTCCGCTGCTTCACCTCTAGCTCCTCCTGTACCTTACGCCAATGTTTCCCTACCCTGGTCCTCCAGTAACACTAACATTACACATTTGAATCCTAACCCTGGAGAAGCACACCTGATTCAACTTCAACTAATCATCAAGCCCTAAATTAGTTGAATGAGGTGTGTTTGTCAAGGGTTACAACAAAACTGTGTACTGTAGATTCACCTGGTCAGTCCATGTCATGGAAAGAGGTTTTATTTTTTTAAATTTAACTAGGCAAGTCAGTTAAAGAACAAATTGTTTTTTACAATGACGACCTACCCCAGCCAAACCCAGACGACACTGGGCCAATTGTGGCCTGCCCTATGGGACTCCCAATCACAGCCAGTTGTGATACAGCCTGGAATCAAACCAGGGTCCGGTTTGATTCCAGACCCTTGATTGTGCCATTTGGGAGCCCACTCGGGTGTTCTTGCTTTATAGACTGCATAATGGATGTCAGCACCACACGGAGTGTGTACGTGTAATAGGCTGTTATGAGGGGAGGTGGAAGAGGGGTTGCGCGGATCTGTCTGGGAATGGAGCAGTGTATCATGCCAAGGAGGCTGGGACTGAGTAGTCTGTTACGGCATAATGGGTCCTGATAGGATCCGAGCTCTGACTGAGATTTCAGCTTGCATGTGTGTGACAAGGTAAGTGGACTTGAAGGGATTCAAGGGGACACACAATGAGTGCGAGTTATGCATTAAAGTTAGTCCTCTGCGGTTGTCTGGACTCCTCCTGATTCGCATTGGCATGTTTTCTCCTCTGGTCCGGAAGCACTCTGAACAATCCAGCCATATGACCGTCAGTGTCTATCTCCCCTCCTCCCTGCCAGGCCTCCAGCACACAGACCCATCAGGTCAACACTGCCCCAACCGCTCTCTATGTCTGTTCTAAACAAATCTTCATCCTAAAGAAACAGCAAAACAATGCATTAGATTCTCGTGTCAGTCAAATGAGTGCAGTGGGGAGGGGCATGCAGCAGGGCTATATAAGAATTTGTCTGAATGTTTTCACATTTTTGGAGTGGGCATATCTTCAGCAGAAGAGCGTTTGAATGATAATTAACAAATTCTCAGAGGGACACTTTTCCTCAACTTCTTTATTGTTATAAACCTCCAGGACAACACACACACACACACACACACACACACACACACAGATATTCATAACCACCCAGACTAAGACCCTCCACACAGATGAATGTCTATGGGGGGGGAAAATCGCCAATAAAATAGCATATTGAATCTGAGTCTAACCAACATACATGTTCATAAGGCTTCAAGAGCAAAAAAACAAAAAAAATACAGGTCATAATTAGTTGAGTCAATGTAGTGGTTCACATACTGTGTGAAATACAACAGCATTCCTTACATCCCATTATGTCCATTATATTATTATTTATATACTTCTCACAAATATACACAGTACATATTAGCACATTTTTGGTGTTACAATTTTCAAAGATGGTTTCAAAAGACAATGCTGACAGGTAGTACAATTATTTTAGGATGTCAAAAACATTTTTCCATCTTTTGGACCCATTCATTTCTTTAACAAACCAAATAAAAAGAATTAAATAGAAAACAGCATAAAACAGTATGAATAAAAATGATAAATTTAGTCAATAAACCAGGTATTAAGAGTTGTCAGTGCTCTGCATTTTCATATAGCTGTGAGAGACAGGCCGACTATGTCAAAGGCGTTGCATTACATCAACAAATGGTTGCATGCTTTGTCAAAATGTGCAGTTTGGCATCAGATTGCAATATCATACGATGTGGTTAGCGAATATATTAAAACACCCATCTTGGCATTGTGCAATGCATCTGCAAAGTAGTCAGCCTGGAACGCAACCATTGAAGATCAGGCAGTGCTTTGAGTGACTGGTCAACTCTCAGCATCTACTCTAAACACTAAAACTCTCCCTTAAATCCATCCCTATCCCACTATAAACCTCAACCTAATACTGTACTGACACCAGTTCATGATATATTCTGTAAGTATAAAACATTGTGGTTAAAATGTCCAACCACAGTAGCAAAACAATTAATACCTTATCTGCAAGTGCATGCTGGCATCCACACTATTACAGGGAATTAGTTTAACTGATGAGACTTTCAGAAGTGAAGTCAGAATTGAATTAAAAAAATATTGCCAAACGAGCGATTAACCATAACCCTGTGAGAATCCCCCTAGAACTCCATCCACCCAAATGCACAAAATACTTAAATATTTAGATTAATTAAAAACTAATTTGACACTAAATTAGTTCTAATCATGGTCCCAAAATGTTTTGTTGGGGGGCCCATATCTCAATTTTGCATGCAATTTTTGAGACATTGTCCCTACAAATTCTTGCATGAACACACATTCTCACGAAACACAATACATAGTTTCAAATCACTCACACCAACCTAGTTCTTTAGCAACATGCGTGCATTACCATAAAACATAACCTGAATGCAAGCATTAAAATTTAACTGGAATCCTGACATCTAAAATAAATTATTCTATTAATATTCTGTAAGCAGCTCCACAATAATTGATCAATTCATGCTTTTTTTTGTTTCAAAAGAGAGACATGTTGCTCTATGGTAGTACATAGTCATCTTTCAGACATTCATTTAATAAAATGACAGGGTCAGTTCCTAAACGAAAGCAATAAAACTGAGCAATATTGGACAATAGCATTAAAATATTTTGCAGACTTCAGGTTGACGGATGACAAAGCTTCAAGCACTTGACCTAAATGCCCCTCAATGGCAGTCATAAGCAAAGAAATTCCACATTGCAGTGAGTCCAGGTAACAAGCAGGCTTTGTCAAATCACCTGGGTGAACAGAAACAGAACTTGGAAACTAGGTCCAACCCATCAGAACCATTGTTGCATAAATTAAATAAGAACATTAATTTGACAGCCAAAGTCATTTCTTGCTCAGAAGACTGAATTAAGTTGAACCGTAGTCCAGTCTGCAGCTAACAGGCACTGCCACTTCAGAGCACTGCAACACAGGGAATACTGGCTTCCATTTCAAAGCAGCAGCCTGAAATAGCAAACAACAAGCGCTCAATTCATTGGTACACAACACCCTATACACCAGCCATACTAAAAGGTAGTCTGCAGGCCGGATCTGGACCCAGAACGGGTTCAATACAGACTGTGCGTCCAGACTTAAAAATATTCAGTTGGGATTCAACTCCTGGTATCATATGAACAAACAGACATGTAAAATCTGTAGAATTGCAGGAAATTAGCTCTAAAACTGCACATTTCTCTCTCTGCCAACAAGGAGTGAACAGTTTGGGGTCGAATGGATTGCAAGGTAAATTACAATATCCATCCAGACCTCTGCCACCTAGGAAGTTTGTGTAAAATAATATTATTTATATTAATAATATTTCTATATTATAATATTATTTCAGTACACCTGCTATAGACTAGTGAGAGCTACAATGTGTCTCGCTACCACATTTAAAGGACACTCTTCCAATCAAAGAACTGTTCTTTGGTGTAGAAAAGATGCTATTCACTTGCTCCTAGGTTGCATTCCGATCCTTTACTCCTCTAACCAAAGTGTACACTTGTTCACACCTCCTCATGGAGTTAAAAACATTGGATGAGCATAAGCATGAGTTAGGGAGTTTCCCTTTTACATCAATCCTTGATATCCATGAGGGTTGAACGAGTGCACACTTGAGAGAAGGTTAGAGAATCGGACTGCAGCACTAGCCTGCACCACCATGTTATGTTGAAGTGTAGTACCGAACCCATGTGTGTGGTTATACAGAATCATTTCAGATCAATAGGAGATGAACTAAATACCCAAATTCCAATAAAATAAGATTAAATTCAGTAAAACATTGATTTGCCACTCAATGACAAAGGAAACAGAGAAACCACAAATCATGACAATCCATGGCGACGATGGACTGTTCCAATTTTGGATGCATGAATCGGGAGGTGGTCGGACTGACGTTTAAACCGAATCTGTTATTCCAGCTGAAATGTGGAACAGAGGAGGCCTCATAACTGAACAGCCTTGCATAACTGACAGCTCTCAGACAGAGCACACTTTTAAATCAAATGTTTAGTTAGCATGGATTAATTATGTCACAGGGAGTTTAGGTGGGACTGTTTGATGATGTCACATATAGTTAATCCCTGTGTAAATTCTCCCGCTCTGGAAACATTGCTCAAGGGCCAACTATATTATTTGATTCATCCAACTGCAAACCCTCCAACCCCAATCAGTTCAATAACTTCTAGTTTGGGCACTTTCACAATGGTATCATAGCACTGTGCACTTAACATTTCACTTCATTTTATCATTGTTACAGGTAAGACAAATTATTTAAATTAAACTAATTAAGATTGAAGAGTTGCCTCTAAACGGGATGCATTTGAGAAAGACCTCATTTGCACTCAGTGAAATGTTTAACCATGTTGGATGTACATTACCTGTATCAGGTAAATTTAGTGTTGTGTAGCTGAAATCCTCCTGTGTGCAATGACTCCACATATTGCAGAGCACTTTGCATGGAGGTCAAGCAGTAGCCCTCCTCTCCAATCAGATACCTTAGACAGAAGAACAGTTAGAACTCGGCACCATCGTTGTAGAACAGTGGTCACCAACCTTTTCCGAGCCAAGATCACTGTCACAGTCAAAAAGCAGGCAGAGATCTACTGCTCAGAATATTATTTTTTTAACATAACTTTACAAATATAAGCCTATGCAACATTAACCTAAAACATACCATGCTTGGCCTGCCAATATAGTTCTTTGACAATAAATAAAAAATAAAATAAATATATATTTTTTAATAATAAAAAGAAACACTAGCTTTGATAACAAAATAGATCAGTGGTTGTATTACTTGCGAGGCAGAGCATAAATTGAAATAATTTGCTTTTTTATTTTACTGGACTGGTGGTACCTGCATCTGATGGTCAGTGTCAGCAGAGGGAGAAAGCAACAGAGGGTCCGCCTCACTGTCCCTGCGCTCTCCTTTCCTCCAGTGAGACTAGAGTATTCATTCCGCCAAAAAGTTGCAAAAAGTTTAGTTTTCAACTAAAACAAGATTTACTATTGGACAAATGTAACTTTCAGAACAGTATTGGTGGAATAAATACACCCCTGACCAGAGAGAGGGGACAGTCTTCCACCTAATGATGAAACTCTTGTCGCTTCGCATTATTTCTGCCTCATGCACAAATTAATATTGTTCTAATGACCAGAGAACCAGCACACTACTTTAGCCCCCCCAAAAAAACCACCTCAAAACCCCTACTTCCTGAGCTATGCTCTTTGCTGTATTCTGAGTTTCTGGCCATGGTTTTAAACGTCATGAAATCTCATGTAGGCTAGTATAACATTTTGCTGTAGGTCGTGGTACACTGCCAATACAGGAACGGTGATTTCAGCTTTCCAATTGGCCAGCACAGTAGGCACACTTGATTTAGTCACAGCTGTCCTGGTCCACCACATAGGCAGTATGTCCCTTCAGAATGTGAACCCGGCGAGCAGGGCTTTGAATCACAACAAATGTTTGTTGATCAAGTAGGAATTCCTTGAAGATCAGTTGGTGACCACTGTTGTACAATTTACAGAAATCAATAAAAATACAAATCTGCCTAACCACATCTTGGTAATCGTCACAGCAAATTAAGTGATGAATACCAACCTCATATTTTATTCATTTTATTTAGTCCAAAACACACAACAACAAAAAACACTACATTCTCATAAAGATTGTTTCAAGCATCAACTTCCCTTCTCATATCCAACCATACCGTGACTAAACAATAGGAAATGGTCCAGTGAAGCAAGAGTTTAATTTTCATTTTATTAAAAAAAAAAAAAATCCTGGCCCTTTTGGATATAAAAGGGAGAGGGAAGAACAGATGTGGAGGGTGACAAGGCAAGACAGTAAGCAGGGTGGAGGTTTTCCTTAAGGGAGCGGTGCAAGGCCAGAGCCTCGTCAACTCTGGGTGACCTTAAGCTAACGAGACTAAGACATGAGAGCAACTCAAGCCAGGGCTTGTGTGTGTGTGTGTGTGTCAGAGAGAAAGAGCAATGGAAAGATGTCTATCACTATGCTTCTATGATGGGGGTAGGGAGGGTCTTGATGCTTTTTTATCAATAATAAGCATGTAAATATCATCACCTCTTCTCATTTACTTTTTTGACTAGTCATTTTGCAAATCACAGCAAGAATTCCTACATGTAGGGCCCACCTCTGTAGGGCCTTGGTCTACAGTGAGCCCCACCTTGCCTTCACTCTTCTGCTTCCAAACCACTGAGCTGCATGAACATCAAGTAAGCTTTTAATTTGTCTTTTTGTAGAGAAGGAAAACCAAATGAGAATATCCCCACATGTCTTCATTACTGCCAATCTAACCAGCCTGTTAAAGGCTGTTTGTATTGAGATAAATAGACTCTCGGGTGTGGTCTGAGCTGACGCGCATGGAAACTGAGACTGAGCCAGAGGGGGAGACGGTCTCCAGAAGGGGAAAGTAGCATGTCACAGGTGGAATGGAATTAGGGGACGTGTTTTCTGTGAGGTGAGCTGGGATTTAAGTCTGTGTGAGTTGGAGACCTACCCTTCATGAATGAACTCCTCCAGGGCAGCACACTCTGACACCAACTGAGGCAGCTCACAGTGCAGAGCCACATAGGAGAGGATGGGCAACAAGTCATCTGCCCCACTGACAAAGAAACAGAGGAAGGGGGTTAGTTTAACAGAAAGGCAAGAAATTAGTTAAAAACCAAATCAAATATTTTTTAAATAGTTGTGCTATAATAAAGTGTGTACACTCAATCACAACACAAAAATCACACCCTCATTACCTGTCAATACAAACATAACTATAAACTTGAAATGAGTCTATAAATTCCAGTGTTAACATAAATATCAAATTCAGGGTCAAACTTGGAGCATCATAATGCAACCAGTCATAGACGATGTTGACATAATTGAAAAGCCATTACAGGGTTGTTGATCTGAAAGTTCTGATTTAACAAGTCAAGGGGGAAAAGGAGATATTTAAAAATACAAAGTGAAGTAGTGTCACTGTACAATCTTAACGCCGTGAAATACATTTTCCATAACCAAAAATAGTTGTTTCACCTGCCATACAAAACTGAAAGTAAAATATGCAAAAACAAAACTTAACGGGAAGCATAGAAATCTTGTACATAGAATCGATATACCGCTTCTTAGACTTACTTTCAAGTATAATAGATCTATGACTCACATTTCTATTTGGCCAGGTTGCCCCAAAAGTTACATTTTGCCACTTTAAAATACAAATACAGTCATGGGAAACAAATAAAACATCACTAATCACCCAGAAAACCAGTTGCATTCCTCCACAAATAAGCACCCAAAACAACACTTTAAATTTCCTTAACAGCACCAGAACATGAAATGTATTTTGAATTTTGGTAGAGCAATACGGTGCATTAAAACTAAAAGCAGATTTGCCTAGCTCGGTGACAGGGAAAACAGATAGTGGGTTAATGTGCAAAGTCAAACACGCATACATATTCATTCATACTTTCTTGTGAACACAAGTTGTGAGAATAATGATCATATTTATTGCATTAACATTTCTTCTGCAGTTATCAAACAGACTCCTCAGAATAGAAGAAGCCTTTCACTTTAAGAGTTTACCCATAGTATTTAAAGAAACACACTGATGAAGCAATAATAGAAATGGCAGTACGCCATTGCCATGTCCAAAAACAAATCACTCACACTAAAATATATTGACTAGACCCAAATACAAATCGTATCTAGTGTAAGACCGAAAAGGGAAGTTTCTGAACTCATATTCCATTGCATAACCAGCAGCCACTATATTATGGTGCTCCCAAAAATAAGCTACATCCGCCAGAGCTAAGAAGTGGTATCCAGCAAACCACATCCAAAGTCTGACTGCTCTGCACACTCCAATACAAGGAGACAAATATAGAGCATGCATTTAGGGCCGTGTCCGTAATTGGTCAGCCAAATGACCAGTCTCCCTAATAACCATTCAAAAATGTAAAAAATTATTATATTTATTGTAACTCACATTTTCCCCTCTCCTGACTGCATGTGCTGCCATAGAAATAAAATGAATAGAAGGGGCTTCGAACCCCTAACCCTGGCAATTTGTCTGGTAAACTCACAATGACTACCTGGTCTTGTGATGGAAGAATTTCCATGGTAATGTAGAATGTTAATTCAAATCATGTTAAAGGCCCAATACAACCTTTATTATCATCAATATCAAAATAATTTCTGGGTAGCTTTACCTTACTGTAATAGATTTCCATATTTTTAAAAAGATAAATTGCTGTTAGCAAAACATTTCTCAAGCAATAATTTTCCTGGACTGTTTGGGAGTGGTCTGAGTGGCAAGGAGAAAACTGAAAACTAACCATTATTGTCTGAGAGGTTTGGAACTCTGTTAACCAACTTACCACAAGATAAGGTCACCATGGAAAGCCAAATCTCCCACCGATGCAAACCTATTGTTAAAAGGTCCTGTGTAGATTTCAACCAGCAACTATCAGGAAATACACTACATGATCAAAAGTATGTGGACAAGTGCTCGTCAAACATCTCATTGCAAAATCATGGGCAGTAAAATGGAGTTGGTTCCCTCTTCACTGCTATAACAGCCTCCACTCTTTTGGAAAGGCGTTCCACTAGATGTTGGAACTGCTGCAGACTTGCTTCCATTCAGCCTCAAGAGTATTAGTGAGGTCGGACACTGATGTTGGGCGATTAGGCCTGGCTCACAGTCGGTGTTCCAATTTATCCTAAAGGTGTACGATGGTGTGGAGGTCAGGGCTCTGTGCAGGTCAGTCAAGTTCTTCCACATCAATCCATTTCTGTATGGACCTGGCTTTGTGCACGTGGACATTGTCATGCTGAAACAGGAAAGGGCTTTCCCCAAACTGTTGCCATAAAGTTGGAAGCACAGAGTCAGCTACAGAATGTTATTGTATGCTGTAGCATTTTGATTACCCTTCACTGGAACTAAGGGGCCTATCCCAAACTACGAAAAAAAAGCCACAGACCATTACTCCTCCTCCAAACTTTAGTTGGCACTATGCATCCGGGCAGGTAGCGTTCTCCTGGCATCCGCCAAACCCAGATTCGTCCATTGGACTGCCAGATGGTGAAGCGTGATTCAGCAATCCAGTGAACGCTCTTCCACTGCTCCAGAATCCAATGGTGGCGAGCTTTACACCACTCCAGCAGACGCATGGCATTGCGCATGGTGATCTTAGGCTTGTGTGCGGTTGCTCGGCCATGGAAACTCATTTCATGAATCTCCTGACGAACAGTTCCTGTGCTGACGTTGCTTCCAGAGGCAGTTTGGAACTCTGGAGTGAATGTTGCAACTGAGGACAGACAATTTTTATGCACTTCATGCTTCAGCACTCGGCGGTCCCATTCTGTGAGCTTGTGTAACAATTTGCGGCTAAGCCGTTGTTGCTCCTAGAAGTGTTCACATTTGACAGGTGAAAACAGTTGACAATTGCCACTTTGAAAGTCACTGAGCACTCAGTAAAGCAAATGTTTGTCTCTGTGTGTGCTCGATTTTATACACGTCAGCAACAGGTGTGGCTGAAATAGCAGAATCCACTAATTTGAAGGGGTGTCCACTTTTGGTGATTTAGTGCAACACTGATCAAATGTTTTTACACTTTTACAGTAGTAGTTTCATCAGCTTTTATACCATATGATGCAGTACTAGGCAGCACTAGGCCTTTAACTAACAATGGTCATCAAAACGATTAAAAGGTTTGAAAAAGTATTCTAATAAATGCAATTTGGACAATGGATGAAAATATTTAACTTTTACATTTGTTAAAATCCATCAGATATTTACTGAATTATAGCATGTAAAACATTTTACTGGCACGGACAAAAACAGTTCTGGGATGCGGGAATTTAGGTATTCAATTTGCCAAATTTCTCTTGTTTTCTTAGAATGCACTCATTCACCAAGTGTACAAAACATTAGGAACACCTTCCTAATATTGAGTCGCACCCCCTTTTGTCCTCAGAACAGTCTCAATTTGTCAGGGCATGGACTACAAAGCATCGAAAGCACTCCACAGGGATGCTAGGCCCATGTTGACTCCAATGCTTCCCACAGTTGTGTCAAGTTGGCTGGATGTCCTTTGGGTGGTGGATCATTCTTGATACACACAGGACACTGTTTTAGAGCGAAAAACCCAGCAGCTTTGCAGTTCTGGACACAAACCGGTGCGCTTGGCACCTACGATCAAAGCCCGTTCAAAGGCACTTCAATATTTTGTCTTGCCCATTCACCCTCTGAATGGCATACATACACAATCCATGTCTCAGTTGTCTGAAGGCTTAAAAATCTTTATTTAACACATCTCTTCATCTACACTAATTGAATCGGATTTAACAAGTGACATCAATAAGGGATCATAGCATTTACCTTGTCAGTCATGGAAAGAGCAGGTGTTAAAGTTGTGTTTACTCAGTGTATATGAATAGCTTAACAAAGGGGTGGCACAGGGCTGCAACCACTAAACACTTGCTATGTCTAGGCCTACATACACTCTCACCTGTGTCATCCAGACTGCCTCAATTACTGTTATGTTCTGTTGCATAATTGTATCAAGTGTATCAATAGCAGGATAGCCTCGGTTTAAAATAAACACGCTTGGCTCTACATTACACACATTACATTGTTCGCAAGATCAGACATAATATCTCTAATCAGTGTTCATTTTCAGAAGTTATTCATTTTAGTGCATCTAATTTGTAAAAAAATTCCACTGTATTAAATTATAACTTTTTAAATTCCACAAATTTACACCCAACAAAAGAGTTATTTCTTATGTTTTTGTGATGTAACTGTCGAGACGATGCAGAACGGTAAAGATAGTGTATTCCATTGAGCCCACTTCAGCTATTATCGGGGGTTTGACAGGTCATTACTAATATTTCCACAGTCGTAACAACGTGAAAAAGCGACAGGCACAAGCAAGAGTATGAAAAAGTCACAGGAGTACAACGAAAGCAATCAATCCAGCATGATTTAAGTGACAAGTAGGGTTCTGGCGGTCACAAAATTTAAATCAGCCGGTGACTGTCAAGCAAATAAGTGTCCGTCTCACGGTAATTGACCGTCAATTAACAAACACATTTAGCATCTCCTGGCTTCCTACAAGCCACTGACGCAGACCTTTGGAAACCTACATTTTAAAGTCTAATAAATCCATTATTTTACACAGATCTAAAGAAACATGATATGAAGAAAATGTAGTCAGAAACTTTGTCCAAAAATAATGCAGAAAAATGAATCCATGCTTTTGTCACTTCTAGGTTAGACTACTACAATGCTCTCTTTCCGGCTAAAGCACTAAAACTTCAGTTAGTGCTAAATACGGCTGCTAGAATCCTGACTAGAACCAAAAAAATTGATCATATAACTCCAGTGCTAGCCTCTCTACACTGGCTTCCTGTCAAAGCAAGGGCTGATTTCAAGGTTTTACTGCTAACCTACAAAGCATTACATGGGCTTGCTCCTACCCATCTCTCTGATTTGGTCCTGCCGTACATACCTACACATACGCTACGGTCACAAGACGCAGGCCTCCTAATTGTCCCTAGAATTTCTAAAGCAAACAGCTGGAGGCAGGGCTTTCTCCTATAGAGCTCCATTTGTATGGAACGGTCTGCCTACCCATGTCAGAGACGCAAACTCTGTCTCAACCTTTAAGTCTTTACTGAAGACTCATCTCTTCAGTGGGTCATATGATTGAGTGAGTGTAGTCTGGCCCAGGAGTGGGAAGGTGAACGGAAAGGCTCTGGAGCAACGAACCGCCCTTGCTGTCTCTGCCTGGCCGGTTCCCCTCTTTCCACTGGGATTCTCTGCCTCTAACCCTATTACAGGGGCTGAGTCACTGGCTTACTGGGGCTCTCTCATGCCGTCCCTGGAAGGGGTGCATCACCTGAGTGGGTTGATTCACTGATGTGGTCATCCTGTCTGGGTTGGCGTCCCCCCCTTGGGTTGTGCCATGGCGGAGATCTTTGTGGGCTATACTCAGCCTTGTCTCAGGATGGTAAGTTGGTGGTTGAAGATATCCCTCCAGTGGTGTGGGGGCTGTGCTTTGGCAAACTGGGTGGGGTTGAATCCTTCCTGTTTGGCCCTGTCCGGGGGTGTCCTTGGATGGGGCCACAGTGTCTCCTGACCCCTCCTGTCTCAGCCTCCAGTATTTATGCTGCAGTAGTTTATGTGTCGGGGGCTAGGGTCAGTTTGTTATATCTGGAGTACTTCTCCTGTCCTATTCGGTGTCCTGTGTGAATCTAAGTGTGCGTTCTCTAATTCTCTCTCTTTCTCTCGGAGGACCTGAGCCCTAGGACCATGCCCCAGGACAACCTGACATGATGACTCCTTGCTGTCCCCAGTCCACCTGGCCGTGCTGCTGCTCCAGTTTCAACTGTTCTGCCTTACTATTATTCGACCATGCTGGTCATTTATGAACATTTGAACATCTTGGCCATGTTCTGTTATAATCTCCACCCGGCACAGCCAGAAGAGGACTGGCCACCCCACATAGCCTGGTTCTTCTCTAGGTTTTGGCCTTTCTAGGGAGTTTTTCCTAGCCACCGTGCTTCTACACCTGCATTGCTTGCTGTTTGGTGTTTTAGGCTGGGTTTCTGTACAGCACTTTGAGATATCAGCTGATGTACGAAGGGCTATATAAATACATTTGATTTGTTTTGATTTAGTCTATTTCAGAAGAACAGAAAAGCATACACAGTTGTCCTGATCTGGCTATGCCAAATGGCTGTGGAGTACACGAGGTCATTTAGCAGACAAGATTTGCTTAGAATTCCTTGACATTTTATAGCATGAAGAATACAATTGAACAAAGCTGAAAAAAATAGAAAGGACATTTCCTCCAAACTATTTCAGTGAGTGCACACTGTGTTGAGCGGCTAACAAAGAAAAAGGTATTCCTATACGCTTCATTTAGAGTTCATGTAACTTCAGTGGTTCTACAAACATTGGGCTGTATGTTTGGATTTTTAATACATTGCAAGGCTGCATGATGCAACTAATGAGGAATTGAAAAAAACTACTTTGAAAGGCATAAGCTCTGCTTAGTTTTTTTGCACCGGCTGTACACACACCACTTCAGCAACTCATTCACAATTTGACAAGCAATATTTGTAAGTCGCTCTGGATAAGAGCGTCTGCTAAATGACTTAAATGTAAATGTAAATGGTGGCATCCCCTTTGTGGGGCCGTAATGCACCTTCTCCCTGGCTCCCCATCACGTGATCAGGTCTTTCTCACAGGCTACAAGTGAAGACAGACATTTGGGACGCTACTGCGTGTGTCCTTATCCAATTCCGAGGTGCAAATTGAAGATATTGGAAGTAATGTCCACATTTACTTTGTCTCCCAACAATGTGAGTAGGCCTAACGTACAGCAAAAGTACTAGCCTATGTCAATCTACTATCACCCATAGAATAGGTTGACCTTTGAACTATGCGAGAAATAAATATTCCAAACATAGTTTGAGGCTAGTGGTTGTATTAATTTGGGATCCATCGCGTCCCAGACTATCTTTACACAATGTGGCTGCCACAACAGATAAGAACATTTAGCTTAAATTGATAAATTATTTCTTCACATTATCAGCACAGCAATGCGCACATGGTAGTAGGCTGTAAGCGCAAAATGTTCCAATAAGGGGAAACCACCATCAAAAGTGACCGCAAACACAATTATGCATGTAATGCTTATTATAAAAAGGTGTATTTTTATGGTGAAAATTCTTCCCCAAACTTGAAACTCACGCGCTGCTTATGTATGCCAGTTAGGCGCTACAACCATTGTAACGCGGATTAACGTGCTTAAAATTAAGTTATTTGGCCACCTTAGTTGTGATACAAACCTTATTAAAAAGATACAGGCCCATGGGTTAGGCTACATGAGGTGTGCGACTGATTCGAAAAAAAAGAGCCATTGTTTCTTATGCTGGGCATCATTCACAAGTGATAGCCTAATATTGTCACCCAATTTGTTTTGATTTACAAAGGACCATTATGAACTGTAACGAAACAGGGGCAAAGGGGGGAAAAATATATGTCATCTATGCAGTTAAATAGCGAATGGAGGACACCTTTCCCCATGGTTTATTTTCATGTCAGCCAGGTAGGCTATACTCCTGTTTTAAAGAGAAGCAATGTGCTTAATATTAGCAAGGTTGAGGAATAAATATAGCAAGCCTAGCCTATAGAAAACTGATGGGAACCTCTTTTAATAGAGGCCATTACTTGGTTCTCTCTCACAATTGCATAGCCTCTAGACATTTTTGCAACATGAGCACATGGGCTCTCATGAAGTGTTCAATTAGATTTTCAAAACATTTGCATTGATGTCACAGTGATTAGAAGGACAATAGAGTGTGGAGTATCAGGCAGTTAGCAAGTTTGGTAGACTACCAATGACCATCAGCAGCATCAGAGCTTGGAGAAGCCTGATTACCATAACTAAACAGTCACGTGGAATTTGACTGCCTTCATGACTTCACCGCAACAACCCTAGTGACAAGTGGATTTTGCACCCCTGGCTGAAAAAAAGATGGCTGAAAAAGACAGATCCTCAGATGTGGGGTGTGTGTGTTGCTACTTTAACTGATGTGGCTCAAACACATATTGATGGGTACACTTCCTACTTTTACTTCATGCTTTGCGCCTATGGGAATACTTGCAATGGCCACCAGTCCATGCCATAGTCGTCTTTAATGGGGATGTCATCCCATTTATTCTATTTCTACGTATGCTGCTGCCTTCTGGGCGGGGGGGGGGGGCATTGACTCGGCAACAGAAGACTCCTTTGCCACATAAGAGTCCACGTTACTGCAGAAACAGACAACCGCAAGAATGCCCGGCCATCCAGTCTTCAGGTAGCTGTTTGTTCCCAAAATAAAACATTTTCAAAATGGTTATGGCAATGTTTTTTTTCATGACGGTCTTCACCCATAACTGTTGGTTACACAGTAATTGTGCCAGCACTACATGAGCTATGCCCTCAATGCTCCAAACAAACATAATGAGAGAGAACGATTTGTTTGGTTGGTTGTGGAGCCCACATCCTCAAACAGTTTTAGTTTTAGAGGTGCCTGATAAGTTCATGCAATGGGCCTATGGGTGGCTGGAGTCAAAGACTGGTGCCACCAAAGTCATAGACTGTTCTCTCTGCTACCGCGCAGTACCAATGCACCATATCTGGAACAAACAGGACCCTGAACAGCTTCTACCCTCAAGCCATGAGACTGCTTAATAGTTTATCGATAGCTACCCGGGCTAACTCCGGACTCATCACACAAGCTGCTGCTACTGTTAATTATCTATCCTGTTTCCTAGTACATATAGGTAGGTATAAAATGACATAGCTAACTCAAATCTAACTGTTCACATACACGTGTTTAGCAAATGTTATTGCAGGTATGGCGAAATGCTTGCAATTACCTCGTACCTCTGCACATCGACTCAATACTGGTACCCAGTGTATACTTTAAGTTATTACTCATTGTGTATTTATTCCTTGTATTATTTTTTCTATTATTTCTCTTCATTGTTGGGAAGAGCCCGTAAGTTAGCATTTCACTCTTAAGCCCTATTCAGATGGGATAAGTTTTACTGGGGGTGCTAAGGTCATGTAATTATGTGCACGAGCACAAATTAGTCCTGTCCAAATCTGCCATGTCAGTATTTTTTTACTTGGAAGGAAGGTTATCACAGCCCTAAAAAACTACTGTTTTTTTGGCAAACGCCAAGGTCCTCTGATAACACTTACCCCGTGTGAATAGTCATCCCTGTGTTTTGAGGGATATTACAGGGTTTAACAGGTGCTGCATCCCAGTTTGGGTAAGAACATAGGAACAAATTAATACTTAAAACAAAGTGCTATGATTGTAGCCTACAGATGAATTATTTGTTTTGTCATATATCAACTTTCCCAGTGCCATACTTCTCTTAAAAGATGAAGTAGACAATATACAGTGCAATTAATTGATACATTACGAAATCCATCAGGTAATTAAATCTCTGCGTAGGTTACAGATCTTATTGATATGGATAATTATTTAGACTTCCGCCGAACGCAAGGCCATCAGGCCAACATTAGGCTATCCCTAGACATTTGAAATATCGTCACGCATAGAAGAGCCTCCAGGCTTCCGTCAACGGTCAATTGTGAAAAACATATTACAGGGCAGTTTGCTCAAACAAAACCCGTCTGAATCATCCACTGGAAAACAACAGACATGCTGGGATAATAATTACATGACCAACATTGTCTAGTAATACTGGTCCCGTGCGAATAGGGCTTTAGTCCAATTAGAATTTTATGCAGACAGATGTTTACTGGGTGTCATTTAGGTAGCGTGTGGACTGGCTCTTAAATGTTTGATCTACCCCATCAGTTTCCTGCCTACACTAGCAAGCCTCATTAAATTCTCTTCTAGTAGTAGACTACTTAATCAAGCAAATAACCCAGTAAACTTTCTCACTACATTACTCCCCCAACCTCAAATGACTTAACGTCGACACTCTGCATACCCATTACATGGTCTCTGACCTATAGCCCTCTCTGCTGCCCAGTAGAGCCGCTTTCCTATCCACAGCTCCAAGGCTAGCTGGGCCCTGCCTGAGTATGTTCCAGACAAGGCGACCCACTTTGTGGGTCGGCCAGGATGGGGCACTCTGCAGGGGGCAGTGATCCTTGGCTAGACCCCTGCTGTGTCTGGCCTTAGTGATCTCTGATGAAGTCTGACAAGGCGACCACTGACCGAGGCCCTAAATTATATTTGGATACTCCCCCCAAAATATCTGTACAGTAAGTCTGTATAAAAGCACAGAAGCAGAATAGGTCAGATTTGTTTATTTGTTTTTAAATAAAACAGTGCCTTCAGAAAGTATTCATACCCCTTGACTTATTCCACATTTTGTTGTTACAGCCTGAATTCAAAATGTATTAAATATATTTGAGGTCGACCGATTAAATCGGAATGGCTGATTAATTTAGGGCTGATTTCAAGTTTTCACAACAAGCAGTATTTTTAGACACGATTTGCTTTTGTTTTTTACACACCTTTATTTAACTAGGCAAGTCAGTTAAGAACACATTCTTATTTTCAATGACGGCCTAGGAACAGTGGGTTAACTGCCTTGTTCAGGGACAGAACAACAGATTTTTACCTTGTCAGCAGGGATTCGTTTTTGCAACCTTCCGGTTACTAGTCCAACACTCCAACCACCTGCCTTACATTGCACTCCACGAGGAGCCTGCATGGCAGGCTGACTACCTGTTACGCAAGGGCAGCAAGAAGCCAAGGTAAGTTGCTCGCTAGCATTAAACTTATCTTGTAAAAAATAACATAATCACTAGTTAAACTAGTAATATCAACCATGTGTAGCTAACTAGCGTGTCCTGCGTTGCATATAAACGATGCAGTGCCTGTTAATTTCTCATTGAATCACAGCCTAATTCGACAAACGGGTGATGATTTAACAAGCGCATGTGTGAAAAAAAGCACTGTCGTTGCACCAATGTACCTAACCATAAACAATGCCTTCCTTTAAAATCAATACACAAGTATATATTTTTAAACCTGCATATTTAGTTAATATTGCCTGCTAACATGAATTTCTTATAACGAGAGCAATTTTGTTACTTCTTTTGCGTTCCGTGCAAGCAGTCAGGTTATATTCAGCAATTTAGGCCGCCTGGCTCATTGCGAACTGTGTGAAGTCCATTTATTCCTAACAAAAGGCCGGAATTGTTTTGCCAGAATTGTACATAATTATGACATAACATTGAAGGTTGTACAATGTAACAGCAATATTTAGACTTTGGGATGCCATCCGCTTGATAAAATATGGAACGGTTCCGTATTTCACTGAAAGAATAAACGTTTAGTTTTCGAAATTATAGTTTCCGGATTAAACCATTTTAATGATCAAAGACTCGTATTTCTGTGTGTTATGTTATAATTAAGTCTAGCATTTGATAGAGCAGTCTGACTGAACAATGGTAGGCACCAGCAGGCTCGTAAGCATTCATTCAAACAGCACTTGTGTGTATGTCAGCAGCTCTTCGCAATGCTTCAAGCATTGCGCTGTTTATGACTTTAAGCCTAAAAACTCCCGAGATTAGGCTGGTGTAACCGATGTGAAATGGCTAGCTAGTTAGCGGGGTGCGCGCTAATAGCTTTTCAAACGTCACTCGCTCTGAGACTTGGAGTGGTTGTTCCCCTTGCTCTGCATGGGTAACGCTGCTTCGAGGGTGGCTGTTGTTGATGTGTTCCTGGTTTGAGCCCAGGTAGGAGCGAGGAGAGGGACGGAAGCTATACTGTTTGACTGGCAATACTAAAGTGCCTATAAGAACAGCCAATAGTCAAAGGTATATGAAATACAAATTGTAGAGAAAGAAATAGTCCTATAATAACTACAACATAAAACTTCATACCTAGGAATATTGAAGACTCATGTTAAAAGGAACCACCAGCTTTCATATGTTCTCATGTTCTGAACAAGGAACTGAAACGTTAGCTTTCTTACATGGAACATATTGCACTTTTACTTCTCCAATACTTTGTTTTTGCATTATTTAAACATGTGTCATTTACTTGAGGCTAAATTGATTTTATTGATGTATTATATTAAGTTAAAATAAGTGTGCATTCAGTATTGTTGTAATTGTCATTATTACAAAAAAAAGTTTAAAAAAAAAAACATCTGCCGATTAACTCGGTAGCGGCTTTCTTTTTGGTCCTCCAATAATCAGTATCGAAAAATCATAATATTTTTTTTTTTTTTTTAATAAATAAATAAAAATCTGTCGACTTTTAAAATATATATCCCCCTACACACAATAACCCATAAATGACAAAGTGAAAACATGTTTCTGGATAACTTGACATTAAGTATTCACACCACTAACACAGAACCCAAACCGGTTGAGCACGTGTGCCATCGTGCATAAATGTATTTTGTCCCCCCCACACCAAACGTGATCACGACAAGCAGGTTAAAATATCAAAAACTTTGAACCAATTATATTAATTTGGGGACAGGTCGAAAAGCATGACATATTTATGGCATTTTAGCTAGCTAGCTTGCACTTGCTAGCTAATTTGTCCTATTTAGCTAGCTTGCTGTTGCTAGCTACTTATAATCGCAATATAAAGTCAAGAGAAGAAAAAAAAAAAGCCTCAACTGAAACGATTCAGTTGACCGTTTTGTGTGTGGATTAATTGGCGGGGGACGTTGTGCATTTCAGGTAAAAATAACAACTCAATGTTTATATCCCAGGACAAATTAGCTAGCAACAGCAAGCCAGATAAATACGACAAATTTGCTAGCAAGTGCAAGCTAACTAGCTAAATTGACAAACGTTTAAATGCTTTTTAACCTGTTTCTCAAATTAATATAATTGTTTCAGATTTTGTTTTGATATTTTAACCCACGTGTCGTGATCGCGTTTGGTGTGAGGGGGACAAAATACATTTATGCACGATTGCACACGCAAACAGCCGGTTTGGGTTCTGTGTTGCCGCCACCGACCTATTGTCTCTTTCAGTCACCCATGTGGGTATAACCAATGAGGAAATGGCACATGGGTACCTGCTTCTATAAACCAATGAGGAGATGGGAGAGGCAGGACTTGCAGCTCGATCTGCGTCAGAAATAAAACTGACTTCTATTAAAGCCCTTGGCAATGCAGCTGCTCGTTGGCATGCGCAAGCAGTGTGGGTGCAATAATTGAATAATATAGATTGCTAAATTTATTTTGTCGTCAGCCTGTGAGTCAATACTTTGTTGAAGCACCTTTGGCAGAGATTACAACTATGAGTCTTTCTGGGCAAGTCTCTAAGAGCTTTCCACATCTGGATTATGCAACATTGGCCCATTATTCTTTTCAACATCCCTCAAGCTCAATCAAATTGGTTGTTGATCATTGCTAGACAACCATTTTCAGGTCTTGCCATAGAGTTTCAAGTATATTTAAGTCAAAACTGTAACTAGGCCACTCAAGAACATTGAATGTCATCTTGATAAGCAACTACAGCATAGATTTGACATTGTGTTTTAGGTTATTGTCCTGCTGAAAAAGGAATTCATCTCCCAGTTTCTGGTGGAAAGCAGACAACCAGGTTTTCCTCCAGGATTTTACTTAGCTCCATTCAGTTTTTTTTTATCCTGAAACTCTAGTAACACCATCCAATCATCACTGTGCTTGAAAATATGGAGTGTGGTACTCAGTCATGTGTTGTTTTTGCCCAAAACATTGCCACATTCTGTTGCAGTTTTACTTTAATGCCTTATAGCAATCAGGATGCACGTTTTGGAATATTTGTATTCTCTACAGGCTTCCTTCTTTTCACTGTCAATTAGGTTAGTATTGTGGAGTAACTACAATGTTGTTGATCCATCCTCAGTTCTATCACAGCCGTTAAACTAACTGTTTTAAAAGTCACCTTTGGCCTATGGTGAAATCACTGAGCGGCTTACGTCCTCTCCAGCAAATGAATTAGGAAAGGATACCTGTATCTTTGTAGTGACTGGGTGTATTGATACACCATCCAAGGTGTAATTAATAACACCGTGCTCAAAGGGACATTCAATGTCTCCCTTCCTTTTTTTTTAACCAATAGGTGCCCTGCTTTGTGAGGCATTGGAAAACCTCCCTGGTTTTATGGTAGAATGTGTGGTGTAAAGTTATGTAGTTATTTAAAAAATATATGTTAATTTGTAAAAACATTTCTACTTTGACATTATGGGATGTTTATTGTGTGTAGGCCAGTGACAAAAAAAAATCTCAAATTAGTCCATTTTAAATTCAGTTTGAAACAAAATGTGGAAAAAGTCAAGGTGTGAATCCTTTCTGAAGGCACTGTAAAATAACACTGTTTGCACTGTGTGTGAGATTTGAGGGGAAACGAGCATGGTCCAGCATGTGAGCATGTTCATATCCATAAAAGCAATGTTGTAGTATTACACTCACATGGCTGCTGTTTTGGATTCTGCCTCATGAAGGCAGGAGTAGTCCTCAGCACAAGCACAGATCAGACGCAACGTTCGAACTGCAACAGAACAGGACGCAAAACAAAGGTGACTAACACATACAGTTGAAGTCGGAAGTTTACATACACTTAGGTTGGAGTCATTAAAACTCATTTTTCAACCACTCCACAAATTTCTTGATAACAAAAAAGTTTTGGCAAGTCAGTTATGACATCTACTTTGTGCATGACAAGTAATTTTTCCAACAATTGTTTAGACAGATTATTTAACTTGTTTCACTCCAGAAAATGTCATGGCTTGAGAAGCTTCGGTTAGGCTAATTGACATCATTTGAGTCAATTGGAGGTGTACCTGTGGATGTATTTCAAGGCCTACGTTCAAACTCAGTGCCTCCTTGCTTGACATGATGGGAAAATCAAAAGAAATCAGCCAAGACCTCAGAAAAAAAATGGTAGACCTCCACAAGTCTGGTTCATCCTTGGGAGCAATTTCCAAATGCCTGAAGGTACCACGTTAATCTATACAAACAATAGTACGCAAGCATAAACACCATGGGACCACGCAGCCGTCATACCGCTCAGGAAGGAGACGCGTTCTGTCTCCTAGAGATGAACGTACGTTGGTGAGAAAAGTGCAAATCAATCCCAGAATAACAGCAAAGGACCTTGTGAAGATGCTGGAGGAAACAGGTACAAAGTATCTATATCCACAGTAAAACGAGTCCTATATTGACATAACCTGAAAGTTTGGTCAGCAAGGCAGAAGCCACTGCTCCAAAACCGCCATAAAAAAGCCAGACTACGGTTTGCAACTGCACATGGGGACAAAGATCGGACTTTTTGGAGAAATGTCCTCTGGTCTGAAGAAAAAAATAATACAACTGTTTGGCCATAATGACCATCGTTATGTTTGGAGGAAAAAGGGGATGCATGCAAGCCAAAGAACACCATCCCAACTGTGAAGCACCGGAGTGGCAGCATCATGTTGTGGGGGTGCTTTTCTGCAGGAGGGACAGGTGCATTTCACAAAATAGATGGCATCCATCATGAGGTAGGAAAATTATGTGGATATATTGAAGCAACATTTCAAGACATCAGTCAGGAAGTTAAAGTTGGTCGCAAATGGGTCTTCCAAATGGACAATGACCCCAAGCATACTTCCAAAGTTGTGGCAAAATGGCTTAAGGACAAGAAGTCAGGGTATTGGAGTGACCATCACAAATCCCTGACCTCAATCCCATAGAAAATTTGTGGGCAGAACTGAAAAAGTGTGTGCGAGCAAGGAGACCTTAAAACCTGACTCAGTTGCATCAGCTCTGTCAGGAGGAATGGGCCGAAATTCACCCAACTTATTGTGGGAAGCTTGTGGAAGGCTTCCAGAAACATTTGACCCAAGCTAAACAATTTAAAGGCAATGCTACCAAATACACTCAATTAGTATGTAAACTTCTGACCCAATGGGAATGTGATAAAATAAATAAAAGCTGAAATAAATCACTCTGCTATTATTCTGGCATTTCACATTTTTAAATAAAGTGGTGATCCTAACTGACCTAAAACAGGGAATTTTTACAAGGATTACATGTCAGGAATTGTGAATAAACTGAGTTTAAATGTATTTGGCTAAGGTGTATGTAAGCTTCCAACTGTAGGCATATGGAAATCATCAATAACATCACACAAACAAGTCAAAACAGATTCCAGCCTGTCTGAAATAAAAGAACATTGTGTATTAGATGTTATTGGCGCAGAGAAACATGGGTTTTCCCCCCAGTTAAATGCTTCTGCGGTGTGAGCAATGTAAAGAACACTTCCCACACTATCATTGTCCAGTGAGGGTCTCACTCACCAATGCACTCCAGCTTTCTCTGGGGACAGCAATCGCTGCACAGCAAGCGAAGTTCTTGCACTGCCGAGTCATAGGGGTAGGAACCATGCAGCATGACAGGGTCCTGGGGGTACAGTTTCGATGCGACACCAACATCACCAGGTGAGGCATCCCGATACAGCCTCATACTGGACTCAAAGGACAGCTCCCTCTCTCTGTGGACCTTCCTTCATAGTCCAGGACACAAAGAAATAAGAGGTAAGCATGCCAAATCAACAAGTAGTGTGACATGACTGACACTGGCTTCACACTGAACTACCTTTCTAAATGGACAGATTGAATACTTCAAGGAACGGTTGAATCACAGGTCTGTTAATCATCTCACTACACTGAGACGCATAATCAACCATGCAGCAGGCTAATAGGAGAAGAGAGAACAGTTTCTCGTTGTAGCATACTGACGCCATCTATCGACCACTGCCTGACATCAAACTCCTTTTGCAAACAAGAAGCTTTTACTAGGGATGTGCACGGTTATTCGAATACCAAATATCCGAACCAACGTTAGTATTCAAATTGTTGTGTTATTTTTAATAGGCCTATTTTAACACTGAAAATGCTTTTTCTAAACGTAAATAACAAATCCATGTGACATTGTTACATATAGGATATACCATGACATTTAAAATGATTAATTTAATAAAACAAACTTTTCAATGTAGGTTTTATGACGTGCACCCCATAAAAAAGACTGCTAGACAACTGGTAACCTTCACATGTGTATGTTGTTGTTTATGTTAGCTAATTAAATTCAGCAGAGGCTTAAAGTGTAGCAAGTGGAGTGATAGTTCACTAACGCAATGCAAGATGCAATAAAATCACAGAATGAAAAGTTAGCAAAATGAGAAGGAGTAGGCTACCACTGAACAACCAACAGGTAAGCGGTTGTTTTATCTGAATGGAGTTGGGGAGAAAGCGGCATATGGCCTCAATTAGCCTAGTTAACTATATATGGTTAGCTTCTCTAGGCTACTCTAGTCAAGACAGGCACTGTTATATGGGATGATAAATAACATTGTGGCTGCTACAAGTTAGCTAGTCTTGGCTGTCACCGAGTTGCCTTGGCGCCTCTCCCTCTCCCTTTGTCTGCTCTCCCTCTCACACACACTGCCCCCTCCACAGCTTAAGCAATAGAGTGCCAGCAGTCCTTAGGTTAAGAACGTAAGATGTATTAAAAAAAACACATGTAATTCAAATATCCTACAGAAATGTATGATACTATTCGAATAGTGAAATGATTTCAAAACCCCAATCACTAGTTTTTGCCACAAAATATGGGTAAGTAATCATAGCTGAAAAAAAAAAAATGAAAAAAGAAGAGAAGATTACCTGAAGAGAGCCAACAAAGAGCTCCAGAGGGGAGTGAAGAAGGCTTCTTCTATGCTGGCCACACACAGGTCCTTAGAACTGGCTGTGTTCAGACACTCAAAAGAGAGAAGACATAGCGACAGCAGTTGATCTGCAACACAAAGTTATTTTCATACATTTCCCTCAACAATTAGAAAACACTGCAAAACACGAGGTCTACTACATAGTACATTTTAACAGTCATACTAACCAATGGCAATATGGATGTCCTTCACAATAGCCTTGAGGTGTTCTTTGAGATCACGCATCTCCAAGTCTTGAACGAGAGGCTCCTCCTGATCCAACTGTGACTGTTCAAAGGTCACGTCAGAGTCCCCATGTGATGGAGCCCAGTCCAGCTGCGTCAGAAACTTCTCTAGATCCTCAAACGAATTCTCCCTGTCCAGTGTATGGGGCCCATCACTATCCTCCTCGTTAGCAATATGGTCATGGGAGAAGGAGATATTGAGAGAGGCATCGGAGGACATACTGTGACCCACTTTGGATTTTGACACGTTCTGATGAGAGCCTGACATCAACAGGCTCTGGGCGCTGTGGGAGGGTTTCATGGGCAGGGCAGGACTTGTAGGGTGATTCTTACTCACGATTGGGTAGAGCCTGTTGTAAACTCTGTACTGGAGCCTTTTCAGTAGCATCATCACAGGGTGGTCTGGACAGCTAGGATACACACAAAGCACACAAAAATGACTCCTCTATTCAAAATGAAATTAAGCAACATTATGTATGGAAAAATATAGAACTAGGACTGCCTTGTGCGGCCTCGTGTTTAGTACCTGAGAAGACATGAAACAAGGCCGGACACCAATGTGGGATCATCAGGATTTTTCCTAATGTTGGCTTTCCATAGCTTGGGCCAGTCCTATAAGTCAAACATACACAGGATGAGGACAACTTGACAGGAAACACTAAAGTTCACTTATCGATACAATGACTTGTCAAGTTGTCACTGCACTTTGAACTCACATGATCTTGTTCATATTCCAAAACATTTGTGTACAAAACACGTTGCTCCTGTTCTTCTGCAGTAATTGTTCCAGATGCGGCAAATCTCCTGCATAGACACGTTGATTTTTTTATTTAACTGGGCAAGTCAGTTAAGAACAGATTCTTATTCATAATGACGGCCTACACCGGCCAACTCTGGGCCCTATGGGACTCCCAATCACGGTCGCTTGTGATACAGCTTCGAATTGAACCAGGGTGTCTGTAGTGACGCCTCAAGCACTCAGATGCAGTGCCTTAGACCCCTGTGCCAATCAGTTGCCCTTACTCAGATACATGGATGCAACTGGAGCTCAGCTCCTAGCACCATTTCAATTACTTTCATACTACATATCAGAAGACTTAAATTAAGGGTGGATTGAGTGGTTAATGAGGGGAGATGGTTCTGAAGTATTCTAAACTTAACTGCAAATACACAAGTGTCAGGTTTCTGTTCTTATTCCAATTCCTACAAAGTAGCAGCACTTATACTACAGACATTACTTATGCGGTTAGACTGTAAAGCCATACATCAGTCTTGAACTGTGATGTGTACCAAGTTCTGTCAGAGGGGACAAATGCTCACCTGTTGGCCTCCTCCTGCAGCCGCAGTCTCCTCTCCTCCATCTTCCTTTGTAGCTTCACACGTATTAAGGAACCCTTCCCAAATGTCCACTGGATCTAAACATAAAACAGCAGCTCACCCCAAAGCTACATGCCTATCCCCATGGGTAACCAATAGCATAAATTCTCTCAAAAGGTAACTACTTTCAAGCACTAACAGGTCGGTCACTATAATAGATGTAACTTTAGGGTCCTCTTATGACTCAGTTACAGGAGACATAACATGGGGTGTCTGGAATGTGTTTACCAAGGATCACAGGTAAGGCTCATTCAGCCATGATGCCATAATTTGGATCCTGGTGTAACTTAATCAAGTGGACATTCTTACCCAATTGACTCCTAGACTTATATAATATCAAACTGACCCCGAAAGTCCACATTAGCAGAAGGATACAGCATCTTGCCTGGCCTTGGCAATGATTAGGTTCTCCATCATCTGCCTCTGAAGAGAGAGTGTCTGCGTTGAAAGAAAATTGATTAGTATTTTACATTTCCAGACTACTTCTAGAGATGTTACATACATGTCAGAAATATCCTAATTACATTGTGAGAGAGATAAGACAAGTAATATTTCCCAGGAGGAAGAATTCTAGTTGAAAAGGTAAACATAAAATGTTATCAACTCAACACTACAACCAGTAATTGCCTGAGGTAGGCTGACTGTTGGCCGATTGCATATATGGCTCATCGGGGTCTGAACAACAACTTCATTAGTTAAGGGTTGTCAGTGATTGCACTTGAGTAAGCTCCTGGAGAGGTCACTTCTACTGGGTCGTTCCACCTCAAAAAGCACAAGAAATGATTGACCCCAGCGTTGTGTCATGTTGGCTGGATGTCCTTTGGGTGGTGGACCATTTTTGATACACACGGGATACTGTTGAGTGTGGAAAAACCCAGCAGCGTTGCAGTTCTTGACACACATACCGGTGCGCCTGCACCTACTAACATACCATGTTCAAAGGAACTTAAATATTTAGTCTTGCCCATTCAACCTCAATGGCACACATACAAAAATCCATGTCTCAATTGTCTCAAGAAAATCCTTATTTAACCTGTCTCCTCCCTTTCAGCTACACTGATTGAATCAGATTTAACAAGTGACATCAATAAGGGTTCATAGACTGACCAGGTGAATCCAGGTGAAAGCTAAGTCATGGAAAGAGCAGGTTTTCTTAATGTTTTGTACACTCAGTGTATAATACCTCATAAATATATAACTGGACCAAACTTTTTCTAACAATGAGTTAGACATGAGGAATACAAAGAAATGGTCAAAAGCCCAAGACCATCATATGATGGTGCCACGTTGAAAAATCACTGGGATCTTCAGTAAGGCCATTCTACTGTCAATGTTTGTCGAAGGAGATTGCATGGCTGTGTGTTCGATTTTATGTGTGGCTGAAATAGCCGAATCCACTCATTTGAAGGGTTGTCCACATACAAAAGATATATATATATATATATATTATATATCACTCTCATTGGAAACATCCTACTACTAAATCAAATCAAAGTTTGTCACGTGCGCCGAATACAACAGGTGTAGTAGACCTTACAGTGAAACGCTTACTAGTCACCCTGTGAGTACATGTGCAGTAGTCTGTGCTACTTGTGCTTTCACGACAACTGAGAACCTCGAAAAGAGTTCTCTTGAACGCACTAAAAATCTGAGATTTCCGAGTTCCCAGTTGTAAAACGTAATTGAAACAATGAAACTACATGGACATAAAAAGTACCTTCACAAATTCCTTCAGTTTTTCCCACTGAGCCCGCAGATCCATTTGGCCGTTATGTCGACGAAACATTCTTTGCATCTAAATCGTGGGATTTCAAATGTTTTTTGTTCTAAGCGACTAAAACGCGTGGAAAAGTCAAACTAGTATTTCTTGAAGGACACGACAACGCGATCATGAAGAGGAAGAAAAAAAAACTGCCAGCTGTAGTTTGTATTCTGACCGTATTTCGCCTCAATCTCTAACCTTAGAGTGAGTCACTAATCCTGTTGATTTCTCAACTAAAACTCGAATCCAACAAGAACGTGTGGCGCGCCAAATAAAGTCCAAACGAATCGATTCCCTAATCACCTTGAAGGGGCGTGAACCTTGTATGGATTCACATGCCACTCGTCTCGTGCATGCATGCGATTGTGCTTCAATGCAAAACCCAGAGTATTATATTTAAAAATAAATATGAAATAGATAAAACAACGAGTACACTTGCGTCAAGCATGAATAATTTCTTATTTCCATGTTATCAGTCTACTTCATTCGAAACAGTTTTCTGCAAGTCTACTGCTCTAAATACCCACCATAGCAGCGTCCCAGAACTGATGGACATAATTAATGTAGAAGAAACATGATGCTGAGTTCTTGTTGGATCCAACTCTGCCTCATACCAACATCAGATGGTACTCATGTGTGTGTGACATGTGTGTGTGTGTGTGTGTGTGTCAAACTCATTTGTAGTGGATATAACAGCTGTGTGAATCTCACAACCTTTCTGCTTTGCTTCGGTGTTCTACTGTAATCTGACACACAACTGTGAATTAAAATAGCAGCCAGTTAATTTACAAGATCCCTCAATTTATTCAACTTTGGGGATATTCTAAAATCATGGTTGCAATGTAAAGTTTGGTTAAACTAAATGTGGTGTCTCTTTGGTATAAGTGAATAACACGCAAACAAAGTCTGACCAGGGAAGTCTTCTGTGTACGGGCCTGTGCAGGGGGGAGTCGGGCCAGACGAGCTTCATAATTTTCTTTCAACTTCTGGTTCAACCGCGAGGCCTCCTCTATGGGTGTAAGCTCCCTTTAATACACACAAAAACATACAAAAATGTTTAGTCACATGTTACCAAAGGTATAAAATATATTAAGTCTATGACTGGGGTGGCTTACAATGTGAATTTCAGTTCTGAACTATTTAAATATTCTGTATTAAATCAACTCTGTATTAATCATCGACCTCTTCAACAATTTAACAACGTTCTACGGTGACAACCATTCATTGATAAGAGTGACTTCTGATGTAGGCATCTCATGAATACTGTAACCAGAGAGCGTGCTTCTATTTCACAGAGTGGCTATTTCTAGAACTCTCCTTTTTGTCCCTTGATTGTTTAGTCTCCAGTTTCTCTGACAACAACTCACTTCCTGGTATCCTGCGACTCCACTATCTGCAAACTCTGGAAGATTTCTGGGGACAGGAAGGTGATGACCTCCCCTCCACCCTCAGAGAGAACTTTGCGCTGTCCAGGTTCTCTCTGTCCAGGCCTGGGGTTATGTTTAGGCCCCGAGTAAATAACCGGCTCTTGTGGTTGTGGTGAAACTGGAAGAGGGACAGGAGGTTGACACATTTCGGGAAAAAGTCATTTGAAAAACATTGCAAAATTTGGGCTAAATATATTTACCAATCTTTCCAGGGCTTACTGCTAAGGCTGTGGTCAGGCTGAGTGCTGCCAAGTTGATAGGCGTCGTGTAGGAAATAGGGGTTGCAGGTTCATCTCTCCTTCCTATGAAGGAGGACTTGGCTCTCTCCAAACACTGCTCAGCCAGCCTCAACATCTTTTCCACCTCTACTATCTCTCCCTCTGGATGAGTAAAGAAAATCAAAATAGCAGAAGAGAAAAGCAACATTTTACAACTGGTAACCACTTCCCACTACAACTAAATTAAAACAATCGATGCTAAGAACTGATTAAATCTCAGTATCTACATCATCGAGGTTGATACAGACATCCTTTAGTGTTGTTGATTATTTCAGGAGGGAGTAAATTAATCAATGTGTGAGGTAATCCTGTGATTGTCTACAAACAAACACAGTCAACTACTTACTCCTGGACTTGTTCAATTGTTTATTTTCTACCTTCTAAAACAGTGTTTCCCAAACCTTGTCTTCGAGTACCCCCAACAGTAGACATGTTTATTGTAACCCTGGACAAGCACAGCTGATTAAACTAATCATCAAGCCCTCAATGAGTTGAATGAGGTGTGTTTGTCAAGGGCCACAATGAAACTGCTTACTGTTGGAGGTACTCAAGGACCAGGGTTGGGAAATACTGTTCTAAAATGACTTATAGACCTGCCTTGGCAGCTTTGAGTGGAGTGGAGAAAGAGATGACAAACGTCATAGTATCTTGATTGAGCTTAGATGTCTTTATGCTCAGTGACTGCCAGGCATAAAGATGTAGTTACAGTCCCATCCTGAAAGCACCATAACAGCTCTTATCTACAGAGCACCTCTTGAATGAAATGAGATGTATTTAGTTTTGCATAATGGAATATTGTCCTCATCTTACGCCTAGATACAGCATCCTCCAAAAGTGAGTGGGTGATGAAGTTGATACTCCTCAAGTATTCACAGTAAGCTTCCTAGAGAAAAAAAGAAAGCTGTAAACTTACAAGTAGGCTACTGTAGAAATATAACAGTATTACAACAGAGATAACAGCACATTATGCCAACTAGCTACTGTAACAAGTGACGCTGCATTGTTTACGTCATCAACTAAGCATATCTCGTGGCTATAAAACTCGTTCACCACTGTAATTCTAAATCAAACCTTACAAAAAAATATCGCAGTTTTGAAACTGCTGTTGACTGTGGTATTTTGGACACATAGCAGCAGTCGAACTGCAATTATACTGTAACTACAGTCACACTAAACATATTGCAGTAAAAAATTATATATATATTTTTTGGAGGCAGGATTTGCAGCATAGTGAAGTTATACTGCACTCTGACTCAATCTTTTTTCGTAAACTTGACATTAGAATACCTTATGTCGGTTCCCTGCGTCCAATTGTATAGCCACTTTAGCTATTTTCATGGCATGCTGAAGGGGCTTAATGTCAGCGCCAGCTGCTGCCATGGTGGTGGTGGTTGTTATTGTTGTGACCAATCGTTCCGGATGTAAACTTTGCATGAACGAACGGAAGTATACATTTCAACAGCCGCAAGATGGCGCTACATATTTTTTTATAACTAACCCAAGATAGAACACAGCCTGTCAGATCCAATGGAAAACAAATAGTCTTAGTGGGAAGAACAAGCAGGGAGGGGTCAGAGCCGAGCATGAGCGAGAAAGAGCCTATTGCTGTGTTCTGGAACGTTTTCTACTATTGATAGGGAACGCCTACTCTGTGAAGTGCGCGTGTGCAAGAACTCAACTTGCCCTTTGCAATCCTAAACATAGTGATTTTTTTATTAAAATGTGTAAAGTCTACAAAGACTTGTCCACTCTGTTCGTAACCAATTTTAGTGTTGGTAACATAAAACTGTAGTGTGATCAAATGTTTCATTGATGAGAACATTTGCAGAATGTCGGTCAAAATCCATCTCGTTCATCTTCTCCCACTGCCGGCCAGTGGCCTTCCTCTTGTTACCATATTTGGTAGTGAGTGGAAACGCCAACCGGATGTTTCACATTTATAAATCTGGTGAAATATCTGTTTTATTGTTCTATCTGCGTTATTATTATTATTATTTTTTACTACTTCCGGGTTTCGTGTTTCAATAGAAACCGCTTCCTGTTCGTGCTGTACGATATTGTGTTACTGTTAAATCGACTATTTATATTTTACTAAACCACCAACCAACTAAATGTTAAAACTACAAATGACTGCTAGAATTTGAGGCGAATCGTGTTCTCCTCATTGGAAGTCGCAGCTGCAGGTTTCAAATCAACTTTGGGTTTTAAACAGCTATACTGATAACAGCGCTCCCCATGTAAGACTCAAGTTACTTTGAAAGCTACTGCCACGTTATATTGACAGGACTTTTCTTAAGGACTCTGTGTAATGAAGAAGCGAGGGAGACGAGCGCGGCTAACCGATGTGGCAGCAGGACAGAGAAGCCAGACTCAGTCAGTGGCTGGGGTCAAGAAACCTGCTGGGCGACGAGAAAGACCAAAGAATGCTGTGAAAACAACTCCACCATCAGTTGCATGTGATGGAGGTTTCGAGGATGTTGATCCAAGTGACAGATCTGCAAGATTACAATTGAGCACAACCGTGTCAGTTGTGGAGATAGAAGGGGAGGAGCATCCAGAGAATAGATCAAAAAAATCAGGTGAGTCCCCTGCAAAATTCTTGACAGATCAGCCTAGATTGAGGTCAATGATGGTTGTCATGTGTTTTTATTTCCACAAGGTAAAGGATCAGCTCTTACACTTTATCAAATGCGACCTCTGACTCTTCCTACAGGTATGGGCAGACTCAGCACTGCATTCTGTCGACTCTGTCATGGAAAGTTCTCACCTCGGAGGTTGCGGCATGCCTTTGACAAGTGGCCAGGAGAGCTGGAGGGGGTCCCTGACCAGACAGAGCCAGCCCAGTCGCCCCTGCTTTTCTACACAGACTTTCAGCGCCTAGTGGGAGTGCCACTGAACCGTGACCCACGTCTCTCACAATTCATCTGCAAGAACTGCCACACAAAATTCTACAAGTGCCACACTATCCTGCTCACATTTCTGCAGAGGGTAAACCTCTTGCCATCTGTGAATGTGCCCACCAGAGACAGGTGAGGACAAATGTGAGCAACTGTAATGTCACAGGGTAGAGAGTGGCGATTGTAAACCTATAGGAGGGTCAGTAATGAGCAGTGAAACCAAAACATGATGTTGATTTTGGTTTCAGGAAAAGTTCAGAGTGCTCTCAATCAACAGTGCGTCCCAGCTTGTTGTGTAAGTAGATACATTCCATCAGGACAAGATGATTACCAGATTTTGATACGCAGAGATAACCCCTTACTAAATGTCCCATTTCTCTTTCCTCCAACCTGACAACCAGCCATCCCAACCATCCCCTCCGATCCCAAGTGTCTCCACAGCCTGGTGTCCTGGGCCCACCACCATGCAGGAGACTGCCGCTCCTGCCCTGACCTGAAAGAAGTGCTGGAGGGGCAGTGCTGGGGCTCAGTAGGGGCTGTCTGGGAGTGTGTGGCTGGACATAGATACATGATGGACACACAGACCAGAGCAAATCCTGGACACACTGGGTGCGATCCCCTACTGGAAGCTGAGGAGCAGCCCAGAGGGAACCGAAACCCTGTCAACACCACCATGCCCCTGGCCAGTCCAGGTGCTACCCCACAGACTCAGAGTTCCATCAACACTGATGCTACTACCACCAGTGCAGATGGTGAGACAGCTTTTGGTGCCTCAAAGTTACGCTGAGAAACGGGAACACACCGTATTTAATTTCAGTATTCAATTAAGTATAGTCTTGACTGCATTGAAATGTGACTCTTTGTAGGTGGTTACCATCTTAAGGTCTGGTGCCAGTCCAAATTAATTTGTTTGACCCTCTTGTTCCTAGAATTTATCTTTGCTAAGGAGACACCCTGCCCTGCACCTGCCCCACTCATTGACAGGACAGGTGACATTGACCTATATGACCGGTGAGTCAACAATGACACATGGTTCAAGTTTTACAGTTCTGGGAAGTTCAGATTGGTTAAACTATAGGCTGTGTGTGTTCATGTGAAACCTTAGGAACATGTCCAGTGAGGATGAGTTGGAAGATAAAAGGAAAAGTGGATCCTCTGATGAATTATTTGAACCATACTCAGAAAAGAAGTGAGTGGATTGATGTGGGTTCTAGCTATTTTGCATATCAAAGCAAAATAATGTACTTGGAACAATTTTTATTGATACACACAGTAATAACATAGTAACACATAAGTGGACATAAGAGCACTTATCAGAGAAAAATTGGTAGTGGAAAAAAGGGCAGCAAATGCATGAGTGTTTTCTCCCCTTTCCCATGGCTTGCAGAGTTGCCTCCCCGAAGAAGAGAACCAGAAGAAAAGAAGCAAAAACTCCCAAAGAGCCTAAAGTTAGAAAGAAGCCAGGACCCAAGCCTGGCTGGAAGAAGCCAATCAAGTCAGAAAGGTACGGTAGAAGCTGTCCTAGGGCCAAAGCACCAGATCTTTGTAGTAGAACAGATGTTAAAATCTTGGAGTGTAGCTGGTAGTGGAGAGTAATACATGTGAAATATCCATGTTTGTTTTTTGTTTTCAGAGAGGAGCTGCCCAATATCTACAAATGTCCATATCAAGGCTGCTCAGCTGTGTACCGAGGAGCAGACGGCATGAAGGTCAGATACAAGTCATCCTTACGGCACTGCTTATCCTCTTATGAACATTTCTATTAATACATAAGTGTTTTCTGAGGGCTGTTTTTATCTGTGGGGTACAGAAACACATTAAGGAGCACCATGAAGAGATCCGTGAGCGACCCTGCCCTCACCCTGGCTGCAACAAGGTCTTCATGATTGACCGCTACCTGCAGCGACACGTGAAACTGATCCACACAGGTAGGTTTGGACTGGCTAATTTCTTTGTGCCATTGTCAAACATATAGTACAATATAGGGATTAGGGTGCCGTTTGGGCGCAACATGAGAGATGTTTGTGTGCTTGTATTAAAGGCCCAGTGCAGTCAAATGTGATTTTCCTGTTTTATATTTATATTATAATACTGTGAAATTGTGAAAATTATGATGTCCTTTTAGTGTAAGAGCTGTTTGAAAAGACCGCCTGTTTTGGTGGGATGGAGTTTTGGCCTGCCTAGTGACATCACAAGCCAGTGAATTATTTAATAGAGTTTCAAACCTCTCTGACAGTAAGATAGTTTTCGGTTTTCCCCTCCCCACTCAGACCACTCCCAAACAGTCCAAGCAAAATTATTGCTTGAGAAATTGGTCTTTGCGACAATGTTAGTTGAAACAATCACAGTAAGGTACTTAATTGCTACCCAGAAATTATTTGATATTGAGATAAAAACGGCTGCATTGGACCTTTAAGTTTGACCCTTTTCCAGAGGTGAGGAACTACATCTGTGACCAGTGTGGTCAGACCTTCAAGCAGAGGAAGCACCTGTCTGTGCACCAGATGCGCCACTCAGGGGTCAAGCCACTACAGTAAGTACAGAGGGACATAAAGCTCATATCAGGAGGCAAGGTTCTGCTGGTTTATGTGTTGCGAGGGGTTCAAGCACTGATGAGTCTGTCAGACTGTAGCCAAGTCTTTGATTACAGTGCATTCGGAAAGTCTTTAGACCCCTTCCTTTTTCCACATTTTGTTACGTTACAGCCTCAGACCCTTTGCTATGAGACTCGAAATTGAGCTCAGGTGCATCCTGTTTCCATTGATCATCCTTGAAATGTTTCTACAACTAGATTGGAGTCCACCTGTGGTAAATTCAATTGATTGGACATGATTTGGAAAGGCACACACCTGTCTATATAAGGTTGCACAGTGCATGTCAAAGCAAAAATCAAGGAATGAGGTCTAAGGAATTATCCATAGAGCTCGAGACAGGATTGTGTCGAGGCACAAATATGGGGAAGGGTACCACATTTCTGCAGCATTGAAAGTCCAAGAACACAGTGGCCTCCATTCTTAAATGGAAGAAGTTTGGAACCACCAAGACTCCTAGAGCTGGCCAAACTGAGCAATCGGGGGAGAAGGGCCTTGATCAGGGAGGTGACCAAGAACCCGATGGTCACTCTGACAGAGCTCCAGAGTTCCTCTGTGGAGATGGGAAAACCTTCCAGAAGGACAACCATCTCTGCAGCACTCCACCAATCAGGGCTTTATGGTAGAATGGCCAAACAGAAGCCACCCCTCAGTAACCGCCCACTTAGGACTCTGACCATGAGTAACAAGATTCTCTGGTCTGATGAAACCAAGATTGAATTCTTTGGCCTGAATGCCAAGCATCACATCTGGAAGAAACCTGGCACCATCCCTACGGTGAAGCATGGTGGTGACTGCATCATGCTGTGGGGATGTTTTTCAGCGGCAGGGACTTTGAGACTAGTCAGGATCGAGGGAAAGATGAACGGAGCGAAGTACAGAGATCCTTGATTAAAAACCTGCTCCAGAGCGATCAGGACCTCCGACTGGGGCGAAGGTTCACCTTCCAACAGGACAACAACCCTAAGCACACAGCCAAGACAACGCAGAAGTGAACACGATTGAAAATGGCTGTGCAGAAATGCTCTCCATCTAACCTGACAGAGCCTGAGATGATCTGAAAGGGAGAAACTCCAATTACAGGTGTGCCAAGCTTGTAGCGTCATACCCAAGAAGACTCGAGGCTGTAAATCACTGCCAAAGGTGCTATAACAAAGTACTGAGTAAAGGGTCTGAATACTCATGTAAATGTGACATATGTTGCTTGTTTTTTTATAAATGTGCACAAATTAAAAAATAAAAAAAACTTTTTGCTTTGTCATTGTGGGGTATTGTGTGTAGATTGATGAAAGAAAAAACAATTTAACACATTTTAGAATAAGGCTAGCGTAACAGAATGTGGAAAGTCAAGGGGTCAGAATTCTTTACGAATGCACTGAATGTGGTATGATTTGGGTTAATAAGAATTAATGGAAGGAGGAATTGGGACTTAATAAGGACATATATACCTCTGTGCTGAAATCCCTGATGCAGTAAAACATTTAACATTGAATATGAAGTAAGCTTTGTGACATATTTGAATGCAATCCATTACCTCTTTGTTTGTCTGAATTTCTGGGGTTTACTCTCCATCCAAGCTTTTGGGAGAGCGCGTGGTACTCTTGATTTGTGACACCCTCAAATGAAATGTTATTTGTCACATGCGCCAAATACTGCAGGTGTCGGTAGTCGAGGTCCACCGATTAATCGGCATGGCTGATTTTAATTAGGGCCGATTTTAAAGTTTTCATAAATCGGTAATCAGCATTTTTGGATGCCGATTATGGCCAATTACATTGTAATCCATGAGGAAATTGCGTGGCAGGCTGACCACCTGTTACGCGAGTGCAGCAAGGAGCCAAGGTAAGTTGATAGCTAGCATTAAACCTGTCTTTTAAAAAACAATCTTCACATTCACTAGTTAACTACACATGGTTGATGATATCACTAGGTTAACTAGGTTGTCTTGCGTTGCACATAATCAATGCAGTGGCTGTTAATTTATCATCGAATTACAGCCTACTTCAACTAAGCCAAACGGGTGATTTAACAAAAGTGCATTGCCGAAAAAAAGCCCAATCTTTGCACAAATGTACCTAACCATAACAATTGTTTACAGACAGATTAATTCACTGTATCACAATTCCAGTGCGTCAGATGTTTACATACAAAGTTGACTGCTTTTAAACAGCTTGGAAAATTCCAGAAAATTATGTCATGGCTTTAGAAGATTCTGATAGGCTAATTGACATAATTTGAGTCAATTGGAGGTTTACCTGTGGATGTATTTCAATGCCTACCTTCGAACTCAGTGCTTCTGCTTGACATGGGAAAATCAAAAGAAATCAGCCAAGCCACTGCTCCATAAAAAAGCCAGACTACGGTTTGCAACTGCACATGGGGACAAAGAGCATACCTTTGGGAGAAATGTCCTCTGGTCTGATGAAAGAAAAATAGAACTGTTTGGCCATAATGACCATCAGTATGTTTGGAGGAAAAAGGGGGAGGCTTGCAAGAGCGAAGAATACCACCCAACTGTGTAGCACGGGGGTGGCAGCATCATGTTGTGGGGGTGCTTTGCTGCATGAGGGACTGGTGCACTTCACCTTCAGATGGCATCATGAGGATGGAAAATTATGTGGATATATTGAAGCAATATTTCAAGACATCAGTCAGGAAGTTAAAGCTTGGTCGCAAATGGGTCTTCCAAATGGACAATGACCCCAAGCATACTTCCAAAGTTGTGGCAAAATGGCTTAAGGACAACAAAGTCAAGGAATTGGAGTGGTCATCACAAAGCCCCGACCTCAATCCCATAGAGAATTTGTGGGCAGAACTAAAAAAGTGTGTGCAAGCAAGGAGGCCGACACACCTGCCTCCGTTACACCAGCTCTGTCAGGAGGAATGGGCCAAAATTCACCCAACTAATTGTGGGAAGCTTGTGGAAGGCTACCAGAAACGTTTGACCCAAGTTAAACCATTTAAAGGCAATGCTACCAAATACTAATTGAGTATATGTCAACTTCTGACCCACTGGGAATGTGATGAAAGAAATAAAAGCTGAAAGAAATAGTTCTCTCTACTATTATTCTGACATTTCACATTCTTAAAATAAAGTGGTGATCCTAACTGACCTAAGACAGGGAATTTTTACTATGATTAAATGTGAGGAATTGTGAAACTGAGTTTTTAAATGTATTTGGCTAAGGTGTATGTAAACCTCCGACTTCAACTGTAATATATTTTTAAACCTGCATATTTAGTTAAAAGAAATTAATGTTAGCAGGCATTATTAACTAGGGAAATTGTGTCAAGTGCAAGCAGAGTCACGGTATATGCAACAGTTTTTGCCGCCTGGCTCTTTGCGAACTAATTTACATTACATTGAAGGTTGTGCAATGTAACAGCAATATTTAGACTTGGGTATTTCACTGAAATAAACATTTTGTTTTCGAAATTATAGTTTCCGGATTTGACCATATTAATGACCCAAGGCTCATATTTGATAGAGCAGTCTGACTGAGCGGTGGTAGGCAGCAGCAGGCTTGTAAGCATTAATTCAAACTTTACTGAGTTTGCCAGCAGCTCGTAGCAATGCTTGAAGCACAGCGCAGTTTCTGACTTCAAGCCTATCAACTGAGATTAGGCTGGCAATACTAAAGTGCCTATTAGAACATCCAATAGTCAAAGGTATATGAAATACAAATGGTATAAGAGAGAAATAGTTGATGCCTCATAATTCCTATAATAGCTACAACTTCTTAACTTGGAATATTAAAGAACTGGGAATATTGAACCACCAGCTTGCATATGTTCTGAGCAAGGAACTTAAACGTCAGCTTTTTGTTACATGACACTTTTTGCACTTTTGCTTACTTCTCCAACACTGTGTTTTTGCATTATTTAAACCAAATTGAGCATGTTTCCTTTATTTGAGACTAAATAGATTTTATTTATGTATTATATTAAGTTAAAATAAACGTTTTCAGTATTGTTGTAATTATTACAAATGTATAAATAAATAGAAATTGGCCGATTTTGAAATCGGTATCGTCTATTTTTGGTCCTCCAATAATCAGTATCGGCGTTGAAAAATCATAAATCGGTCGACCTTAACATGTAACGCTTACTTACAAGCCTTAACCAACGATGCAGACTCAGAAAATATTTGCTAAATAAAGTTTTTATTTTTATTTAATTTTTTTAAACCCACCATAACAATTACGAGGCTATATACAGGAGGTATCGGTACCAAGTTAATGTGCAGGGGTACGGATTATTTGGGGTAATTGACGTCATATGTACATGTAGGTAGGGGTAAAGTGGCTGCCTAGATAATAAACAGCGAGTAGCAGCAGCGTAAAAATAGGTGGTCAATGTAAATAGTACGGATAGCCATTTGATTAACTGTTCAGCATTCATATTGCTTGGTGCTAGACGCTGTTAAGGAGCCTTTTGGACTTAGACTTGGCTCTCCGGGTACCACTTGCTATGCGGTAGCAGAGAAAACAGTCTAGAACTTGGGTGGCTGGAGTCTGACCATTTTTAGGGCCTTCCTCTGACACCGCCTGGTATAGAGGTCCTGGATGGCATGAAGCTTGGCCCCAGTGATGTATTGGGCCGTACGCAGTACCCTCTATAGCGCCTTGCGGTTGGGCAGTTACCATACCAGTCAGTGATTCAACCAGTCAGGATGCTCTCGATGGTGCAGCTGTATAACTTTTTTAGGATCTGAGGACCCATGCAAAATCTTTTCAGTCTCCTGAGGGGGAATAGTTTTTGTCGTGCCCTCTTCACTACTCTCTTGGTGTGTTTGGACCATGATGGTTTGTTGGTGATGTGGACACCAAGGAACTTGAAGCTATCGCCCTGCTCCACTACACCCTGTTGATGATGTGAATGGGGGCATGCTCGGCCCTCCTCTTCATGTAGTCCACAAACAGCTCCTTTGTCTTGCTCACGGTGAGGGAGAAGTTGTTGTCCTGGCACCACACTGCCAGGTCTCTGACCTCCCAATAGGCTGTTGCAACGTTGTCAATGATCAGGCCTGCCACCATTGCGTCGTCAGCAAACTTAATGATGGTGTTGGAGTCGTGCTGAGTTAAATGCATCTCAGATTGCAGCCCAAATAAAAGTAACACACACATCAACTGTTCAGAGACTGAGTGAATCAGGCCTTCATGGTCGAATTGCTGCAAAGAAACCACTATTAAAGGACACCAATCAGAAGAAGAGACTTGTTTGGACCAAGAAACACAAACAATGGACATGAGTCCAAATGTGAGATTCTTGGTGAACGGATGATCTCCGCATGTGTGGTTCCCAACGTGAAGCATGGAGGAGGTGGTGTGGGGGGTGCTTTGCTGATGACACAGTCTGTGATTTATTTAAAATTCAAGGCACACTTTACCAGCGTGGCTACCACAGCATTCTGCAGTGATACCCCATCACATCTGGTTGGCGCTTAGGGGGGGACTATCTTTTGTTTTTCAACCTGATAATGACCCAAGACACACCTCCAGGCTGAGTAAGAGCTATTTGACCAAGGAAACTGATGGAGTGCTGCATCAGATGACCTGGCCTCCACAATTACCCGACCTCTACCCAAATGGGATGAGTTGGACTGCAGAGTGAAAGAAAAGCAGCCAACAAGTGCTCAGCATACTGTATGTGGGATACTCCTTCAAGCATTCGAGGTGACTACCTCATTTATTTTATTTTTATTTTATTTTTTTATTTCACCTTTATTTAACCAGGTAGGCTAGTTGAGAACAAGTTCTCATTTACAACTGCGACCTGGCCAAGATAAAGCATAGCAGTGTGAACAGACAACACAGAGTTACACATGGAGTAAACAATTAACAAGTCAATAACACAGTAGGAAAAAAAAAGGGGAGTCTATATACAATGTGTGCAAAAGGCATGAGGTAGGCAAATAATTACAATATTGCAGATTAACACTGGAGTGATAAATGATCATGTACAGGTAGAGATATTGGTGTGCAAAAGAGCAGAAAAGAAAATAAATAAAAACTGTGGGGATGAGGTAGGTGAAAATGGGTGGGCTATTTACCAATAGATTATGTACAGCTGCAGCGATCGGTTAGCTGCTCAGATAGCTGATGTTTGAAGTTGGTGAGGGAGATAAAGGTTTCCAACTTCAGCGATTTTTGCAATTCGTTCCAGTCACAGGCAGCAGAGTACTGGAACGAAAGGCGGCCGAATGAGGTGTTGGCTTTAGGGATGATCAGTGAGATACACCTGCTGGAGCGCGTGCTACGGATGGGTGTTGCCATCGTGACCAGTGAACTGAGATAAGGCGGAGCTTTACCTAGCATGGCCTTGTAGACGACCTGGAGCCAGTGGGTCTTGCGACGAATATGTAGCGAGGGCCAGCCGACTAGAGCATACAAGTCGCAGTGGTGGGTAGTATAAGGTGGTTTAGAGAATGCCAAGTGTGTGCAAAGCTGTCTGCAAGGCATAGGGTGGCTACTTTGAAGAATATAAAATATATTATTATTATTATATATTTTGAATTGTCTAACACTTTTTTTGGTTACCATGATTCCACAATGTTCACCTGTTTAAAGGTCTTGCTCAAATCGGCTACAGAGAGCGTGATCACAACAGTCATTCCGGAACAGCTGGTACTGTCATGCATGCTTTAGTGTTGCTTGCTTTGAAGCGCGCATAGAAGTGAATTAGCTCATCTACACTATTTTTAACTTATGGTCCACTGCATGAAAATCAGTCAGTCACCTTATTCATAATCCAACATATTATCCACATGTACAATCCAACATGTACTATATCCACATCATATATATAGTACCAGTCAAAAGTTTGGACACCTATTTGTAACCCGTAATAGTTTGCAAGCCCTGCCACATCCGATGAGTATCAGAGCCGGTGTAGTAGGATTCAATTTTAGTCCTGTATTAACACTTTGCCTGTTTGATGGTTCATCAGAGGTTCATCGGAGGACATCTTAAAAGTGTCCGGATTAGTGTCCCACTCCTTGAAAGCGGCAGCCCAAGCCTTTATCTCAGTGAGGATGTTGCCTGTAATCCATGGCTTCTGGTTGGGATATGTGCATACAATTTCTGTGGGGACGACGTCATTATTGCACTTATTGATGAAGCTGGTGACTGATGTGGTATACTCCTCAATGCCATTGGTTAAATCCTGGAACATATTCCAGTCTGTGCTAGCAAAACAGTCCTGTAGCTTAGCATTTGCGTCATCTTAACACTTCTGTATTATGCGCGTCACTACTACTTCCTGCTTTGGTTTTTGCTTGTAATCAGGAGGATAGAATTATGGTCAGATTTGCTAAATGGAGGGCGAGGAAGAGCTTTGTATGCGTGTGGAGTAAAGGTGGCCTAGAGTTTATTTCCTCTGGTTGCACATGTGACATGCTGATAGAAATGAGGTGAAACAGATTGAAGTTTTCCTGCATTAAAGTCCCCGACCACTAGGAGCGCGGCTTCTAGATTAGCATTTTCTTGTTTGGTTATGGCCTCACTAAACCTTTTTATCTTCACTTTCAGGTGCGAAGTGTGTGGTTTCCAGTGCCGCCAGAGGGCATCGCTAAAGTACCACATGACTAAACACAAGGCAGAAGCTGATCTGGAATTTGCATGCAAACTGTGTGGAAAGCGCTTTGAGAAGGCCCACAACCTCAACGTCCACATGTCCATGGTGCATCCCCTCACACTAGCAGCTGCTGGAGGAAACATCGACAGCCCCTCCAACCCTGCTATCAACAACATAGAGACCATCACAGAGACTGGGGCACTGAACCCTTACACCAGTTGACCGACTTGATTTAGGCCTGTGACCCTCAAGGAGATATAACAACCACAAAGTCCAACAGGGCTAGGGAACTAGATTCAGCTGCAGGACGATTTCTGTCTGAGCGGATGGTCAGAGAGCCAGTACATAATTATAACTTTGTACAACTGCAAATGGACCACAACTAAGGCAAAAAAATCATCACTTGCGGGATGTTTTTGGCCCGCCAGCTGCCTGTTGCTGACCCCTGGTCTATAAGGAGTCTGGTGTAAAATGGTCATGGCTAATGTGACTAATTAACTTGAGGTAGAGAATAAGGTTAATAAGTTATACGTGCACTATGTATAGATGACAGTACGTCTAAAAGGAGCACAGCTAGCGGATCCTCTTTCAAAGCCAGGTAAGCTGTGTGATACTTATTTTAGTGTTGTACTGCTCTATAATTATATCCTTAAGGCAACATTATCATGTAGCTAGCCATGTATATTCTTCATGGGAGGACAAAGACCAAGTTTTCAAACTCCCCCATACATATATTGTTCATGAAGGAAGGCAAGTTGTCATGATTCAAGGAAGCCAAACGTCAGTAACAGTCCATGGGTGTGCCTGTAGCCCCATATATTTCTCTCACACACACACAGTCCATTCTGAAAGTATTCAGACCCCTTCTCCACATTTTGTTACTTTACAGTCTTATTCTAAAATGTATTAAATAAATACAAATCCTCAATCGACACACAATACCCCATAATGACAAAGCGAAAAAAGGTTTTTTAAATGTTTGTATTATATATACATAGGTATTCAGGCCCTTTGCTATGAGACTCAAAATTGAGCTTGGGTGCATTTTGTTTCCATTGATCATCCTTGAGATATTTCTACAACTAGGTTGAAGGAATTGTCTGTAGACCTCTGAGACAGGATTTTGTCGAGAGACGGATCTGGGGAACGGTACCAAAACATTTCTGCAGCATTGATGGTCCCCAAGAACATTGGTCCCCGTCATTTTTAAATGGAAGAAGTTTGGAACCACCAAAACTCTTCCTTGAGCTGGCCGCCCAGCCAAACTGAGCAATTTGGGGAGAAGGGTCTTGGTCAGTGAGGTGACCAAGAACCTGCTGGTCACTCTGACAGAGCTCCAGAGTTCCTCTGTGTAGATTGGAGAAGCTTCCAGAAGGACAACCATCTCTGCAGAACTCCACCAATTAGGACTTTATGGTAGAGTGGCCAGATGGAAGCCACTCCTCAGTAAAAGGCACATGAGAGCCCGCTTGTAGTTTGCCAAAAGGCACCTAAAGACTCTCAGACCATGAGAAACAACATTTTCTGGTCTGATGAAATAAAGATTGAACTCTTTGACCTGAATGTCAAGTCTGGAGGAAACCTGGCACCATCCCTACGGTGAAGCATGGTGGTGGCAGATTCATGCTGTGGGCATGTTTTTTAGCGGCTGAACTGGGCGACTAGTCAGGATCGAGGGAAAGATGAACGGAGCAAAGTACAGAGATCCTTGATGAAAACCTGCTCAGGAACTCAGACTGGGATGAAGGTTCACCTTTCAACAGGACAACGACCCTACGCACACAGCCAGGACCGGACTTGAACCTGATCGAACATCTCTGTAGAGACCTGAAACTAGATGTGCAGTGACGCTCCCCATCCAATCCGACAGAGCTTGAGAGGATCTGCAGAGAAGAATGAGAGAAACTCCCCAAATACAGGTGTGCCCAAGAAGACTAAAGGCTGTAATCGCTGCCAAAGGTGCTTCAACAACGTACTGAGTAAAGGGTCTGAATACTTATGTAAACGTGATAAATATTTTTTGCTTTGTCATTGTGGGGTATTGTGTGTAGATTGAAGGGGGGAAACTATTTAATCCATTTTAGAATAAGGCTAACGTAACAAAATATGAAAAAAGTCAAGGTGTCTGAATACTTTCCTAACGCAGAGGAAGTCCAACTCTTGGCTGAGGCTGGAAGGGCTGAGTTGAAAGATCAGAGCTGCTTCCAGGTCAACACATAAGACCTCCAGCTAAGGAACAGGGGAGAGAGAGAGGGTCACTCAATAGGGTATTATGTGGGTCAAAGAAAGTACAATGGTATATCAATCTGCCGTGTTTTGAGAGCCATTGGTAAAAAGCAGTCTGACATGTGGTGAAGCCCAGAAAGTTATCATAGGCTGTATTTGTGTAATGTTTGATGTTTGTGAAATCCTAATAAATGTATCATTATGTCATATCCAGCTGATTTCAACCCAGTCCTACTCTCTGGGCTACAGACTGAGATCAGCCTTGCTCTGGGTGGTCAGTGCACAAATGTGTTACCTGGTTCAGCTGATGTTGAGACAGTGAGGTTGGGGGTGTCAGAGAGTCTTCAGAAGTACCTACTGGGCCCGGGTCAGAATCTGGGAGGGGTCCATCTGCGAGACCAAAACACAGATTCAGAAAAATGCTACTGTCAGTAGTTTGTTGACCACATACCAGTCAACCATAGTATAGATGTATGATTATTAAACATTATTATCTGTGCCTTTTTTGTGAATCAGAGTAAGCTCACCTCATCAGTTGGGTGCTCGGTCACAGGGAAAGAAGTCTGGCCATCCATAAAGAGCTTGATAAAGGATGAGTAGCAGAGCACAGGAACCCTGGGGCCTTCAATGTCCTCTCCAACATCTCAGAGTTAAGATGGGGGACCAGGTTGGAAGGGAAACAAAACACAATACACATACAGAACTCGCATATAAACAAGAAAATGGATGACACTGAGGACAACACTGACAGTTTGACCAAGTAAATATATCTATAAAATGATAGAGTCATCAGTCTTGTGTATTCCTCTAATGTTACCATGGCTACAGGCTGGTATGGGCCTTGTTCTTGATTTTTTAAAATTATATATAAATACCCAATATAGCATCAGAGACACAAAATGTTGTATGATAAACATTACAGTTATGTGGTGTTTTGTTAATGTAAAAGGTGTTTTAGTCTGTTGAATACATTACTATTACATTGTTTAGTATGTAGGGCTAGGAGTTCCCTGACCACGTAACCTAACCAGGAAAATCTCCTGGCATTGACTAAATCCCACAGCGCCCCCACCTTTCCCACCCACACTACTAAGCACTGACTTTGAGGAAAATGTACTTACTATAACTGTGATATTTGGTTGTCCCATCTAGTTCTCTTAAGATGAATGCACTGACAAATTGCTCTGGATAAGAGCATCTGCTATATGCCAAAAATGTGTAAAGGTACCTAGGGTGTGAGAAAAATAGTGAGGAGGTCGATCACACAGAGGAACAGCAGAAACACCAGCAGCTGGGGAGAAATGGCAGTAGAAGAAGACGTGAGCCTACATGCCAGTTTCCACAATGAATTACTTAAAAGGGAGTCTCGTGACAACGATCACGTCTCTAATAGAAAACTGCTGAGTCGTTTCCCTTATCATTTGAGTGTCTCTGCTCCTGAATGATGAATCAGAAACTGTTTGTGTGAAGCCAAAGGTTAGTGCTGAGCATGTGAGAGTCAGTGTTTATATGTCACAATTACCAAAATATTCCAATAATATTCCAATAATCCTACAGTTGCAGCCAAATATAAGGACACCTTTTCACTTTTCTTAAATAACTCCCAATTTCTTTAAAATAAGTTGACAAAAAATGAAGCATTCAAAGAAAAGAACACCCTCCCTACAATCAATTATGGAGGAGGTTCGATTATGCTGTGGGGTTTCTTTGCTGCCTCTGGTACTGGGGGCCTTGAAAGTGTGCAAGACGTCTTGAAATTATTGTATCTCTGCTGGAGTCACTTTTATATATTAACTTTGACACCTCCTGGAAACAGAAGATACTCTACAGGAATGACAGAGTCCATCCAATCCCCAAGTCCAGAACAGACTATGGGAAGCGCACAGTACTACATAGAGCCATGACTAAATGGAACTCTGTTCCACATCAGGTAACTGATGCAAGCAGTAGAATCAGATTTAAACAGCAGGTGAAAATTCACCTTATTGAACAGCATGCATACAAACACATGATAACATATGCACTATACACACATGGATTTTTGCATTGTAGATATGTGGTAGTGGAGTATGGGCCTGATGTTTTTTTTATAAAAAAAAAAATGTTTTTAAAATTGTATAACTGCCTTACTTTTGCCAGACCCCAGGAAGAGTAGCAGCTGCCTTGGGGGATTTGGTTATGTTCACTTCTCCTGATGGACAGTTACAGCTCAGGGGACAGCCCCTGCCATGAGCACAGTCTATGAAAAATAAAAAGAGGGAAGATTTTCCAATTTCTTATGATAAATATCACAATATGTTGTGTCTACCCATGTCTATAGCAGTACAGCTAATAATCTAAGAATGGAACCAATTTACTGTTAATAAGTGTGCTGTGAGATGGTAGTGCAGCAGGCCAGCTTGGAAACTGCCCTTCCTCTAATACACAAAGAGATGCAGTATAACAATAATAATCAAATCTGGGAAACACATCATAGTATTTCTGTAAAAATAAGGGTCTTGATTTCACCAGGTTTGGTCAAGATGAGAAGTGAACTATGAATTCACACATGTATTCAGACTGTAGCCAACTTAATCATCCTGCTCTGTTATAGTCCATGCTTCCCTCCCTCTCTTAACCCCTATATGGGCACACCTGATACTAGTTGATATATTCCATGACGGTCTCACAGTCCAGAGTCCTCTTCACTCTGATTTCAAAACAATACTGATACTGAACTGACTTCAACAATGTCTATTGGATGGGTTACAGATCAGTCCAATACTGACCCTGTCTGCTGGTCCATGATGGCGTTAGGAATGTGTGAGCAGACTGTCCTCATGTCTCCTGCACAGCTCCCTTGGTCCTCAGGAGAGGGACAAGGTTTTAGACTGTGCAGGTTTTAATCTGTTGCCTCACCTGGTATTCTGGGAGTTTTACTAGGAGACGGAAGGGGGGCGTGTTTCCATAGCGCCAAGTCAGATTTCATCCCAGTCGTATTTGTGTCAGTAACACTCTTCCACAACCCATGATTCTCCTGCTCACCCTGTCTGTCTGCCTCCACATGCTCAGATTCCCCACTCGCTTCAATCGGCAACCTCCTCGCAGCTGGCATTAGTCTGGAAATGAGGTACAGCATCTGCAAATACACACGCGCACATCCACCCACACCAATTCAGGGCTAGGCAGGACATGTCTCTGTGCAGTCAAGCAGAGAGGTACAACTGTAGGCGTATGTGACATTCCGCTAAAACAGCAGCCCCCTGCTGCTTGCATAAAGGGCATCTCAGAGTGTGGCTGGGTGATAAGAATCATTTCAGTGACACTGGGAAAATAACGTTCATACCGGTACCTTTTTATTGAGGCTGCAGGGATGATTCTACTGCTGCGGTTCAAACTGTGACTCAATCCTACAGAGCCCATAGTAAACCTGCAGCCACGCAGAATCTGGCCAACAAAAACAAAGCAGTCCACATAAATACATATTATGATAGCACTGTCCTATTGAGCTAAAGTTAACTGTGCCTTTTGGTTTACAATATACTGTATAATTAGTATCATGTCATCCTAGATGCTGAGGGTCCCTCTCCAGTCTCACCCACCTAACACAGAAGAGCATGTTGGTTTTGGGCAGGGCAGGGCAAGGCAGTGGCCAGTGCCTCCGGAACAGACACAGGGCCGGGCAGCAGTGGTGGGCACAGCTGCACAAGGGGGCACTGGGCCCGGGAGGCATGAAGGTGCACAATTCAATGCCCCCCCCCCCTATAGGGAAGGACAAAAGAAGACTATGAGAGGCTATAAGAAAAAGTAGAGGGGGTAAGAAAGAGAGAGAGAGCAGGAAAATAAGATGGAAAGAGTGAGAGAGGGAAAATTAGATGGAGAGCGAGACAGATAAAAAAATATATATATATGGACACCTTGTTTTGGAGCAGGTCCCACATGCGGTGCAGGAGGGCAGTGAGCAGCTGTCTGTGTCCCAGCAGGATGTTGACAAACTGGGACACCCAGGGGCTCGGTCTTGGGTCACAGAGCACATTGAGCTCAAAGGAGAGAAGTGCAGTTTTAAGCTGACTTGCAGTTACACTTGTGGAGGCTAAGAAGAACATCATATACACAACTATGTGCAGATGGACTGGAAAGAAAATCAAGTAGTGACAATTCTGTATTATTTGGTGGGCTTATTCCGGAGGCGTCCAAAAGTCTCTGGCAGAAGCTCCTGAGGATCATGTTCTCCACCTGAACATAGACAGGACAGACAGACAGTGTGAGAGACCGAAACAGTCAGTGTGGCATCAGAAATAACTAGAACGACAGACAAATAGATTAGGAAACTAAATAGTTGAGACAGAGCAGAGGAGAAAAACAGTAGAAGAGAGAGAGAAATGCAGAGACAGGAGGACAGTTGGCAGTTCCTGGCATTCCTTCCGACTTTATTGTGCAGCTCAGGGGAAGTCGACTCATCTACATGAAGCTTGATGATTGTCGGGCCAACCAGTTCCTCAGCACATTCAGGGAACACAATACGCAGCGTGTGGAAGATCCTGGCCAGACAACTCTGTCAGGTCAGAGATAATAAGACTGGTTTGATTTGTATGTGTGTGTGTTTTTGTTTAACTATTTGAACAAACAACTGGAATCAACATACACAAAACATCTGTATCAGACTCAAAGTGATAACAGAAAACTGTGTGGTCAGTCAGTGGTTGTATGGCTTTGAGTGTGAATACTAGAACGGACCTTTTGAGTGAATCTATGAAATTCATCCTGATATCAGGCTTTACATGCAGCTGACTGGACAGAGACAACGAATACAATACCTGGACAGAGACAACGAATACAATACCTGGACAGAGACAACGAATACAATACCTGGACAGAGACAACGAATACAATACCTGGACAGAGACAACGAATACAATACCTGGACAGAGACAACGAATACAATACCTGGACAGAGACAACGAATACAATACCTGGACAGAGACAACGAATACAATACCTGGACAGAGACAACGAATACAATACCTGGACAGAGACAACAATAATACAATACCTGGACAGAGACAACGAATACAATACCTGGACAGAGACAACGAATACAATACCTGGACAGAGACAACGAATACAATACCTGGACAGAGACAACGAATACAATACCTGGACAGAGACAACGAATACAATACCTGGACAGAGACAACGAATACAATACCTGGACAGAGACAACGAATACAATACCTGGACAGAGACAACGAATACAATACCTGGACATACAATACCTGGACAGAGACAACGAATACAATACCTGGACAGAGACAACGAATACAATACCTGGACAGAGACAACGAATACAATACCTGGACAGAGACAACGAATACAATACCTGGACAGAGACAACAATACCTGGACATACAATACCTGGACAGAGACAACCTGGACATACAATACCTGGACAGAGACAACGAATACAATACCTGGACAGAGACAACGAATACAATACCTGGACAGAGACAACGAATACAATACCTGGACAGAGACAACAATACCTGAATACAATACCTGGACAGAGACAACGAATACAATACCTGGACAGAGACAACGAATACAATACCTGGACAGAGACAACGAATACAATACCTGGACAGAGACAACGAATACAATACCTGGACAGAGACAACGAATACAATACCTGGACAGAGACAACGAATACAATACCTGGACAGAGACAACCTGGAATACAATACCTGGACAGAGACAACGAATACAATACCTGGACAGAGACAACGAATACAATACCTGGACAGAGACAACGAATACAATACCTGGACAGAGACAACGAATACAATACCTGGACAGAGACAACGAATACAATACCTGGACAGAGCATGTGAACACACCATTCAATAAAATCCATTCATTTTAAAGCAAGAGAGAATAAGTCTTACCACACGTGGAGTTAGGAGGACAGGGAGAAAACGAGTCAGGAAATATGGCCTTCTGAACATGCTGGAGTAGGAAAAGAGTGCAAGTGTGGCGACACATAAAAAAAGACACAGTGCAGAACACAATACGACATGTATAAGTCATCAGTACATTGATCTCAATAGGTAATTTGTGAGAGTTATGCAGCATGTTGATGCTAAATTTTTAGGGTACCTACCAGCCCTCCATGATGACTGTGGCAGATATCCTTCCTGTGCTCTCAAACAAAGAGACTGCCTTGTCCACATCCTGACCTGCCTGACACTGGGGCTGAGAAGGAAGATTGCACACAAACACACAAGACTGATACACACATAATTAACACATGAAAAACATTAATTGAAGAGATACAACCAGCAGAGGGCACTCAAACTTGCACAAGAGCTCCTGCCCGAGAGACATCCTCATAAAGGCCAATCTCCTGCAGACAGAGAGAGGGGGACCCTGTTCATACAGCTGGAGGAGAGGAGATGAATGAGCTGCTGAATGAGAGGGTTTGTGGTATGGTAAGTCAACCAGTCAGAGTTAGTTACATTGGAATAACTGGGTTGTCTCAGCTGATCTATATACGCCTCACATACTGGTTCAGTGACTCTCTAGGCCCTACCTTCAGGTCAGCCAGTCTGGTCTTGGCAAGGGAACCAGTCTGACTAAAGGCCCAGTCCAGCAGTAAAGTGTTAAAGCAGAGCCAGAGTATCTGTCACCTGACCTTCAGGTACTGCGGGGGTCAAAGGACACTATGTCCGACAGGAACTTCAGCAGGAAAACCACAGACTTCTTACTGTTCCAATGATAACTGCTGGCACCGCTGAAACACATCCAGGAAGACAGGAGGGAAGTCAACTTTGTCTAAGAGGCCCAAACATAAGAAGAGAGGGGACCAACATATTGGTATTCTAGTAGCCACTAACTAAACTCTGAGGTGACTAGCCTTAAACCACTCACTGTACGAGGGGAAAACACCAGGCCCTTCCAGTGCACCCTTACGGGCCAGGAGGAAAGCAGTGATCATGTTCTCCAAGTCAAGTGCTCACGAGTGGTGCAGCGGTCTAAGACACTGCATCGCAGTGCGAGAGGGAGTCCCATGGGGCGGCGCACAATTGGCCCAGAATTGTCCAGGTTAGGGGAAGGTTTGAACGGGTGTAGGCCCTCATTGTAAAAAAGAATTTGTTCTTAACGGACTTGCATATTTAAATAAAGGTTAAATTAAAAAAAGACCCTCAAATGCTGAGCTTAGGAACCTGGACAGGAGCTCTGATGTATAAAGAGAGAAATGTCATTTTTTATTGATTTATTTTACCTTCATTTAACTAGGCAAGTCAGTTAAGAACAAATTCATATTTACAATGACGGCCTACACCGGCCAAACCCGGACGATGCTGGGCCAATTGTGCGCCGTCCTGTGGGACTCCGAATCCCGGCCGGTTGTGATACAGCCTGGATTCTAACCAGGGTGTCTGTAGTGACGCCTCTAGCACTGAGATGCAGTGCCTTATACCGCTGCGCCACTCGGGAGCCCATAGGAGCATTGTTGGAAATAACTAAGTGTCTGTGTGTGTGTGTGTGTGTGTGTGTGTGTGTGTGTGTGTGTGTGTGTGTGTGTGTGTGTGTGTGTGTGTGTGTGTGTGTGTGTGTGTGTGTGTGTGTGTGTGTGTGTGTGTGTGTGTGTGTGTGTGTGTGTACCTTTGAGGCTTGGCTGGGTGTTTGGATTGTACACGAGCAGGGTGGAGAGACAGGAGAGCACATGCTTCCAGTTAACCTCATGAGTCTCCAGTACTTACTGCAGTTGAGGCAACAGCTCCTCTACCTTGAATATCACTGCCAACTAGGACAGAGAAAGAGAAAGGGATAGATGTTATATCACACCACAGATACAGTCACATCACAACTCTCTATTATAAGGTCACACTTGTTTTTCTTTAGACCGGTTTTAACATACCCTACTGTAATTTCACAATGTCCTGTAAAAACACCCTAATGTCATAACTCACACCCACAGGTACATCATCATTCACTTCAGATGTATGTGGTCAGTCACACACATACACACCAATACCTCACAAACAACTACATGACAAAATACATATTTGGAAGAGCAGCTCACATTAACCAGACATGGTAATGTATTTATAGATGTACTAAGGTATATATAGATGTTTCTTTAGAACAGAGCACCAGCCATTTACATTACGAAACAAGGAGGTCAACAGTATGCAGGTTTTTAGCAAAGCCCCACTCTCTTTGCATGGCAATGGTATCAGATACTATGTAGAATATAGGTAGAGGAGAACACAGATGAGATAGATGATATAGATGGCTGTTTTACAAGAGGCCCTATATTAAAGAGAGATGTCAATGATAACATATTCTGTGTTTTTAACTTTCAGTCTGTAGGTGAGTGTATGAGACAGAGTGGGAGAAGAAACAGCGCAGTGCATCAGGTGATGGACACACCACACAAGGAAACATCAAACATCTGTACCCTTTCCAACAAAACAAGATACATACAAGAGTGAATATTATGGATTATTATGTATGTTTAATAATTCTGTTTGATTAGCAGCCTTTTCCACTTCACCATTATTCAGCTGCTGTTTCACCAATATCCAGCACACCTAGAAAAAAAAACCACAGGTTCAGAAATTAATATTAGCAGTTGGATAAGATACAGTCTCTGTCTATTGAATGCAGTTTCGAGCTGCAATGAGAGGGGACATTCAAACTCACAGGAGAGCATGTCATCCAGCACTGAACAGCAAACCAGGGAGAGCCTCCTGCATGGTCTCGTCAAAACAGGCTCGCACCAACACCGTTACCACAGCTGCAACACAATACATCGTTGGATGTACAGGCTGATGTGAGGTGAATGGCAGATAATAATATACGTACACTTTATTCAGAAAGTATTCAGACCTCTTCCCTTTTTAGACACTTTGTTACGTTACAGCCTTATTCTAAAATGGATTGCAATCTACACACTATACCCCATGATGACAAAGTGAAAACAGGTTTTTAGAAATGTTTGCTAATGTATTAACAATAAAAAACTAACTTATTTACATAATATTAGACCCTTTGTTATGTGACTCGGAATTGAGCTCAGGTGCATGCTGTTTCCATTGATCATCCTTGAGATATTTCTACAACTTGATTAGAATTCACCTGTAGTATATTCAATTGATTGGACATTATTTGGAAAGGCACACACTTGTCTATATAAGGTCTGACAGTTGAGAGTGCAAGTCAGAGCAAAAGCCCAGCCCTGAGGTTGAAGGAATTGTCCGTAGAGCTCAGAGACAGGATTGTGTTGAGGCACAGATCTGGGGAAGGGTACCAAAAACAATTTTGCAGCATTAAAGGTCCCCAAGAACACAGTGCCCTCCATCATTCTTAAATGGAAGAAGCTTGGAACTACCAAGACTCTTCCTAGAGCTGGCCGCCCAGTCAAACTGAGCAATCGCGAGAGAAGTGCGTTGGTCAGGGAGGTGACCAAGAACCTGATGGTCACTCTGACAGAGCTCCAGAGTTCCTCTGTGGAGATGGGAGAACCTTCCAGAGGGACAACCATCTCTGCAGCACTCCACCAAATCAGGCATTTATGGTAGAGTGGCCAAACGGAAGTCACTCCTCAGTAAAAGGCAAATGACAGCGCACTTGTAGTTTGCCAAAAAGGCACCTAAAGGACTCTAAGACCATGAAAAACAAGATTCTCTGGTCTGATGAAACCAACATTGAACACTTTGGCCTGAATGCCAAGCGTCATGTCTGGAGAAAATCAGGCACCATCCCTACGGTGAAGCATGGTGGTGGCAGCATCATGCTGTGGGGATGTTTTTCAGTGGTGGAGACTGGGAAATTGGTCAGGATTGAGGGAAAGATGAACGGTGCAAAGTACAGAAAGAGCCTTGATGAAAACCTGCTCCAGAGCACTCAGGACCTCAGACTGGGGTGAAAGTTCACCTTCCAACAGGACAACGACCATAAACACTCTGTCAAGAGAATGCAGGAGTGGCTTCAGGACAAGTCTCTGAATGTCCTTGACAGGCCCAGCCAGAGCCCCGACTTGAAGCCGATCAAACATCTCTGGAGAGACCTGAAAATAGCTGTGCTGTGACGCTCAACATCCAACCTGACAGAGCTTGAGAGGATCTGCAGAAAAGAATGGGAAAAATTGATAATGTTACAGGTACATTTCCATTTCACATAATTTTTTATACCTTCATTTAACTAGGCAAGTCAGGTAAGAACAAATTCTTATTTTCAATGACGGCCTAGGAACAGTGGGTTAACTGCCTGTTCAGGGGCAGAACGGCAGATTTCTATCTTGTCAGCTCAGGGTTTTGAACTTGCAACCTTCCAGTTACTAGTCCAATGCTCTAACCACTAGGCTACCCTGCCGCCCCATTATAAGTTCACAAAACCTGTATGCTGCCACTCAAAAGAAAAAAAATATAGTAAGAAATACGTAAAGTTTAATAATTAATAATAAATTCAGTATTAACAGGAAAATAAATTCCCTCCATCCGCATCGATCCAACATGTATCCATCCAAAAGTCTTTTATGAAATCAAACTAATAGCTAATTCTTTTGATTAAATGCATCTTAACACAATGAACAGAGGCAATTTTAATGACCATCTAAATATCAATCTCCCCCGACAGGACATGGGACAAACAGATTAATGTATTATCAGGGTTGGCAAGGCTAACATTTCAGTCTGTCTCTCTTGCTGATCGATCCATTGAAGGTAAATGGCACCAGCTAGTCCATTAGAGCTACACTGTCACTGGGATGATGAAAATGTCTGCGACAGCAGTAATGTGAGGTACTACAGTTTATTACTCTAAACAGACACATTGTTTAGTCACTGAACAGAATGTTCCTCTGTTAAATTGTTCCTCGTTCTGCCCCTGAACAGGCAGTTAACCCACTGTTCCTAGGCCGTCATTGAAAATAAGAATTTGTTCTTAACTGACTTGCCTAGTTAAATAAAGGTAAATAAATAAACAGCACCAATGCTGCAAGAACATCGACTTGAAGGCAATTTCAGTACAGCTATGACTATGAGCTATCCATCCACACCGTCGATGGACCAGATGAGACTAGCCCTGGTTCATAATTGTATCTGTCTCTATTTTGTGTGAGAATGGCTCATATGCAAAAGTTTGAACATAAGATGAGAGAATTGTATGCCCTTCAGACAGTCTTCCTTTGTTTGTCGTTCCAGTGAATAGGCCTACTGGAGATACAAGCACACACACAGATGAACATTTTTTGAGGATTTCCTGGGAATTCCAGCCATGCTTTCCTGGACACCCTGGCACTGCGGCAAGAAACCTGCACATAAGAAGGTGAAGACAACTCATTAAAATCTAATCCCATCTGTCTCATGAATTTTTAAGTGTTTTTTTCCCCATTGTGTCACTAAACCACAGCATAGGAAGTGTAAATACTGCAGCTGCTGGAACAGTTTCATGTAATCACCTGTCAACCTGTAAAGTACAGTGGACACTGTTACCTGGGAGAAACAATCTGAGCTGTCGCTCAAGTGGACGTGACACTGTCCTTGCACCCACAGCAGGTACTTCACCCATTTCTCTAATGGAAGTGACACTTCAGGCATTTCCTCAAAGTACAACTTACAAAGATGCACTTTGCTTAGTTTGCGTAGGATTTTACAAACCACACAGCTCATATGGTAACCTCTTGGCTCTGTAGCACCAAGAAGAGAAATATCATACCAGGTAAATTAGAGTATATAGTGTGTATCTGTGAAATAGTTTAGGCCCTATGTCTCCGTCTGTCTCTGTGCAGCAGAATACGAGGTGGAATGCATGAGCTGAAATCTGTGGTTATCAAAGGTCAAATTACCATTGCAAGTGAGGCTGAGCAGCTGTTGAGCCTTTCATTGAAATTACAGACAGGGGGTGCATGGCAGTGAGAGAGAGGGAAAGAGACATGCATGCATTGACAAAATTGATGACTCCCATTGGTAGTGGCATGATTGTAACTCACTATGTGAATTTACATCATTTTCATGCAAAGCTTCAAATCCTTAAAATACCTTTGGCTAAAAATTGGTCCAACAGGTTTTTAGTATATGGCAATTTGTAATGGAAACACAAGATGGACTTGCCACAAAAAAAAATACAGTGGCTCCCCACTTCGCACAGCAGTTGAAGTATGCGAATATTGATAAAGCCCCTTCAAAACAACAGAGTTCAGCCCATAGACTTCAGCATACATGCTACTTTCCTGAGCTCCCACATCTTGTGCCAAAACCAAGCTCCAATGCCGTTTCCCACTACAAATAGGCAGAGAAACACAGTAATTAAAATACTTGAGTGGTGTAAAAGGGATAAACACTTACAAAAATGCCTTTTACAAAACGTTCACTCCCCTAAGGTTTCACTTTTGCCAGAAAATGAATACATAGAGTGCATTCGGGAAAGTATTCCGATGCCTTGACTTTTTCCAAATTCTGTTACGTTACGGCCTTATTCTAAAATGGAATCAATTGTTTTATCCCCCAACACTTTACACATAATGACAAAGCAAAAACTGGTTTTGAGAATTTTTTTGGGGAAAAAAAATAAACTCATATCACATTTACATAAATATTCAGGTCCTTTACTCAGTACTTTGTTGAAGCACCTTTGGCAGCGGTTACATCCTCGAGTCTTCTTGGGTATGACGCTACATGCTTGGCACCCCTGTATTTGGAGAGTTTCTCCCATTCTTCTCTGCAGATCCTCTCAAGCGCTGTCAGGTTGGATGGGAAGTGTGGCTGCACAGCTATTTTCAGGTCTCTCCAGAGATGTTCGATCGGCTTCAAGTCGGGGCTCTGGCTGGGCCACTCAAGGACACTCAGAGACTTGTCCCGAAGCCACTCCTACATTGTCTTGTCTTGGCTGTGTGCTTAGGGGCATTGTCCTGTTGGAAGGTGAACCTTCACCCCAGTCTGAGGTCCTGAGCGCTCTGGGAGCAGATTTTCTTCAAGGACCTCTCTGTACTTTGCTCCATTCATCTTTCCCTCGATCTTGACTGATCTCCCTGTCCCTGCCGCTGAAAAACATCCCTACAGCATGATGCAGTCACCACCATGCTTAAACGTAGGGATGGTGCCAGGTTTCCACCAGACATGACGCTTAACATTCAGGCCAAAGAGTTCAATCTGAGTTTTATCACACCAGAGAATCTTGTTTCTGGGCTGTCATGTGCCTTTTACTGAGGAGTGGCTTCTGTCTAGTCACACTACCAGTCATAACATGCCCTCTCACAAAGACCTATGAACTACACAAAAAATATATATTGAAAACTACAACCTCCATTTCAGGAGTAAGAAGGCTTAGAAACATTAGGTAACCACATAACATGCAAACATATGTGTTATGAGATTGTTTTAACACAAATGCAAATACACAATGCAAAGAGACATGCAAATGTCCTCGCATTGGCACACACAAAGAAACCTGTTAATCAGTCCACAAATATTATGCACAGGCAAAGTCACGGAAACACCCTCAGAAACAAAGGTACTGGATATATTGCTCAGCTGTGCTGCAGCACAATCTTTACTTTAGTACGTCTCAGTGTTAAGATTCCTTGTTTAAATAAAGATCCTCCTTGGACAAACTCAAGACTGCTTTTATGAATGCTTTTATTTCTTTACGTCTCCTCTTTATAAAGTACATGGACTCTTAGAAAACCATATTTGAATCCAGAACAACAAAAAAATTAGTAACAGTAGTTTTCAAACACAATACTTTTCCATCTGACAAACAATCAGTTTTCAAAATCATTCCCATTCCTTTGACACATAGACCTCTTGTAAACAAATCAATAATTTCAATTACAAAAAATGTTTTATAGAAAAATATATTTTCTTTAATAGGTATTTCTCTTCTTCGGCCTATTTACATGAGGTACTCTTCAGTACAATCTCATTAAAAAATGAAGAAAAAAGGGGGTTAGCGGGAAAAGGCCTTTGGTTTCAAGAAAAAATACATTATTTAAAATGTCCATTCGCTGTCCTGTGTACACAGTGTCAATGTCAATGATAGTTTTTAATATTGTTGTGTGTGATTTGTAGCCAACACTCCGGGACCTCCACAGGTTTGGTTGAGAACAGAAACTTTGTCTACAATCAGGTTTCAGTCCGGGTGGTGGGGGTACAGAACTTTCGATGGGCAAAGTGACCGAGGACGATGAGGAGCATCTCAGAGGTGCTGCTGAGCGCCACTATGAAGGGCGCTTGGGACGCAAAGTCAGCCTCCGCTCGCCGGAACGACAGCTGCATAACCGCCAGCGCCAGGAGACTGTTCTGCACACCCACCTCAATACTGACCGTCTTCCTCTGTGGCACTGCCAGCCCTGCCAGCTTCCCCATCCCAAACCCCAACAGCAGCCCAAACAGGGGCACGGTCACCCCCGCGACCACTATCTGAGGTCTCACGTTGGCCAGGATAGACGCCCCCATCTGGTAGGCCATGAAGATGCCACCCACGATGAGCACGAAGCTGAAGGGCCGGATCAGTGCCAGCAGCACACGGGTCAGTTTGGGCAGACGTAGCTTCACCAGCATGCCCAGGGAGATGGGGATGGCAATGAAGAGAAGGGTGCCCAGGATCTTGATAAAGGGCACGTGGAGGGCAGCGTGGACACCCAGTAGCCTGCCGTACAGGGCAGAGCACAGGGGCATGGCTGCTGCAGCTACAACTGTGGACACCAGGGTCATGGAGATTGCCAGGGTGACGTCCCCGCCCAGTAGCAGGCTGTAGAGGTAGCCTCCGCCGCCGCCCGGGGCAGAGCATGTGATGACCAGGCCCAGGGAGAGGGCCTTTGGCAGGGAACCCAGCCTGGACAGACCATAGGCGTACAGTGGCATGACCAGGAACTGCCCTGCAACACCTAAGAGGAGGGGCACAGGCTTCCGCAGGAGACCCCTCAGCACCTCTACCTCTACCTTGCACCCGAAGGCACACTTGTTGATGAAGATGAGCGGCAGCAAGGCAAATAGGACAGGGTTCTCAGAAAAGTGGGACAGCACGCCTGACTGTATGAGCCCGGCAGCTGGGTCATCCCTGCCAGGCGCCACCCTGATGCAGTAGTCTGTCCTTTCTTCAATTACAACAGGGAAAGAATCCTGGTCCAACTCCAATAGCTGGATGAGCAGTTGTGCCCGACCCGGTAACCCAGACTTTATGCTGATAATGAAACTCTTCACGGGCCCCGCACGACTGTTACTTACATTCAGGATGGAAAGAACCTCCGAGTCCAAGGAGCTTACATTGACCGTCTGCTTCCAGCTCTCGCGGCCCTTCGTACTTACGGCGCTTCGGTATTGACTGGAGATTACAATCACGCCCTTAGTGTTTTCGGGAAACTCAAATTCTTGGGAGGTCCCGTCCCCGATTTGTATATACCTTCTGTTACTGTCGGCCGTCACGTTCATGTTGTTGTTGTCTGTCAGGGACCTGCCCTCCGTTGGCGGATCTGTTCCTCTCGTTATCAAGAAGAGACAACAGAATGCAAATAGCGTCCTCATTGTTAGGTGCGCCGCAAATACACGCTGCTCCCCAGCCTGCGACCTCCCCAGTCCGTCTTAAGCCGCCTCCCTTTTACAGAACGCGATAAAAACTTCTCAGATCCCCTGATACAATAGCTACGTATGTAGCGGGGTCTACATTCCTTCTGGTACCCATTTAGCTTCACCCGTGTTCTTGCTCTCTTTCTACCGGAATTTAAACTTCACCCCGCCCCATCCGACTTGAACGCTGCTTAAATTCCAATAAAAAAAAATGCTGTCATATTTGACCGATATCAGACGATACACGAATCATTTGTTGGTGCTAAGAAGAAATATCTGCCTCGGCGAACCGTCGCCTCGAGTTCCGGTTTTTATTGTCTCTATGCCAACTGTCACCACCGCCGTTTCCCCCTGATTTCTTCTCTTATTTCACTCACTCGCTAAGACTTATTTTTAATCCAATCAGAGAAGCCGCTAGCGTTAACTCTCTTTTTTTTGCGTTTACTCTCTCGGTCCCTTACCAAAATAAGCACCAACGTCACTTGAGAAAAATCTAATTGCGGGGGTGTTCTTTCTTCCATGCGTGGGCTGCATTCTCAGCATCATAGAGGATACACCGTTCATTTATGGGGGAGGACCCACTGCAAAATGCTGTGGTCATGTTTTGTTGACTAAAGGAAAATGGTGGAATAAGATAAACATAGTCCAAAACATATAAACTGCAGTTCATTGTGGCTGGAGATATTTTCCTTTATTTAGTTATTCTGCCCTTACAAAAAAAGATTGCAGGTTTGAAACTGCAGTTAAAGTGCAGTAACTAGCCAATTGTGGTATTATGGAAGCAGTAATTGTAGTTAGACTTCAAAATTACTGCAATCTTTTTTGTAAGGGTGGCATCACACACACGATTTATGCAATAAATAATGCATTTAAGCAGGGCAAGGAGGCTTGTTTTCTTATACTGAACAAAAATACGCAACAATTTCAAATATTTTACTGAGTTACAGTTCGCATAAAGAAATCAGTCAATTGACATATATTGATTAGGCCCTAATCTATGGATTTTATATGACTGAAAATACTAATATGTATCTGTTGTTCCCAGATACCTTTTAAAAAAAGTAGGGGTGTGGATCAGAAAACCAGTCAGTATCTAGCGTGACCACACGCTGTCGTATGCATCCTTCCAGAGCATCCCAAACATGCTCAATGCTCTGGTGAGTATGCAATCCAGAACTGGGACATTTTCAGCTTCCAGGGAATTGTGTAGATTCTTGCGACATGGGGCCATGCATTATCATGATGGCGGCGGATGAATGGCATGACAATGGGCCTCAGGATCTCGTCACGGTATCTCTATGCATTCAAATTGCCATCAACAAATGCAATTGTGTTCGTTGTCCGTAGCTTATGCCTGCTCATACCATAACTCCACCACCATGGTGCACACCATGGGACACTCTGTTCACATCATCAAACTGCTCAACCCCACAACGCCATACACGTGGTCTGCGGTTATGAGGCCGGTTAGACGTACTTCCAAATTCTCTAAAACAATGTTAGAGGCGGCTTACAGTTGAGACATTAACATTCAATTATCTGGCAACAGCTCTGGTTGTCATTCCTGCAGTTGGTATGCCAATTGCACACTTCCTCAAAATGTTAGACATCTGTGGCACTCTTGTGTGACAAAACTGCACATTTTAGAGTGGCCTTTTATTGTTCCCAGCACAAGGTGCACCTGTGTAATGATCATGCTGTTTAATCTGTCAGGTGGATGAATTTTCTTGGCAAAGGATAAATGCTCACTAACAGGGATGTAAAAGAATGTGTGCACAAAATTTCAGAGAAATAAGCTTCTTCTGCATATGGAACATTTCTGGGATCTTTTATTTCAGCTCATAAAACATGACACTAAAAATGTACATGTTGCGTTTATATTTTTGTTCAGCATAGTGTGTGAGAGGGGGAGCACCTGGTATGTTTGTCGAGCAGAAGGGTGGATTTAAGGTGTTCAAGCTAGTCTTTTCTAGTACCAGATATTTGATGTCTGGTAAGCTCTTGAATAACACATCCTCTGTGTGCTATAGAAAATCTAGGTTGAATGTAGTAGGCAACTTGAGATTTTGTAACCTTTATGGTTTTATCTATGGAGAAACTTGTCAAGTCTATGAGACCATGCTGCAACGGAAGCTTGATGAGCCACTACAGGAACATGTTTCACTATCAAATTCTCTTGATCTTTGGACCGCTGCATATTTGATCACTGAGCAAAAACAGAGTGACCATGAACACACACATTACAAGGTATCCAGTTCCAGGTCGCTGCTAAGACGTTCGTACACAACAAATGCAATTGTGAAATTTGATACCACCATTCGTATGATGTAAGGGAACCCCCTGTGCTCTCTGAACAGCAAGGGCACATCACATAAGATTAATGGATTCATAGCATGAAGTGTCTTACTTGACTTTTCAATAGGTTAAGTGAGTCCAGTCAGCATTTTTTCTGAGAAAGCTATTCAATCGATCATGGATAGTGAGTGTAGCTACTTTCATAGTATTGATAAAAGAGTGCAGTTATCTATTGTGCAGTATGTGGCCTACTTTGACTCATGACTCAGAGGTTTCAAGAAAAAAGGGAGAGGTCTGGTTTTCTGTGAAAGCATTTAAGCCAACAACCTGCTGAACTGGAGAGCTCTCCAGACATTTCGCAGAGTGATAGTTGTTAAGAGCCACAGGGCAGATAATATACCTCACAAAAGACACAGGAAAAAAGCCTCTTAAGATTCCATACACACCTAGTGCCTTCAGAAAGTAATCACACCCTTTATTTTTTTCCACATTTTGTTTTACAGCCTGAATTTAAAACGGATTCAATTTAGATTTGTCATTGGCCTACACACAATAGCCCATGTCAAAAGTATAATTATGTTTTTAGAAATGTTTACAATTTAATTACAAATGAAAAGCTGAAATGTCTTGAGTCAATAAGTATTCAGACCCTTTGTTATGGCAAGCCTAAATAAGTTCAGGGGTAAAAATGTGCTTAACAAGTCACATAGGAAGTTGCAGGGACTCACTCTGTTTGCAATAATAAATGTTTAACATGATTTTTGAATGACCACCTCATCTCTGTACTCCACACATATAATTATCGGTAATGTTCCTGAGTCGAGCAATGAATTTCAAACAGATTCAACCTCAAAGACCAGGGAGATTTTCAAATGCCTCATAAAGAAGGGCACCTATTGGTGAATGGGTCAATATAAAAAATAAGCAGATATCAAATTTCTCTTAGAGCATGGTGAAGTTATTAATTACACTTTACATGGTATATCACTACAAAAATAGGCATCCTTCCTAACTCAGTTGCCGGAGAGGAAGGAAACCACTCAGGGATTTCACCATGAGGCCAATGTGACTTGTTTAAAACAGTTAGTTTAATGGCTGTGATAGGAGAAAACTGAGGATGGATCAACAACATTGTAGTTACTCCACAATACTTACCAAATTGATAAAGTGAAAAGAAGGAAGCCTGTACAGAATACAAATATTCCAAAACATGCATCCTGTTTGCTATAAAGGCACTAATGTAAAACTGGAAGAAAAAAAATGTGACAAAGAAATTAACTTTATGTCCCGAATAAAAAGTGTTATGTTTGGGGCAAATCCAACACATCACTGAGTACCACTCTTCCTATTTTCAAGCATGGTGGTGGCTGCATCATGTTATGGGTATGCTTGTCATTGGCAAGGACTAAAATGAAACAGGAGAGCTAAGCACAGGCAAAATCCTAGAGGAAAACCTGGTTCAGTCTGCTTTCCAACAGACACTGGGAGACAAATTCACCTTTTAGCAGGACAATAACTTAAAACAGAAGGCCAAATATACACCGTAGTTGCTTACCAAGACGACATTGAATGTTCCTGAGTGGATTCAGGCTGTAACATAAAGTGTGGAATAAGTCAAGGGGTATGAATACTTTCTGAAGCCATTGTAGACCATTTAGACCCTTGTTTCAGTATGACCATGGGGAGAAATTAGGTTTACTTTGAAGCTGCACAGTAGGCATGTACAGTATAAGTCTGTCTCTCTGACATAAACAGTTACCTACATGACCTGTTTACACCAGATGAATGCATAACATAATCAATCTTTACTGACGGCAAGCATGTAATATAATCTGAAAGGCTAATAATAATGACCATCCCTCCCCACAGAAAAGGAAGCAACATAATTGCGTGAAGCAGCACTAAAGAGAAATGTTCACAGCATCACAGATCATTTTTTAACATCATGAACTCTTCAGTATGTGAGCTTATTTTGGCAAAAAGTAAAACATGCATTTGAGGATGTGTTGAAACAGCACCCACAGTCTGATGGTTGAACTCATGTCTTGGTTACATGGTTTCCTGGTTACAAATGCTGCAACCATAGGATAATCCAGAAGTCTATCAGTTTGCTTGTGGTGCCATATGCTGCTGTCATTTCCTGAGTGTTGAAATAACAAAATGTTCATATCAGATGGCTAAATATACCAAAATACTGCAAAACTTGCATAACTTTGAGTATTAATAACTATTCCCATGTAAAATAAAATAAATGAATGTATTCCCAAAATGTCTTAGCTACAGAAGCCAAATCTCTGGTTTGTATGTGATGTGGACAGAAAGGGGGCATCCTTGTTATATGGCAACATAAATCAAGAGTTCAGGACTATAAGGTTCTATCTGCACTTGTCAAAATGTTATTGACATAACCTTGTTCGGTTCAATGTTCTCTACTCTAAATACCACAATTCATGTTTTTAAATTCAAAAGAATTAAAGATAAAAAAATTGCTAACACACTTCAAACCAAAGAGGGTTCAGAACTTTAAAGCAAATTATCTCAGAATATTCTTTTGGCAGATAGAACTTTATAGTCCCAAAACCTGAATATTAAAACCTTACATAGGATCAATCACTATGTCTAACTACATACATCCAGGCACTGAGAAGAAGACCTATGCATACCCCTGCATCCCAATAACGCACACATATTCAAAGTAAAATAACATAGGCATGAATTAGTAATATATTTTAACAGAAATAATCAGGAAAACAAAAAATATGACTGAGAATTGTCCTCCCTCTATATAGAAATAATGACATTATGTCAGATGATTATTTCTTTTACGAGTTAGGAGAAAGCAGTAGACAATAGTGTGTCTTAATTTTGTTTGTTAGTGTTGTCAATACAGTGTGTCAAGAGATGACTGTGGTTTAGTGCTAAACAGAGTGCAAACTGGGAAACATCGGAGCACTAAATAATATTCTCCATTCAAGTCAATGATTTGTCCGTTCTATTCATTCTATCTGATAGGTACAATCCAGATAAATAACTTTTGGGGGTCCAAGCTTCAATATATTACACAAATGTGTGTTTTAAAACACCCTTTTCCAATATACTATTTGGACATTTTGCAAAACTCTTCATGTTCTCAGGAAAACCCTCAATTCAATTATAAAATCACCAAATATGTCATGTACTGAAATTCACAAGTACAACTAACCAAGGGGGATATTTTTTCTCTCTGCATTGTTGGGAAGGGCCCGTAAGTAAGCATTTCACTGTTGGTCTACACCCGCTGTTTTACGATGTGACAAATAACACTTGATTTTGATTTGAGGGATCCCTAATTAATATAAGACAATGAGTGAGAGATGGAAAGACTGATATGGGAAAAGGAAAATGAAAGGTGGAAAAAAGATGTGCAACAGAAAAAGACAGAGACGGGGGGGGAAGAGAGAGAGGAAGAGAGAGACCCATGCCTTCTCAGGTGGTATTTTCAGCACCACAGTGTGAGTGTGTATATAAATAGATGTGAGGATGGAAATCAATAGGCTCATTAGGTCCTCACGGTATGAACAGTTTGATAGAATCACACAGCTCCCAGCTGTTTGTTTCCAAGCGGTTGTCAAGCCTCCTCCTGTCTCGCGAATAGTTGAGAGATGTTCAGTTCCGCAAAGCAGCCAACCTGCAATGTAAATAAAAGTGTTATTGTTGATTTATATGAAAATCTTTGGTCTATGTGCATGTTGATCATTGGAATATCACTATGCATAATTAAAAGGGGGATCTATCATAGCACCAACACATCTAGCCAGAATCTACATTACTTTACAGTCAAATAATTTGAGAATAGTTTGTCAACACATTTCCTTAATTTAGAAAACAAACCCACAGTAACCAGTGAATGCTGCATTGTTAGGGTACCTGCGAGAAAGCTGGTCCTCCTTCTCCTGCTGTGAGCGTGAGGAGCTCTCTCCCAATGAGGTGGCTCCTGCAGGCAGCTGGCTGAGCTGGTCCATCACCTCCAGACCACTCTCTTCTGCTATCTGGACGATGAGGTCATCCACCTGGTCCTGGGGCGTGGTCAGTGTGGTGGCCGAGCTCATAGAGTCCTCCATCACCTATAGGTGAGTGGGTTTATGTTGTTTCACAATTAATGCAATTATCCAGAAGGGTACAGTAATGCATGTTGAGATAAAGGGTTTAGTGAACTAGGAAAATGGTCGAGGAGGCAGAGTGAGCTAGAGGTCTTAGGGAAGACATGAACAAGAGGCTTGAAAACTAACGACTTCAAGAAATTAAATTTATTAGGAGTACAACCATTATGTATACTGAACAAAAATGTAAATGCAACATGTAAAGTGTTGGTCCCATGTTTCATACGCACAAAAAGCTTTTTTCTCTAAATTCTTTTTGCACAAAATATTTTACATCCCTGTTAGTGAGCATTTATCCTTTACCAAGATAATCCATCCACTTGAAAGGTGTGGCATATTAAGAAACTGATTAAACAGCATGATCATTACACAGGGGCGCGCACATTGTGCTGGGGACAATAAAAGGCCACTCCAAAATGTGCAGTTTTGCCACAACATAATGCCACAGATGTCTCAAGTTGAGGGAGCGTGCAGTTGGCATGCTGACTGCAGGAATGTCCACCAGAGCTGTTGTTCATTTCTCTAACATAAGCCGCCTCCAAAGTTGTTTTAGAGAATTTGGCAGTACGTCCAACCGGCCTCAAATCAAAGTTTATTTGTCAGGTGCGCCAAATACAACAGTGAAATACTTACTTACAGGCTCTAACCAATAGCGCAAAAAAGGTATTAGGTGAACGATAGGTAAGTAAAGAAATAAAACAACAGTAAAAAGACAGGCTATATACAGCAGCGAGGCTATAAAAGTAGCGAGGCTACATACAGACACCGGTTAGTTAGGCTGATTGAGGTAGTATGTACATATGGATATGTAGATATGGTTAAAGTGACTATGCGTATATGATGATCAGAGAGTAGCAGTAGCGTAAAAGGAGGGTATGGCGGGTGGGACACAATGCAGATAGCCTGGTTAGCCAATGGGTGGGGGCACTGGTTGGTCGGCCTAATTGAGGTAGTATGTACATGAATGTATAGTTAAAGTGACTATGCATACATGATAAACAGAGTAGCAGCAGCGTAAAAAAAAAAAAAGAGGGTTTGGGGGGAGGTACACAATGCAAATAGTCCCGGTAGCCATTTGATTACATGTTCAGGAGTCTTATGGCTTGGGGGTAAAAACTGTTGAGAAGCCTTTTTGTTCTAGACTTGGGACTCTGGTACCGCTTGCCATGCGATAGTAGAGAGAAGTCTATGACTGGGGTGGCTGGGATCTTTGACAATTTTTAGGGCCTTCCTCTGACACCGCCTGGTGTAGAGGTCCTGGATGGCAGGCAGCTTAGCCCCAGTGATGTACTGGGCCGTACACACTACCCTCTGTAGTGCATTGCGGTCAGAGGCCGAGTAATTGCTTTGTCATGCCCTCTTCACGACTGTCTTGGTGTGTTTCGATCATCCTAGTTTGTTGTTGACGTAGACACCGAGGAACTTGAAGCTCTCAACCTGCTCCACTACAGACCCGTCGATGAGAATGGGGGTGTGCTCGGTCCTCCTTTTCCTGTAGTCCACAAGCATCTCCTTAGCCTTGGCTACGTTGAGGGATAGGTTGTTATTCTGGCACCACACAGCCAGGTCTCTGACCTCCTCCCTATAGGCTGTCTCGTCGTTGTTTGTGATCAGGCCTACCACTGTTGTGTCGTCTGCAAACGACACAACAGAGGGAGGTGCTTAGTTGTACTATGGTGTTGAGCTGTAGTCAATGAATAGCATTCACATAAGTGTTCCTTTTGTCCAGGTGGGAAAGGGCAGTGTGGAGTGCAATAGAGATTGCATCATCTGTGGATCTGTTTGGGCTGTATGCAAATTGGAGTGGGTCTAGGGTTTCTGGGATAATGGTGTTGATGTGAGCCATTACCAACCTTTCAAAGCACTTCGTGGCTACGGCCGTGAGTGCAACGGGTCTGTATCATTTAGGCAGGTTGCCTTTGTGTTCTTGGGCACAGGGACTATGGTCGTCTGCTTGAAACATGTAATCCTTCTGGCCCCGCAGCCTTGGGTATGTTGACCTGTTTAAAGGTCTTCTTCACGTCGGCTATGGAGAGCGTGATCACACAGTCAAACCGGAACAGCTGATGCTCTCGTGATTGTCTCAGCGTTGCTTGCCTCGAAGCGAGAATATAAATTATTTAGCTTGTCTGGTAGGCTCGTGTCACTGGGCAGCTCGCAGCTGTGCTTCCCTTTGTAGTCTGTAATAGTTTGCAAGCCCTGCCACATAAGACGAGCGTCGGAGCCGGTGTAGTATGATTCAATCTTAGCCCTGTATTGACGCTTTGCCTGTTTGATGGTTCGTCGCAGGGCATAGCAGGATTTCTTGTAAACTTCCGGGTTAGAGTCCCGCACCTTGAAAGCGGCAGCTCTTCCCTTTAGCTCAGTGCGAATGTTGCCTGTAATCCATGGCTTCTGATTGGGGTATATACGTACAGTCACTGTGGGGACGACATCCCCGATGCACTTATTGATAAAGCCAGTGACTGATGTGGTGTACTCCTCAATGCCATCGGAAGAATCGCGGAACATGTTCCAGTCTGTCCAAACAGTCCTGTAGTTTAGCATCTGCATCATCTGACCACTTTTTTATAGACAGAGTCACTGGTGCATCCTGCTTTAATTTGTGCTTGTAAGCAGGAATCAGGAGGATAGAGTTGTGGCCGGATTTACCAAATGGAGGGCGAGCTTTATACGTGTTTCTGTGTGTGGAGTACACAACCGCAGACCATGTGTAACCACACCAGCCAAGGACCTCCACATCTGGCTTCTTCACCTGTGGGTTCTGTCTGTAATAAAGCCCTTCTGCAGGGAAGAACTAATTCTGATTGGGTCGGCCTGGCACCCCAGTGGGTGGACCTGACTCTCAAGTGGGTGGGTGTATGCTTTCCCAGGCCCATCCATGAATGCGCCCCTGTCTATTTGCGAAACCCATAGATTAGGGCCTGATTAATTTATTTCAATTGACTAATTTCCTTCTATGAACCGTAACTCAGTAAAATCTTTGAAATTGTTGCATGTTGCGTTTATATTTTTGTTTAATATTGATGAGGAACATTTTCTATAAACTTGTGCCACTCACCGAGGTGTGAACATCCAGGTTCTGGACCTGCGTCTCAAACTTGTCCATAACAGCAGACACCTTCTGCAGGTCCATGGAACCCAGCGCTTTGTCCAGTGCCTTGGTGACCTGCGTCATATTCTTTGTGACCTAGGGATATAAAACACAGGAGTGCTACACACAAAGGTAGGACAGAGAGTGCATCTCTATGAAAGTAGCCAGTAGCGAGGATGGCTGAGATTGGGGGTCAAGAGAAAAGATGACAATGACTAATGTGAGACACACAATTGGGTGATATTAACATATGATTATGATTAGGCAGAGGGAATAGACTTACCGCTTTCATAGTGACAGCAGTCTGGACCTTGGAGGCAACAGCATCAACACGGGATGCCATGCGCAGACAATTAAGGCCCTCGTTCTTCTTACGGATGGCATTCTCTGCATATACTCTGGCAACTTCCACATTCTTCTGCTGAAGAGCCTGGTGAGACAAACATACACACTAAAAGTCAGTTCAGTTGCCTATGAAAACAAGTTCAGGGGCTGCATGTGTAACAATCATCTTACAGTAGGCATACTGATCTAGGATCAGGTCCCCCCCCCTTGTCCATGTAATCTTATTCATTGTGATCTAAAAGGCGAAACTGATCCTAAATAAGCAATCTCTGCTCTGAGACATTTGATACATATGGCCCCTGGTCATCTGTTTAAATCCTTAGGACAGTAATGGACTGGTGGAGCCTCAACCATGATCTTCCACTGCCACCTGCTGGTTAATGTGCTGCACACATCTTTCGTCAACCTGTCCAATCAGACACCAACTGAACATGTAACGCGTATGCCTAATAATTATTAAGTTAAATTAACTATTTAATGACACGAACAACAATAATGTTGTTTATACGCTATTGGGATAGACTGACTGCTGATCCTGTATTACCACAGGAGGATTATGGCACCTTAATTGGGGAGGATGGGCTTGTGGTAATGGCTGAAGCAGAATATGTGGAATGGTATCATATACATCGAACATGGTTTCCATGTGTTTGATGCCATTCCATTTGCTCCATTCCAACCATTATTATGAGCAGTCCTCCACTGAACAATAAATACCACACCCTGCAACGTTCAGTAGGGCCCAGTGTACACCATACATATGGCAAAATGTTTTGCATCAGAAAACAAATATCTACTACACACAACCATGTTCAAGCCTACATTCTTTCTCAGAAAGCCCTCCCTTTACTCACCTTTTTAACTTTGGCTTGCTCAGATTTTGAATCTTTCTCTGCCTTTTTGGCAAGTTTTTCGAGCTGTTTTGCTGTAAACTGTTAGAGAAGTATAAGCAGACAATTTAAAGTGTAAAAATGTTTATTAACTATGTTTAAGCTCCACAAAGACAATGGCTAATTTCTTATATACCTTCAGTTGGAAGAGTGTGTCTGAAAGAAAGAAAGAAAGAAAGAAAAAAATGAGATGAAAGGGGTGATACACAGATACAGCCTAGAGCATTGGGCCTGGAATACTTTGCACTGACAGTGTGCAATGACGACTATGACAGACAGAGCAACTAGCTCGTGATCTCGGAGTCTGGATCAAAATCATAATTGTATAAATTGTCAACGCGTTCTGATAATTTCAAACTCTACACTACTCCAATGGCGATAACACGCGTAATGCTAGCCACCTAACTACAAATAAATGAAAACGGGAAGTTAGCTATCTATCTAGGCATCCAGACAGTTAAAAAAAATAATCTCTTCTATCCCCATGTTGCTAACATTACTCGTCTAAACCTTAACGTTTTTGAATACTCGTCTAGTTTCTGGTGACATCTGACATTGCAGTGAGATTTTAATAGCTAGCTACAAAACGTGTATATTTGGTCAAATCTAATATAAACTAATATTAGGCTATTAGCAAGGTATCATAACATTTACCTTATCGACTGGCTGCCAAGCTTTTCCTTTATGCTAGTTTATGTCGGCTAACTAGCGTTATAACGCACGACATAGATCAAAGTAAATTCACAATCTCGTCAAATAAAAAGTCGAAAACGACTTACCATCCATATCAGCGTGCCTTCACTTGATCCAAAACATGTGTTTTAGTTTGACAACGAGCTAATTTCCTTAATGTTTTAAATATTCTGTTTTTGTGATGAGTCTTTCTTTCCCCAAACGAGGTTAGCCAAAGCCACACCCCTTTCCGCTAGCGGCGTATTCCAGCCTAAATACGTCCACGTCATTGGTCAAGCGCATGAGAGCGGTGATTGGATAGATTCAGAGAACCTCAGCCAGGCGCTGACAGTCAAAAGAGTGCTGTCAAAAAGCAGTAGTTACCGTTGCTAACAACAACATATGAGAAGAATGAACCTCAATATCGCCACAGCCAGTAGCGATATTAGGATGTAAATATTGGTGGGGCAAACAAAAAAATACAATTTTGAATGCATGACAGCAAAGCCACAACACAAAACTAAACAATACATTAATTTCACTATAACGGTGACAAACGGTGCCCACAAACTGTTAGGGCCTACATAAAGCTGTCCCTAAAGCACAGCTTTCTTTTCAGCACAATGGAGGGAATCCTTACCACTGGTACACCAGGCTATCAGCGGGGTCTTGTCTGGCAGCGAAACAGTTTATTCAGCCTCATTTACTGCCTTTTAAAAAACATAGCTGATATGGCTGACTTTGTTAAATAAATGTGGTTTCTACTGACAACTGAGATGTACTATGGCATAAGGCCCTGGGGATGACGAGAAGATAATCCCTCATCCCTCATTTCGATTAAGACATTAATGAGAGAGCTAGGATGGATGTAGTCAATATAACTATTTCTTCAGCACTTTTGAAATGTACAGCAACAGAATTCAGAACATGGATTCAGAACATGGGCGTTCTTACAGCATTCTCCTTGTACACCAAGTCAGAACCGTGGGATAAATAAAGGAGGCATGTAAGCAGACAATGAAACGTCTTACAATATTCGATGATTACATTTCTCTAAAACAGGCTATAGGATACATGTGCAGCACCAAGTCATAACAGTAGGCTAAGTTATGAGGGGGAAAGGGACCAAATTATTTGGATGAGTGAGGCACATGGGCTACTAACAGCTACACAACATACACTTAGTACTACTTTCTTAGCCACATATCTCCCTGGCATATTACATAATTTATGCGGCAGCATACAAGACATTTCTGGACTCACCGTTGTTGTGCTGTGCTCACTTGAACAAGAAGGTGGCACGGCGTTCCAAGTTGTGGGCAAATTTTGAAATTCAACTTTGTCATAAAAGTCTGACATTCTCTGGATTTCTGGTGCGTTTAAGACAACTGGGAACTCTGGGGAAAAACAAGGTTGAATCATGACGTCAGTGATCTTCTCATATGTATATAGTGTATTCTAATCTACTGTATTTTAGTCAATGCCACTCTGATATTGCTCAATCTAATATTTATATATTTCTTAATTCTATTATTTTACTTTTAGATTTGTGTGTATTGTTGTTAATCGTTTTAAGATACTACTGCACTATCAGATACTACTGCACTGTTGGAGCTAGGAACACAAGCATTTCGCTACACCCGCAATAACATCTGCTAAATATGTGTATATGACCAATAATATTTGATTTTATTTGATTTAGAAAGAGGCCAGAGTTCCCGACTTGGAATTCCAAGTTGGATGACAGTTCAAAACGTATTTTTTCCCAGTCAGAGCTCGTTTTTTTCAGAGTTTCCGGTTGTCTTGAACTCACTGAAATCTGAGATTTCCCAGTTCCAATTTTCCAGTTGTTTTGAATGCAGCAGAAGTCATGCAGGATTGACAGCATGGACAATTTATTAAACATTTACTGACCCATGGTGTTGCGTGTGAATGTTTCTTCTTTTAAGCTTGGAAAAGAGACTCTTTCAGACAGATGTTTTAAATTCTTAAACCCAGACTTGGACCACACACCCTCTCCACTGAATAGCAAGCAGTGGAAGCAAAATAGTAATTGCTCTGCATTGCTTGCAGTTAGCCACCGATTCCTTTCAAACCACTCACTGTTGATTTTGCAATTTCCGACTTGCTGTGTAATGTTTATGTCCAATGGCCAATGAGCTCCGATATGTTTTATCTATAATTTCTCTTCATGTGACAAGGATTGAAAAGGATTTGCCAGTAGATTGTCAAGATTGTCATGATGATGACTGCATGTCTAGCTTCCTAGATAAGATTTTAAAAGAATGATGTTGACATGATCAGTCCAATCAAAGCGATGGTAGATATAACGTGATTTGACGTCATTTTATCTGTGGCCAATGACCTTGAGCCTTCTTGGATGGGTACTTCTAATGTAAATCTATGGCAGCACCCAAGGGGGCTTGAACTGCCTAGCTCTCCCTTTAAATCAAATAAAATAAAATGTTATTAGTCACATACACATGGTTAGCAGATGCTATTGCGAGTGTTGCAAAATGCTTGTGCTTGTAGTTCCGACAGTGCAGCAATATCTAACAAGTAATCTAACAATTGCACAACTACCTAATACACACACATCTAAGTAAAGGGATGGAATAAGAATATGTACATATAAATATATGGATGGGCCATGACCAACCGGCATAGACGAGATGCAATAGATGGTAGAAAATACAGTATATAATATCTGGGATGAGTAATGCAAGATATGTAAACATCATTACTAAAGTGGCATTAGTAAAGTGACTAGTGATCCATTTGTTGGTGGCCAGTTATTTCAAGTCTGTATGTAGGTAGCAGCCTCACTGTGTTAGTGAAGGCTGTTTGACAGTCTTATGGCCTTGAGATATAAGCTTTTTTTCAGTCTCTCAGTCCCAGCTTTGATGCACCTGTACTGACCTCACCTTTTGGATGGTAGCGGGGTGAACAGGCAGTTGCTTGGATTGTTGTTGTCCTTGATGATCTTTTTGGCCTTCCTGTGACATCGGGTGCTGTAGGTGTCCTGGAGGGCAGGCAGTTTGCCCCCGGCGATGTGTTGTGCAGAACACACCACTCTCTGGAGAGCCCTGCGGTTGTGGGATCCTGTATTTTCACTGTACTCACCTGATTTTCTCTTCTTTTTAAATGTTTTTATTTTATTTTTATTAACAACAGGAAGTACATGAGGGAACACAAGTATATATAACACAAGTATATATAAATCATATACAAAGGACAATTGGTCTAGGGGGTACAATATCACATTACACAAGGACCTTAAGGGACATACATACACTTATAATTCTAACAGCTTTTTTGTTAGTAGAGTATTTAATTGTCTTAAAATATAGTTCAATTTCTTTTTGTAAGGTAAGAAAATGTTGTGTTTTGTTTGTAAATTTACATTTGTGAATATGAAATTTGGCCAAAAGAATAATGAAATTAATTACATAAAATTGTTTCAGCTTATTTCTATATCTCTCCACAATAGAGTAATATCTTCATAAATGTGTTCAATTATAAATCTACTGATGTCTTGCCACAGTTTCCTTACATGAATACAATGCCAAAAAAGATCCAACACAGTTTCTGGGTGGTCATTACAAAAGGTACAATTTGAGTTTATGTTTTCCTTAAACCTCTTCATATAGTGGTTGACAGGAAAATATGTATGGACAATTTTAACGGAAACTTCCTTAATTCTGATTTTGATTTTATTTGATTTCTGTTAACAACATCCAAAGTTTTTTCCAACAGATATTAGCAATAAATCCGTTCCAATAAGGCATGACATAAGGTATAGATAGATACAACATTCTGCTGAAACATGGTTCGTATTGCTCTGTTGTTGAATGGAACAACAGAGAAACAAATCCTTGATCTTCTCTTGTCTTTTAACGGCACGTGCCTGGCTGAGGCCCCCCGAATCCATCCAATCACGGCTCTAATGATGTTGACTAATGACGTGGACGTATGTAGGCTGGGATACGCCCCTATCTAAAAACTGACGCGGCTTTGGCTAACCTCGATTGAGGGGAAAAAAGACGCGCAAAGGATACTCTGCTTGTTCAGAACAGGTCACGTGAGAGAGGCTTTTCTGTTGCTGAAGCTTAAATGGAAGAGGCCATTATTGTTAGTCACATGACATGATGCTTACTTTAACCACTTGTCCTCCACTTTCCAAAATACACGATCAACCTTCCCAAATCATAAACATAAATTATTATTTAAAGGTATGCTCTGAGAAGGCTCATAGAAGACAGGCTATGTACACACTGCCCACAAAATGAGGTGGAAACTGAGCTGCACTTCCTAACCTCCTGCCAAGTGTATTACCATATTGGAGCCACATATTTACCTTAGATTACACAGACCCATAAAGAATAAGAAAACAAATCCAATTTTGATAAACTCCCATATCTATTGGTTGAAATACCACAGTGTGCAATCACAGCATTGTAAATTATTTCCCCTTTTGTACTTTAACTATTTGCACATCATTACAACACTGCATATAGATCTACCTTGAACTTTGACGTCTTTATTCTTTTGTGAGTGTAATGTTTACTGGAAATGTTTTATTGTTTATTTCACTTTTGTTTATGATCTGTTTCACTTGCTTTGGCAGTGTAAACATATATTGCCAATGAAGCCCCTTGAATTGAAATGTAGACAGAGAGAGAGAGAGAGAGAGAGAGAGAGAGAGAGAGAGAGAGAGAGACAGAGAGACAGAGAGACAGAGAGAGAGAGAGGTGTCCTGTCTGAGTAATGCTCCCGGCATTGACAGACACACCAATAGACAAAGCATGGATACTTGCAGGTTGTGTTGACCAAATGTCAGATGGGGTCTGCAGTGAGCCAGCAAGCAAATGAGGGTAAGCAACCAGGCTTAAGCTCTTTATGGTAGTTATTTGTCTTGATTATTGCAAATTGCACAATCATTAATTAATGTCTATGATAAATCTATTGTATTAAAATAATTACATAAATTGAGAGAGAACAAATATTTTGAACATCATTGTTTACTGTCAGTGGCCAATAAACAGATTATAAAGTACTCTTGGGAGCAGATAGCCTACCAGTGTGAACATATGTTCAGTGTTTTCAATGCAACCCCATCCACCTTAAGTGTACACATCTTCTTTTTGATTCACTATTTTCTTGTAAGCTTTCAGAAAGACTTTTGAGTCAGAAAGCTTATGAGCACTATGAAAATATTATACAAAGTTACAGTTTAGACTACCTTTTTGGTTGTTGCTAGGGGACAAAGACATTACTATTCTATTGGTTTTCCTTAAGTTGAAAACAAAAACATAAATCCCTGCAAATGTTTGTGTTTTTGGTAACGCTCAAGTAAAAAAATAACTGTAGTATTTCAGGTTTACAAATATTTCAACAGTTAAAATTACTAACACATGAATGAGTAGATAGCAGCTGTTGTTACGAGGTTAATCTTTATTGTTCCTTGAATGATGCTCCCTCTAACACTCTTAAGAAATTAGCACAATCCAATTTAAAGGTGCTTGCATTACACTGATCGATCCTCAAGAACAAAACAGAGTGACACTATTGAGGCACAATATTCCATTGGTATTATTATAACAACCCTAATCACCCTTACTCATATCTACAAATGAAGACAACCCACTCAGATTCCTCACGATTGTGAAACCGTTGAGTGATACTTGAATTGGATACATATGATACAGGGATTTGCTGAAAGTAGAAGTATTTTAGATTGAATTGCTACATTAAATGCTGCCACATGTTGGTTATTTCACTTTCTGAAGAATATAACTTATAAATGCCTTAATTAGCTTTGAGAAACTAAATGATATGACAATGTTCACTTCTTCATCTTCTAGTTATACAGCCAAGTAAGCCAACCCCCTCTCCAGCAGAGATTTCGTTTGGTGAAACTTCCTCCCCCTCTTCATTCATACCCCCTGCCATAATTGTCACTGCCCCATCCAAAGAGGACCTCTATGCTCAGCCACCCACCAAAACTATAGAGGAGGCAAACAAGGAGCCAAGACCTAGAAGGCAACCAATCTGTGTTGGTAGAGCCATCACTAACAAGGCATAACGATTTTGGAAAAAGTAAGGTCACACAAATACTACAGGCCTGCCATCCCCTTGAGCCAATGATTCCCTATTCATCTGTGCTATATGAGTGCTAGATGTACCAATTGCAGTAATCCATTATAAGAAGTGGTAATAGATATGTACAGATTTGAGGAACAAAGTAATTTCTGGTGCTTTTTGGATGCATTACATATATTTGTTGTAATTTTTCCCCAGCCTTAGAAAAAGTGGGGATATTATTGTACTATTTAATGTATATGAGGAATGATTCAAGTGGATATCGTCATATTCGTGGGGGAAAAAAGCTATTTCTAAATAGATGTAAATAAACAAAGTAATTTAATTTCTGAGGGGAAGCGGATCTCACCGTCTTGAACCCCGGGAAAGCTTGTAGTCGTCCATTTAATAGACAACGCACCGAGTGTGTGGTTTCCTGCCATTCATACTGTTTTGAATGTGTCTGGACGTATATTCGCGTACTGGTCGCATTTTCTGTCATCACAGAACGAATGAACCATCATCTCGGGTGTCCAAATAACAATGGAGAACGCTGCAGACTCTGACCCGGACCCCATAAAGCTGAAGTCGATCAAGAACAACAGAACGTTCACAGTACCGCAAAAACACAGGGTAAGCAACATGCATACAGTAGCTACTAGCTAGTGGGCATTTTATTGTTATGTGGACCACGTATTCTTTAACAAATTACCGGCACCCTAATGGTCAGCAAGGATACATCAAATGACGCCACTTCATTTAGTCGGAATGTATTTAAAACGATTTTATAATCTGGACACATACGTTGATACGATTGCAAGTCGGGTGCTTTGTCAGTTTAATTTGGAACGTCACTCTCGCAAACCCTGACACGCAGTGACGTTACCGGCCCAAAAGTTTTGTTTTGATGTCCATTCACACCGTCAATGGAATGTCCTGTCCTTAGAACTCTGTGACCTAGACAAAGCTGCCTGGGAGATCCCTATAAATCCCAGCCAGGTTAATTTGGGCTGTATCAAACGGCACAGTGCTGAGAAAGTGATATGGGGCAATTCCAAGTTAACAGTGACGCTGAGACTCACCTTTTAACTTTAAAATGAATGCCAAGCTAATACCATTGTTAGTAAAGTTTAACAAAAAATACAACTATATGCAGAAGTGAACATTTTACTCAAATACATTTACTTGAGAAACAGTGCAGATCCACATTTTGTAACATAATGACAGTAAAATCTCCTTCAATTGTTTATGTGACCACGTTTTCCAAAAACTCTTAACTATCTCATTCGAATAAAGATTCAAATATGTCTGCAGAAAGAATGGGGTGTCAGCTATGATATGACACCTTGAGTTTGACAAACTGTATTTTGGTTATTTAACTACTGTAAGTGAAGTGGATCAAAACCCAGTAACACAATTGTTGTTCTTAACTGGCTTGCCTGGTTAAATAAAGGTTAAATAAAACAAATTTACTACAGAAGGCAAATCATTTCTACAAAACCTTATATAAATGTTGATATTAGTTGGCATTTACTTCAACATGATTGTGTTGTGATTTATTTCTAATACCTTTTATATTTCTAAGATATGTATATTGGTTGAGAAATATATATATATATATACACACACACACACACACACACACACACACACACACACACACACACACACACACACACACACACACACACACACACACACACACACACACAGTGCCTTGCGAAAGTATTCGACCCCCTTGAACTTTGCGACTTTTTGCCATATTTCAGGCTTCAAACATAAAGATATAAAACTGTATTTTTTTGTGAAGAATCAACAACAAGTGGGACACAATCATGAAGTGGAACAACATTTATTGGATATTTCAAACTTTTTTAACAAATCAAAAACTGAAAAATTGGGCGCGCAAACTTATTCAGCCCCTTTACTTTCAGTGCAGCAAACTCTCTCCAGAAGTTCAGTGAGGATCTCTGAATGATCCAATGTTGACCTAAATGACTAATGATGATAAATGCAATCCACCTGTGTGTAATCAAGTCTCCGTATAAATGCACCTGCACTGTGATAGTCTCAGAGGTCCGTTAAAAGCGCAGAGAGCATCATGAAGAACAAGGAACACACCAGGCAGGTCCGAGATACTGTTGTGAAGAAGTTTAAAGCCGGATTTGGATACAAAAAGATTTCCCAAGCTTTAAACATCCCAAGGAGCACTGTGCAAGCGATAATATTGAAATGGAAGGAGTATCAGACCACTGCAAATCTACCAAGACCTAGCCGTCCCTCTAAACTTTCAGCTCATACAAGGAGAAGACTGATCAGAGATGCAGCCAAGAGGCCCATGATCACTCTGGATGAACTGCAGAGATCTACAGCTGAGGTGGGGGACTCTGTCCATAGGACAACAATCAGTCATATATTGCACAAATCTGGCCTTTATGGAAGAGTGGCAAGGAGAAAGCCATTTCTTAAAGATATCCATAAAAAGTGTTGTTTAAAGTTTGCCACAAGCCACCTGGGAGACACACCAAACATGTGGGAGAAGGTGCTCTGGTCAGATGAAACCAAAATTGAACTTTTTGGCAACAATGCAAAACGTTATGTTTGGCGTAAAAGCAACACAGCTCATCACCCTGAACACACCATACCCATTGTCAAACATGGTGGTGGCAGCATCATGGTTTGGGCCTGCTTTTCTTCAGCAGGGACAGGGAAGTTGGTTAAAATTGATGGGAAGATGGATGGAGCCAAATACAGGACCATTCTGGAAGAAAACCTGATGGAGTCTGCAAAAGACCTGAGACTGGGACGGAGATTTGTCTTCCAACAAGACAATGATGGAATGGAACAATGGAATGGTTCAAAAATAAACATATCCAGGTGTTAGAATGGCCAAGTCAAAGTCCAGACCTGAATCCAATCGAGAATCTGGAAAGAACTGAAAACTGCTGTTTACAAATTCTCTCTATCCAACCTCACTGAGCTCGAGCTGTTTTGCAAGGAGGAATGGGAAAAAATGTCAGTCTCTCGATGTGCAAAACTGATAGAGACATACCCCAAGCGACTTACAGCTGTAATCGCAGCAAAAGGTGGCGCTACAAAGTATTAATTTAAAGGGGCTGAATAATTTTGCACGCCCAATTCTTCAGTTTTTGATTTGTTAAAAAAGTTTGAAATATCCAATAAATGTCGTTCCACTTCATGATTGTGTCCCACTTGTTGTTGATTCTTCACAAAAAAATACAGTTTTATATCTTTATGTTTGAAGCCTGAAATGTGGCAAAAGGTCGCAAAGTTCAAGGGGGCCGAATACTTACGCAAGGCACTGTAAGTTTACATACACTTAGGTTGGAGTCATTTAAACTTGTTTTTCAACCACTCCACACATTTCTTGTTAACAAACTATAGTTTTGGCAAGTCGGTTAGGACATCTACTTTGTGCATGACACAAGTAATTTTTCCAACAATTGTTTACACAGACAGATTATTTCACTTATGATTCATTGTATCACAATTCCAGTGGGTCAGCAGTTTACTGTGACTGTGCCTTTAAACAGCTTGGAAAATTATAAAATGTCATGGCTTTAGAAGATTCTGATAGGCTAATTGACATCATTTGAGTCAATTTGAGGTGTACCTGTGGATGTATTTCAAGGCCTACCTTCAAACTCAGTGCCTCTTTGCTTGAAATCATGGGAAAATCAAAAGAAATCAGCCAAGACCTCAGAAAACAAATTGTAGACCTCCACAAGTCTGGTTCATCCTTGGGAGCAATTTCCAAACGCCTGAAGGTACCACGTTCATCTGTACAAACAATAGTACGCAAGTATAAACACCACGGGACCACGCAGCCGTCATACCGCTCAGGAAGGAGACGTATTCTGTCTCCTAGAGATGAACGTACTTTGGTACAAAAAGTGCAAATCAATCCCAGAACAACAGCAAAGGGCCTTGTGAAGATGCTGGAAGAAATGTATCTATATACTCTCTACAATTATTCTGACATTTCACATTCTTAAAATAAAGTGTTGATCCTAACTGACCTAAAACAGGGAATTTTTACTTGGATTAAATGTCAGGAATTGTGAGAAACTGAGTTTAAATGTATTTGGTTAAGGTGTACAGTGGGGCACAAAAGTTTTTGTCAGCCACCAATTGTGCAAGTTCTCTCACTTAAAAAGATGAGAGGCCTGTAATTTTCATCATCATCACTTCAACTATGACAGACAAAATGAGAAAAAAAATCTAGAAAATCACATTGTAGGAGTTTTAATGAATTTATTTGCAAATTATGGTGGAAAATAAATATTTGGTCATCTACAAACAAGCAAGATTTCTGGCTCTCACAGACCTGTAACTTCTTCTTTAAGAGGCTCCTCTGTCCTCCACTCGTTACCTGTATTAATGGCACCTGTTTGAACTTGTTATCAGTATAAAAGACACGTGTCCACAACCTCAAACAGTCACACTCCAAACTCCACTATGGCCAAGACCAAAGAGCTGTCAAAGGACACCAGAAAAAATGTAGACCTGCACCAGGCTGGGAAGACTGAATCTGCAATAGGTAAGCAGCTTGGTTTGAAGAAATCAATTGTGGGAGCAATTATTAGGAAATGGAAGACATACAAGACCACTGATAATCTCCCTCGATCTGGGGCTCCACGCAAGATCTCACCCCGTGGGGTCAAAATGAACGGTGAGCAAAAATCCCAGAACCACACGGGGGGACCTAGTGAATGACCTGCAGAGAGCTGGGACCAAAGTAACAAAGCCTACCATCAGTAACACACTACGCCGCCAGGGACTCAAAACCTGTAGTGCCAGACGTGTCCCCCTGCTTAAGCCAGTACATGTCCAGGCCCGTCTGAAGTTTACTAGAGCGAATTTGGGAGATCCAGAAGAAGATTGGGAGAATGTCAGATGAAACCAAAATATAACTTTTTGGTAAAAACTCAACTCGTCGTGTTTGGAGGACAAAGAATGCTGAGTTGAATCCAAAGAACACCATACCTACTGTGAAGCATGGGGGTGGAAACATCATGCTTTGGGGCTGTTTTTCTGCAAAGGGACCAGGACGACTGATCCGTGTAAAGGAAAGAATGAATGGGGCCATGTATCGTGAGATTTTGAGTGAAAACCTCCTTCCATCAGCAAGGGCATTGAAGATGAAACGTGGCTGGGTCTTTCAGCATGACAATGATCCCAAACACACCGCCCGGGCAACGAAGGAGTGGCTTCGTAAGAAGCATTTCAAGGTCCTGGAGTGGCCTAGCCAGTCTCCAGATCTCAACCCCATAGAAAATCTTTGGAGGGAGTTGAAAGTCCGTGTTGCCCAGCAACAGCCCCAAAACATCAATACTCTAGAGGAGATCTGCATGGAGGAATGGGCCAAAATACCAGCAACGGTGTGTGAAACCTTGTGAAGACTTACAGAAAAGGTTTGACCTCTGTCATTGCCAACAAATGGTATATAACAAAGTATTGAGAAACTTTTGTTATTGACCAAATACTTATTTTCCACCATAATTTGCAAATAAATTCATTAAAAATCCTACAATGTGATTTTCTGGATTTTTTTTCTTCTCATTTTGTCTGTCATAGTTGAAGTGTACCTATGATGGAAATTACAGGCCTTTCATCTTTTTAAGTGGGAGAACTTGCATAATTGGTGGCTGACTAAATACTTTTTTTGCCCCACTGTGTGTGTCTGTATGCATGTATGCATGTACACTGCTCAAAAAAATAAAGGGAACACTTAAACAACACAATGTAACTCCAAGTTCATCACACTTCTGTGAAATCAAACTGTCCACTTAGGAAGCAACACTGATTGACACATTTCACATGCTGTTGTGCAAATGGAAAAGACAACAGGTGGAAATTATAGGCAATTAGCAAGACACCCCCAATAAAGGAGTGGTTCTGCATGTGATAACCACAAACCATTTCTCAGTTCCTATGCTTCCTGGCTGATGTTTTGGTCACTTCTGAATGCTGGTGGTGCTTTCACTCTAGTGGTAGCATGAGACAGAGTCTACAACACACACAAGTGGCTCAGGTAGTGCAGCTCATCCAGGATGGCACATCAATGCGAGCTGTGGCAAGAAGGTTTGCTGTGTCTGTCAGCGTGGTGTCCAGAGCATGGAGGCGCTACCAGTAGACAGGCCAGTTCATCAGGAGACGTGGAGGAGGCCGTAGAGGGCAACAACCCCGCAGCAGGACCGCTACCTCCGCCTTTGTGCAAGGAGGAGCACGGGGAGCACTGCCAGAGCCCTGCAAAATGACCAGAAACAGACTCCATGAGGGTGGTATGAGGGCCCGACGTCCACAGGTGGGGTTTGTGCTTACAGCCCAACGCCATGCAGGACTTTTGGCATTTGCCAGAGAACACCAAGATTGGCAAATTCGCCACTGGCGCCCTGTGCTCTTCACAAATGAAAGCAGGTTCTCACTGAGCACATGTGACAGACGTGACAGTCTGGAGACAACGTAGAGAACGTTCTGCTGCCTGCAACATCCTCCAGCATGACCGGTTTGGCGGTGGGTCAGTCATGGTGTGGGGTGGCATTTCTTTGGGGGGCCGCACAGCCCTCCATGTGCTCTCCAGAGGTAGCCTGACTGCCATTAGGTACCGAGATGAGATCCTCAGACCCCATATGCTGGTGCGGTTGGCCCTGGGTTCCTCCTAATGAAAGACAATGCTAGACATCATGTGGCTGGACTGTCAGCAGTTCCTGCAAGAGGAAGGCATTGATGCTATGGACTGGCCCACCTGTTCCCCAGACCTGAATCCAAATGAGTACATCTGGGACATCATGTCCCGCTCCATCCACCAATGCCACTTTGCACCACAGACTGCCCAGGAGTTGGCAGATACTTTAGTCCAGGTCTGTGAGGAGATCCCTCAGGAGACCATCCGCCACCTCATCAGGAGCATGCCCAGGCTTTGTAGGGAGGTCATACAGGCACGTGGAGGCCACACACACTACTGAGCCTCATTTTGACTTGTTGTAAGGACATTACATTAAAGTTGGATCAGCCTGTAGTATGGTTTTCCAAATCCAGACCTCCATGGGTTGATAAATTTGGTTTCCATTGATAATTTTTGTGTGATTTTGTTGTCAGCACATTCAACTATGTAAAGGCTTTGAGCAGTGTGTGTATATATTTATGTATGTATGTGTGTGTATTAATGTGTGTGTGTGTATGTATGTATATATATATATATATATATTAAAGAAGAAAAACACATCTATGCCGAAAATATAAACTTTCAGTTTTCATTTGACACCAAATTTGATATGCTCCTATAAACTGCACATGTTGGTGCTCATGGGTCCTTTACAAGGAAATTACAAAATTGCCAAAATGATAAAGCTTTATAGCAAAACTTTAAAAGCTACATTGTCATACTTTTCCCCACGTTGTATGTATAAAGAAATGTTGCAATGTCATTAGCAATAATTGCAAAGAAATTGATCAATTATTGAAAAAGCATGCATTTCCTCTCTTCTGTCAGTTTGGGAACTGTAGGAGTGTGAAAGAATTTGAGAAACTGAACCGAATCGGCGAGGGAACATATGGAATTGTGTGTAAGTTAACCTTGATCTGTTAACACAGGATTGGTGGCTGTTCTTAGAAAGAGATTATTAGATGGTGTAATTCACAGTACTGTCCAGAGCAACACAGATTAGGCCTACGCATAGGCCTTATTTAATTACCGGTAAGAACACTTCATACTGTACAACTGTCTAAGTGCCTGTAAGCCTAGGTTAAAACACTGTATCCCGTTCACAGACAGAGCTCGAGACACCAGGTCTGATGATATTGTAGCCCTGAAGAAGGTCCGGATGGACAAGGAAAAGGATGGTAGGCTTACAGCTGGGTTCTCAGCCACTTGCCTTGCTTCAGTTGCTTTTAGCAAAGTATACAATCGTTTTCAGACATTTCCATCATATTATTAGGTTATCTCTGTTATTTATGGCCTTTGTTATGTTCTGTGTTTGTTTGACTTGTTGTTGTTCTACACACAGGGATCCCTATCAGTAGTCTGAGAGAGATTACCCTGTTGCTCAAACTCAGACACCCCAACATAGTGGAGTTAAAGGAGGTGGTGGTGGGAAGTCACCTGGAGAGGTGACAGCGTACACTCCTCACAGTACACTCCTCACAGTACACTCCTCACAGTACACTCCTCACAGTACATACACACATCCCCTCTAATTATACTGGAACCCTTATTCAATATGCAATGATAACATCTTCAGAAATGATTAAGCCTAGACCTACTCTTTCTTAACAGATAAAAACATTTGTTCACATACTTTTATTTAATGCTTGTGTAACAGTTTACAATTTTACATTAAGTTGTCATTTCTACAGTAACTCAACTTTGTTGTTCCATAGTATTTTAGTTTGTGTGTATTCAGTATTTACCTGTCCCATCTTGGTTGACTGTATTCAGTAGCCTACTCATCAGTAATTGATTTGTGTGTCTCTGCTCAGTCTCTTCCTAGTTATGAGTTACTGTGAGCAGGACCTAGCCAGTCTGCTAGAAAACATGCCAACACCGTTCTCAGAGGCACAGGTACAACAGTGAAAAGTATTATGTATTAATGTCCTCTTGTCTTGTTCTTCTACTGTCTTGACATTACACAACATTGATTGTTTTAGAGAACTGTGTGTTGAAATGTCTCTTTTCTCCTTCAGGTGAAGTGTATAGCTCTGCAGCTGCTGAGAGGTCTGGATTATCTTCACCTCAACTTTATTCTGCACAGGTCAGAGACGTTCACTGTCAGGCTCCATATCTCAGACTTGTGCTGTTATTTAGGATGGAATCTCCAGGATGGAATATCCAGTCTGTTGTGGGATATATTTATTTGATTGTAATAATGGATCTGAATTCTGTAATGAATTTGTAATGCGTACTCTTGTGTGCAATTTTTCAATGCTTAGACTGTAGTGGTCTTTTAGATTGCTGTGATTCGTATGGTTACTTTATTAAATGTCATGACTATGTGGCAGGGATCTGAAGGTGTCCAATCTTCTGATGACAGACAAAGGCTGTGTAAAGATTGGTGAGTCATCACCATACAACCGCTGTGCTCCTGGATTACGTCCGTATGCATGTACTGTACTACGCAAGTCCTTTCCCTGAACAACAATACCTCAATGATTTTAAATTTGCACTGTTGTAAACAAAATGCTTTAATTGTACTGTTTTCACTTCTGATAGTGAATGTTTTACATACTGTAGCATGCATAACATTTAGCAATGTGCAGAACAATTATTTTGACATAGTTTATAACCAGTTTACAGCATTATTCAACAGCTGTCGGTTATTGTGTGTGTAAAAACATGCTTCTGTCGATGGTTGATTGTGCTAATGCTTCCCTCTCTGTCCAGCTGACTTTGGCTTGGCACGTTGCTATGGTATCCCCCTACAGCCTATGACGCCCCGGGTGGTGACATTGTGGTGAGTCAGTCCTTTAACCTCAACTTTCTCCTCAGGCACTGATACCTAACCCTCCCTGAGCCTCATCAGCTCCTGTTATTTCTCTCACTCCAGGTATAGAGCCCCAGAGCTCCTCCTAGGGACCAAGACTCAGACCACAGCCTTAGACATGTGGTAATTTGTTTTAAGTCTCTACTTTGTCCATGCACATAAGATACATGGGTCACAGATCCTTTTAAACTTATTTAGAGTTTTGTCACTATCACAGAGCTCCCTCTCTTCCAAATAAGCTTTAACATACAGAGAGAGTTGTCTATGTCATGTATGTAGTTGTCTCCTTTCAGTTAGTGAACTTTAATCTGTTCTAAATAGGATCCTCTCTGTTCTAAATAGGATATTCTCTGTTCTAAATATGATCCAATCATCTGTTCTAGCAGAGAGTCTCCCATCCCATCTGTACATCAACCCTCCAGAGAGTATTTTCATGGCACAGCCACCAATGTTTATTACCATACCATTTGTATGAACATACTGTATCTCATATTTATCCAGGGCAGTGGGCTGCATCCTGGCTGAGCTGCTTGCACATAAACCTCTGCTGCCAGGGGGTTCTGAGATCCAACAGGTGGACCTCATAGTGCAACTGTTGGGTACCCCTAATGAAAACATCTGGCCGGTAATGAATGTCTCCTAGTGCTGAGCGATAAACCAAAATGTTTTTTTTTTTTAATTGTATTTTTGTAGACTAATTGACCTACATGGGTTCAATTTGAATTCCATTTAATTCAGGGGTTTTCTGTGAGCTCAATGCGCACATTGCGCTGCAGTTTCTCTAGAGATAAATCAGATCATGTCCAAACTGTGACGTAGTAGAGAGTTGTAGTTTGTAACAGGCCAATATTCTACATAGTTTAGTGCAGAAAACTTGATCATTAACTACAATGACCATAATCCATCACGTGGTTACTTGTGTTTCTTTTATGCCTGCTACATAAAAGACAGAAGAATGCACGATCAAGAAGGGATACATAGAGAGTAGTTGCTTCGAGGTATTGCCTTATTTACTTTGAAGAACTACTAAAATATTTTGTCAGACAGCATAGGCAACAGATCTATAGAGATGAGATGATGTCTTGGAATGAAATAAGTCATCAAATAAAACAAATGTATATACACAACAACTGAAATATTTCATTAGTAATTTTTTATTTTACCTTTATTTTACTAGGCAAGTCAGTTAAGAACAAATTCTTATTTTCAATGACGGCCTAGGAAGAGTGGGTTAACTGCCTGATCAGGGGCAGAACGACAGATTTGTACATTGTCAGCTCGGGGATTCGAACTTGCAACCTTTTGGTTACTAGTCCAACGCTCTAACCACTAGGCTACCCTGTGTATAATGATGGTAAATAAGTGTTAAGCAGTGGTGAGCAGTCACTACCATGATAATGTTTTTATTCATTGATTTATTCTGTGTTATAGCATTCAACCCACAAAATGCATAGGGAATTTAATGTCTAAAAAACATTTTCAAATTGAAAATGGTTGTTTTATAATCTAACCAAAACCGACCCCCAAATCAAACCAATCGCTCAGTACTACTTTCTCCTAAACAATCACAGAATTTAGGATTTTACCATTCCATAAGTTTAATTTGAGTCACTTTAATGTTGATTCATTTTACAATATGCAACAACCAATGATAGTAGTTTCTCCTCAAAAAAGGATATTGTTGGTTAACCCCTGTCTGTTGTGTTAAAATTTTGCAGGGCTTCACTCGTCTTCCCCTAGTTGGACAGTACAGTTTGAGGAAACAACCATACAACAATTTGAAGAATAAGTTCACCTGGTTGTCTGATGCAGGGCTGCGTTTACTCAACCTTCTCTTCATGTACAATCCTCTACGCAGGTAACTACCAAAGAACAAACCTGCTCAGCATTATAAATACATGAAGAGACCTGTATACAGTTCTACACATTGATTCATTCACATATTTACACAGAAACCTTCCATTAACACATGTGCAATAATACTTCCTTTCACTCCTCCACGGCTCACAAGTGTTTGTCTCTCTTAGGGCCACAGCTAAGGACTGCTTGGAGAGTTCCTACTTTAAGGAGAAACCTTTGCGTAAGTGTGGCTATATGGGTTATATGACAGAAATGATTGGATCAGTGTTTGTGAAATTAAAGAAGTGATTAAGGTCTCTCTCTTTTTTTTAGCTTGTGAGGCTGACCTGATGCCAACCTTCCCTCATCATCGCAATAAAAGGGCAGCCCCAGCTGTAGAGAGCCAATCAAAACGCAATAAAGTGTAACTTCATTAACATCCTTGATCACAGTTTAATTAAATGAATGAATATCTTAATGTTTACTACTACACAGATTATGCACCTGGTTGTAAAAATATGTTGTCATAGAATGCATGTAGCTAGCAGTAATTATCCAAATCAATGGGGTGATGGTAAGCTTTCAAGTATTCCACAGTTCAGTCCTCAGTTACTGCTTGCAAAATCCAATTTCTTTCACTGTGTGTCTGAATATCCAAAAGTATGTGATTAACATGCATAAGTTCAATTTAATTCACCAATGTTGCTTTGTTTTTTGATGGATGTTGGTTAACCTTTGGCAGGTTCACATAACCAATAGGATTTGGTTTGCTGTATTCATGTACATAGACATTTTTTATCCCATGAAATTCAATGAATATTGTAGTTTTAGTTTTTAATAAACTGCTTTTTCAAATTGTGTGTGGAAATTTAGTTACATGTGCTGCCTTTCCAATTGATGTATCTGTTTTAAATTACCTGATTCAAAACTTGTGGACAAAAATTTACATTACATTTACATTTAAGTCATTTAGCAGACGCTCTTATCCAGAGCGACTTACAAATTGGTGAATTCACCTTCTGACATCCAGTGGAACAGCCACTTTACAATAGTGCATCTAAGTCATTAAGGGGGGGGGGGGGTAGAAATGAATAAAGGTTGTAGTCTTTATTAGCCAGTGATCTGCTATATACAGTCAAGGTCAGAGGTTTACATACACTTAGGTTGTAGTCATTAAAACAAGTTTTTCAACCACTCTACACATTTCTTGTTAACTACAGTTTTGGCAAGTCTGTTGTGTCATGCACAAAGTAGATGTCCAAAGTGATTTTTCCAACAATTGTTTACAGATTATTTCACTGTATCACAATTCCAGTGGGTCAGAAGTTTACTGTCACTGCCTTCAAACAGCTTGGAAAATTATAAAATGATGTCATGGCTTTAGAAGATTCTGATAGGCTAATTGACATGAGTCAATGAGAGTACCTGTGGATGTATTTCAAGGCCTACCTTCAAACTCAGTGCCTCTTTGCTTGACATCATGGGAAAATTTTAAGAAATCAGCCAAGACCTCAGAAAACAAATTGAAGACCTCCACAAGTCTGGTTCATCCTTGGGAGCAATTTCCAAACGCCTGAAGGTACCACGTTCATCTGTACAAACAATAGTACGCAAGTATAAACACCATGGGCTCACGCAGCTGTCATACCGCTCACGAAGGAGATGCGTTTTGTCTCCTAGAGATGAATGTACTTTGGTGTGAAAAGTGCAAATCAATCCCAGAACAACAGCAAAGGACCTTGAAGATGCTGGAGGAAACCGGTACAGAAGTATCTATAGCCACAGTAAAATGAGTCCTCTGGTCTGATGAAACAAAAATAGAACTGTTTGGCCATAATGCCCATCGTTATGTTTGGAGAAAAAGGGGGTGGCTTGCAAGCCGAAGAACACCATCCCAACTGTGACGCACGGGTAGGCGGCGCTTTGCTGCAGAAGAGACTGGTGCACTTCACAAAATAGATGGCGTCATGAGGAATGAAAATTATCTGGATATATTGAAGCAATATCTCAAGACATGTCAGGAAGTTAAAGTTTGGTTGCAAATGGGCCTTCCAAATGGACAATGACCCCCAAGCATACTTCCAGAGTTGTGGCAAAATGGCTTAAGGACAACAAAGTCAAGGTATTGGAGTGGCATCAAAGCCCTGACCTCAGTCCCATAAAAAATTTGTGGGCAGAATTGAAAAAGCGTGTGCGAGCAGAGGCCTACAAACCTGACTCAGTTACACCAGCTCTGTCAGGAGGAATGGGACAAAATTCACCAAATTTGTGGGAAGCTTGTAGGCTACCTGAAACGTTTGACCCAAGTTAAACAATGCTACCAAATACTAATTGAGTGTATGTACACCTCTAACCCACTGGGAATGTGATGAAAGAAATAAAAACATATCACTATTATTCTGATATTTCACATTCTTAAAATAAAGTGGTGATCCTAACTGACCTAAAATAGGGAATTTTTACTAGGATTAAATGTCAGGAATTGTGAAAAACTGAGTTTAAATGTGTTTGGCTAAAGTGTTTGTAAACTTCTGACTTCAACTATAATAACACGGATAATGTAAAGGTGAAATGGAATAATGACACATCTTTTTTTTATTTTTATTCTGGATTTACTAAATCAGGTTATCAAGGATATGTGTAACTGCAGTGAGATCCCCTCTAGGACCAGAACTGACACCCCCAACTATACAGACATAGCAATACTTGACAATATGATCATGTCTGTCATGGAACTATTATTTCCAATGCTCAAATTCAGAAATAGAAAAGGGCTCTTGTCCCCATCTTCAGTCACATAACATGTCAGAGAAATACTGAAATGTAAACACCTCTCCCACTCAATGATAAGCTGTGTCCTCAGTCACTCATACAGTCAACAAATCTTGACGAGATAAAAATAAATAATGGTAAGTAACACTGCCTGTAAAATAGGGACAGCTCTAGTGGGGACTGGGAGAGGGGGCAGCTATGGACAGTCAACTCAATTCATTTAAAAGCAGAGCGCTCCTACACAAGACATACATTAAGGCTGCGTTGAAACAGGCAGCCCAATTCTGATATTGTTTTCCACAAATTGGTATTTTTACCACTCACATCAGAGCCATTCAGAGCTGATCCGATTAGTCAAAAGACCAATTAGTGAAAAAAAAAGCAGAATTGGGCTGCCTATTTAAACGCAGCCTATGACTTACACACATGCAAGACAAGAGCTATGTTAAATGCAATTGATCAAAAGCTCTTCACCCTTCCTTCATAATGATTAACAACTTAAAGTGCAGGATGGCAAAAAAATATATAGTCTCAGTCTTCAGGACTGCAATAGTGTATGATCGGAGGGAAATGGTATGAGGTTAAATGCTTCATCATTCTTGCCAATGCAGGTTAGTCGAACAAATCCAAGTTTGTAGTGTGGTAGTACTGTAGCTACTACTTGACAGGAGGTTGTATGAATGGGGCTTGAGAGGAGAAACAGGGTAAGGAGTAGTGAAGCCCCTGGCTGACCAGGACCTCTTAGCCCTCCTGTCCAAAGTCCTCTGTGAACTTCCTGACCTTGAACAAGTCTTCACTGTTGACTGTCGGACGCGTGGTGGACAGTGACCGCAGCATGTCAGACTGGAGGGCAGAGGGACAAAGCATTAGCATTGTTCAGTATTTGTACAAATATGATTGTGTAATGCCTGAATGTGTAAGCAAAATGTGAGTGTCTGTTGTGGATGTTTCTCACCATGCAGACGATGGGTTCCAGCAGCTTGTCGCTAGGCACATCCATCCAGGTTAATTCTATGGCAGCTGGGTCCCCAGGCGAACACGGGGTCAGAAGGTCATCCACCATCAATTGACTGTTGGCACGGGATGGCCCTCGCACCTAAGAGTACCACAACAAACAAATTCTGAAATCTCTTTAATAGCAGAGAAAGAGAAACACCTTTAGTGTAGTGTACAAGAGTCGACTACAATAGAGTTACTATATCATGGGCAATGTTTAATCTAATCTGCGTGTTGTCACGCAGCTCCCCAGGACTGCCACGCAGCTCCCCAGGACTGCCACGCAGCTCCCCAGGACTGCCACGCAGCTCCCCAGGACTGCCACGCAGCTCCCCAGGACTGCCACGCAGCTCCCCAGGACTGCCACGCAGCTCCCCAGGACTGCCACGCAGAAATATCAGCCCATGGAGAGAAGCACAAGATTGAACTTTCTAGAGTTTTCTCTTCTTAACACTATCAACCTTTCTCTTTACTGTGATCGAATCAACTCAATATTAGCCACTTTCAATGCAACATACTTAAACAAAACAAACTACGGAGGATGTTTTGTTGTAGGTAGAATACTTCGGAGTAGGATTCTATTGCACACGACCCAGCCCATACTCTACACAGACCTGTGGGGCATAGCCAATCAGAGCTGCAGTAGGCCTTTATGCAAATAGACCATTGCAATATATATGGATCTGTGCTATTTACTATGAACTGGACTGTGTTACCAGCTGTGGTCTTGAGTAGATAGCTTGTTTTGAGATCAAAGCAAGAGCTGCATGTAGCCACGTGTGCACATTTTGTTCATATCTTTTGCATTGTTGTATTTTGAGACAGGCTTGAATAAGCTAAGTAGCCAATAGACAGAGGGTAGCATAATTGGTCTGATTCTCTTTAAGATTGATATGGGAATAATAATGCATTTGATTTTGTAAAGTGGTTTCTTGTATCAAAAACAACATTTTCATTCACCTTGTCTAAAGAACAAGTGGATAAACAGGTTCATGTCAAGCCCGACATGTTTTTTTCTTCTTCAATGGAATGTAGGCCTACATTGAATACCACACATTGGCTGCTACTGTAGGATGAATGATAGAACAGGTATTTAAACGTTAAAATGTTATGGGATGTATTTTCTCCATTGTTTTTGATGGTAAGCCAGTCTGGTAGACCTACATTATGAGCAAATAGTCACAGTAGCCTAGTTGGCCACTGTTAAAACTAACTTAAAGCAGGTTCAGCCTGTGTTCACAGTAAATGCACGCTGGAAGTTGCACAGAATTTTCACAAATTCAGACCCGAAATTTGCTCAGCGAGGGAAAAATTTGAGGGAACATCATAGGTATAAATTACCTTTTTGAAGTGTGTGGCTGACTGCACTTTCCTGACAGGCTGCATGAGGGCATCTCGTACAATGACGCTGATGTCAGCCCCGGAGTAGCCTTCTGTCTTTTTGGCGAGCTGACGAAGGTCTGCGTCACTCAGGCTGTGGGGTGTGTTGCCCAGGTGCAGCCGGAACATCTGTGACCTGGCGGGCTCCTCTGGGAGAGGGATGTAGATTCGCTTCTCAAACCTGACAGTGACATAATTCTGATGAGAATGCTTGACGATGACTATTGTATCCATTAGGAAATAATTTTGCTTGAACAATACAACACAAAACATTTCCCATTTTGGGTGCTTATCTACTGTTCTACAAACATTTAAAGAAAACTCCAGGACTGGTCTTCCACTCAATGGAATCTACATTAATATGTACACACAGTATAAACAAATATTCAGGCTTTATCATTACTTTTGTGAATCTGTTAAACAACAAACATACTGTATATCCCATCCCAACCTGCCCCCTTATTGATCACTGACCTTCTACGGATGGCAGCATCCAGAACCCAGGGAATGTTAGTGGCCCCAAGGGTGAGGATTCCATCGTTGTTGTTGCCCACACCTGCCATCAGAGAGTAGGAATGAAGACTATGTAAGCCTGTTGCTTATATAGAACATGTTACGCATTGAATCGGAAAGGTCAAGTCAACTGATGCAGTAGACTTTTAAGTTAAGTCCTCTTTGATGGGGTGTTTGTTGGATCTGAAGTCTTAAAGCTGTCTTGGCAGAAAGTGGGGAGTGGGTATTGACTGTAGACTAAATTCTCACCTTGCATCTGTACCAGGAACTCGGTCTTAATCCGCCGGGCTGCCTCACTCTCATTCTCATTCCTGGAGCCACAGAGCGAGTCCACCTCGTCAATAAAGATGATGGAGGGCTTGTGCTGGCGGGCAAGATCAAACAGGTTCTTCACCAGTCTGATGGATAGAGAGAGAAAGAGAGGCACAAGCATTCAACAGGATACTTATGCTCGCTTCGAGGCAAGCAACACTGAAGAATGCATGAGAGCGCCAGCTGTTCCTGGACGAGTGTGTAATCATAATCTCCATAGCCGATGTGAGCAAGAGCTTTAAACGGGTCAACATTCACAAGACCGCAGAGCCAGACAGATTACCAGGACGTGTACTCAAGGCATGCACGGACCAACAGGCAAGTGTCTTCACTGACATTTTCAACCTCTCCCTGACCGAGTCTGTAATACCTACATGTTTCAAGCAGACCACCATAGTCCCTGTGCCCAAGAACACTAAAGTAACCTGCCTAAATGACTACCGTTCCGTAGCTCTCACGTCTGTAGCCATGAAGTGCTTTGAATGGCTCACATCAACACCATCATCCCGGAAACCCTAGACCCACTCCAATTTGCATATCGCTCCAACAGATCCACAGAGGACACAATCTCAATCGCACTCCACACTGCCCATTCCCACCTAAACAAAAGGAACACCTATGTGAGAATGCTGCATTGGCTACAGCTCAGTGTTCAACACCATAGTGCCCACAAAGCTCATCACTAAGCTAAGGACCCTGGGACAAAACACCTCCCTCTGCATCTGGATCCTGGACTTCCTGACGGGCCGCCCCCAGGTGGTAAGGGTAGGCAACAACACATCTGCCACGCTGATCCTCAATACAAGGTCCCATCAGGTGTGTGTGCCGAGTCCCCTCCTGTACTATTGGCCAAGCATGAATCCAACACCATCATTAAGTTTGCTGACGACACAACAGTGGTAGGCCTGATCAACGACGACACAGACTATAGGGAGGATGTCAGAGACCTGGCAGTGTGGTGCCAGGACAACAACCGCTCACTCAACATGAGTATGACAAAGGAGTTGATCGTGGACTACAGGAAAAGGGGGCCGAACAGGCCCCCATTCACATAAAAAGGGCTGTAGTGGAGCAGTTTGAGAGTTTCAAGGTCCTTGGTGCCCACATCACCAACAAACTATCATGGTCCAAACACACCAAGACAATCATGAAGAGGGCACTACAATGCCCTTTCCCCCTCAGGAGACTGAAAAGATTTGGCATGGGTCCCCAGATCCTCAAAAGGTTTTACAACTGCAAAATCGAGAGCATCCTGACCGGTTGCATCACTGCCTGGTATGGCAACTGCTGTGCATCTGACCATAAGGCGCTACAGAGGGTACTGCATACGGCTCAGTACATCACTGGGCCTAAGCTTCCAGCCATCCAGGACCTATATACTAGGCATGTCAGAGGATGGTCCAAAAAATTGTCAAGACTCCAAACACCCAAGTCATAGACTGTTCTCTCTGCTACCGTTTGAGCTCCAAGTCTAGGTTCAAAAGGCTCCTTAACAGCGTCTACTCACAAGCCATAAGACTGCTTAACAATGAATCAAATGGCCACACAGACTATTTGCATTAACCCCCCCTTTGTTTTGACACCGCTACTACTCGCTGTTCATCTATGCATAGTCACTTTACCCCGACCTCCATGTACAAATTACTTCAATCATTGACTCGATACAGGTAGCCACTGTATATAGCCCGATTATTGATATGGAGTGCGTTTTTTTAACTTTAGTTTATTTCGTAAATATTTTCTTAAAACTGCATTGTTGGTTAAGGGCTTGTAAGTAAGCATTTCACAGTAAGGTTGTATTCAGCGCATGTGAGAAATAAAATTAGATTTGACACATATCAGTGAGATTTTGGGGGATTTACATGAACAGTAGAATTACAAATAAGAAATTATGTCTCACTTCTCACTCTCTCCAAGCCACTTGGACATGAGGTCTGATGATGACACAGAAAAGAAGGTGGAGTTGTTGGCTTCTGTGGCTACTGCTTTGGCCAGGTAAGACTTTCCCGTCCCAGGGGGTCCAAAGAGAAGAATCCCTCTCCATGGAGTGCGTTTGCCTGCAACCAGAGATACATTCAAGCATAATGAACAACTAGACAGAATACACATTCAGTATTATCATTATGGTGACATGTCCATGCAGAAGATAGTGGGAAAGAGAGTATATATGTGAGGGGAAAAAAAGGCAGTCTAACCTGTGAAGAGGTGAGGGAATTTAATGGGCAGGATTACAGCTTCCTTCAGGGCCTCCTTAGCTCCCTCTAGCCCAGCTACATCGTTCCAGCGGACATTGGGCTTTTCCATCACAATGGCACCTGTACCATGACATGGGTCAGTTTAGCATCAAAGTTAATTTCCCTCATGGACATCAGACACAGTTTAGACAGCTGGTGTGTGAAAGAGGAGACAAACACACACTCACCCATCAGTTGCTCCTGCAGTTTCTTTCTCTCTGGGTTTTCACCCTCACTGTCACTGTCACTCCTAAAAGGAATGTGTAATGTGAAAAACTATTTGGTGCCGGTGACTATGTGGCACTTATTTGATTTCTCTCGACTCAACCCCATTCGATGTGTGGAACGGATGTGGGTGGGTCTGTCTACATAAGGGTGCTATTTTTTTTTACAAAAGCTCTGACGAAGGCCGTCAGGCCGATGCGTAAGCTTATTACAGATCAGTGATACTATCAAGAGCAGTGTGCGGTTTCCTTTTTCCTTCATATTGTCTGTTTGGCAAATTGTTATTTCCTAGGTATGCTTGTGTTAATGTAGGACAGTGTCTGTGTGAACAGATGTGTGACAACATACTTATCATTACTCTGTGCTTCCTTGACAGGCTTCTTCCCTGTTTTTTCTTTGTTTTTCAAGAAATCTTTGAGTTTCTCGGCCCGGTCTAGGTACTGCATACACTTCCCACGTATGCTCTCCTTTGCCTTGTCACTGTGTGCCTCATCTGGAAGAAGAGATCAAAACACATGACTTTTTGCCTTCAAAAACAACAACCTAATTTCTACTCTGAATACTTAAACAAATTGGACTGTGGACAGAAAAATATTACATTTCACACTCACACTTGATAGCATGCAGGAAGTACTCCACTGCATGCTGGTAAAGGCGCAAGGCTTCCTCATAGTTCTTGTTCTTGTCCTCCTCTGTGGCTTTGGTCACAAGATCAATCGCTTTCTGTGAGGTAAGAGAGGAAAGGATGAACCATATAAATGAAACAGGGGAGTCCAGGTTCAGACCAAACAAATAAACTGTAGATTTACCTTTAAGGTTGGAATCCATAAACTGTAACAGATTATATGACATTTACAGACGAATAACTACTAGTATTCACTAGACTTGACAAGCAAACTATTTTGTTTGGAAGACATTCCTCGTAACAGTTATTTGTGCCAATGGTCAAACTACCAACAGTGGAAAATGTGGTGTTATTGTTGTAGCTACAGTATTCAGTTCAATAACAAGTTGACTGGTAACTATTAAGCAGAATGTATAATAGTGTAGCTAGTAAACTAATGGTGATAACGTTAGCTAGCTAATGTTTTGCTACCTGTAATGTTGACGTTGTCATTTCATCTCACTCTTTTTCTCTTCGCCCAGCGTCTCTGATGCTAATTCAAGGTATCTTTCAAAATACGGTTGCTATATTGTCAGGAGAGGATTTGCTACAAAATCATGACAAAGGTAGCTTCGCCAGCCTATTTGACAGCCACTGCCCAGGCAACAGCAACAACCGTAGCTAGTGGTAACTACAGACGTTCATGCAGCGTCTGCGTCACTCTGGAAAGAGAAGAAAAACAGAAGTACTGACGCCTAGCGGACAGGATGATCACTGACTCAGATTATTATTCTTTTTTTAAAGAGGAGTGGCACGGTTTTGCGAAATCCATTTTTTTGTTATGCTTTTCTGAACCAGCTTTCTTTCCATTGCAATGACAGACATCAAATCCATTTGTTACAGTTGGACATTAACATGTTTAATTCTTATAGATATTTACATTTTAGATTATTACATTACATCTTAATACAGGCTTGGAAGTCTAAAATACTTTGCATATAACAGTTTTGCAGCAGCAGGGTTTCTCCTGTGCTTTCTCTGCTAAATGATTGTGTGGAACGCAAGCTGCCACATGTAACTTTGGTTAAAAAACCCTTTCTCAAAAAAAGAAGCTTTTCTTTGCAATAACAGTATATAGCTCAAAACTAACAACCAAAAGAGAAAGATATGACAGTTTGACAATGTGAAATGCTAATTAAGATACATTCATGGGTAAATTAAGGTGGCGATCAAGCTAGAAATTGAACAGTTCAGGTATTGATAAAAATGTCCATTATTAGAAGTAGGCCTACAGAGACTGAATTGGGATAGAGTTCAGTCATACAATTGGCAGCATCCACTAGGCCCCACGTACAGTATCCGCTTACATACTGAGACAAGCTGTTAGGGTGATCACGTGGTAGAGCAGGGTCTGAAAAAGAGCTTTGACATATGTAAGACTCAGAGGTCACATACAGCAAGATGATAAGCTTATACAGGGATAAAACAAAATAAAAGAATAGCATCCCATTTCTGCTAGTAAACACATCCAAAGCTTTCTTTCACTAAATGGACATGATGAGGTACCATATTACAGCTGAAATTGTGTTTTCTCAGATATCAAAGTGCTGAATGAACATCTTTGAACGTTCTTTATAGGTATATATTTAGCTTATTTTAATTATGTACTGGATGGAAACATTCCCTAGAACACTTAGCAGACAGCTTGTAGCTCAGTGACTTTACTGTGGATGCCTATTGACAGTAAATATTATGCTTACATGGTGTGTATGCAACACTTCCTCAGGAATCACAGAAAAATACGAGGTCAGAAAAAGGCAGAGAAGCATAGGTATGACCTCATGAGCTTTAATAGAAAGCATTGGCTTAGGGCTAATGCAGAAGGGAATGATAAAGGGAAGTGGTGTTCTCAGGCAGCATAGGACAATGGTTTGGCAGTGTGACTAGCCTACTGGAGGGCAGGTTGACTTTGAGGCAGGTGACAGGGGTCACTGGCGTTACGCCATGGTTTTGCAAATGCTCAAAAACAGCATCACATTTTCATAGTCAAGTCATGCTAAACATAGGATATACATACAAAATAATTAACTGAAAAACAGTACGGAAATAGCATGTTAACAATATAAGAATAATACTATTGCTCTGCATGTTGTTGAAAGCTTACTTTGCTTTAAAACCTATTACCTTTTGAAAATAAAAAATACTTTTACACACACTAAAAATAGCATTTATGACTACATGTAACAAGGCACAGTTGGCAATACTGATTATAACAGTCATTTTGGATAATGTGCTAGATAATCAGTTTTTGGGTAACAGGCACTCTATAAAGCCAACAGAAATGCAAAAGTATAAACCCATTCATTCTGGCAGTATGCTCTAGGCCACTCACACGCAGTCATCAACTTGGAAACCCAATTGACACATGCTCATATGAACAAACTCGTACTCTGTTCATCACAAAATCACTCATTTGCCTGACAAGAACAGAGTACATACATAAAGAAAAATCCAAAATTACATTGGAAGGCTCTGTTGAATGATACATAGTAAAAATAAGAATATTTATGGATATGTTCCCGACTTCAGCCTCTTCCCATTTCACGTCAGCAGGCCCAGACGAGTCAGTTTGGCAGACAGAAAGGAATGAAGAACAAACACCATGGGCTTGGGGCCAGAGTGCAGGTCAAACACCTGAAAGAAAGAGACAAGATAAAAAATACAAACAGTACATTAATCAATACAGTCAATGGACTTTTAGACCATTACACTCTAACAGTGATGTAGTTTACCATTTCACCCTCTGGACCCCCAAAGTCCAGATAGAGGTTGCGGATCCCGTCATCTGCAGACATCTTGAGCTTCTCGAAGGGGTATCTGAAGAGCACAGCACCCCCTGCAGTCTCTCCTGGCTCCCGGGTCACAGTGAAGCCCTTCTCATAGTGCAGTATGAGGCGAACGTCCTGCCTGTTCAGCATGCAACCTGAGGTACAGAGGGAGGGAAGTGTGAGAACAGTACTGCACAAAGTAAACGTGTGTGGGTGTGTGTGTAATTGGAACAGTATGTGCCTGTGTGAAAGAGTTTATGAACATGTTTGTGTTGCAGTGGAATAGGGAAGGAAAAGACTGAACATTTCCAGCACATACTAGCAGCCAACTATTGTTCTCTATTGAGTGGAAACATTCCCCCAACTGGCTATGCTTCTTCCTTTACAACTTTTTTCCCCCACTGGTGTTTTTGGTACATTCACTTTTTTCAGTCACCACTTCCTGTATCACTGTGAGAAGTGAATCATGTGATTCCAAAGCCTCACTCAATAATATATGCAGATAGTTAGACAAACCAACATTAGAAATACGGACAGACACACACACACTCACCAATGGAGACCTCCTTAATGAGTTCTGCGGCAGCATGCGCCCCCTGCACCAGGGCCCGGGTCCACGAGGACAGGTCCCAGTGTGTCTCCACCCGGAACACATGGGACTCGATGCCCCGCCCTGTACCCGTCCGAGTGGCAAACACCAGGTCTGCCCCCTGTGCCGGGGAACTGCGGGCACTGCCAGAGTGCACCAGTCTACAGAGAAACAGGAACAAACCACAAGGTTATATCAACTCACTGTTTGCTCCTCCCACAAGTGATTTTTAAAAAGCTTACAGTGATTCATAAGTTATGATAACAAAATGCCAACACATCGCAGAGAGTAAATGGCAGAGAGAGAGAGAAAGAAATAGAGACAGACAGACAAAGAAAAATACAACCTACATTCTAATTCTGGCTGGCAAACTTGTTGTCCTACCTTGTGGCAAGTAGTGGGTGTGTGAGCATGGGTGTGGACCAGGCTTCGCGGTTCCATGGCACTGATTCAAACAGCAGGATATCTTTCTCTGTCAGTGCCATGACGATTGGTCGGAACTGGTGCCGCCCACCATCCAGCTGGACCTACAACATAAAGAAAGAGAGACAGCATGAGAGAAGTGTGTCAAAGTGCTTATGTAATTTCTGATGAGATTTTCCACATCTGATTGTGTAGTTGTGTGGGTGTCATGCTAGGTGGGCCCAGAGAAAAGTTAACGCAACGGCACCTTCCTTTGGTTCTGTCTCAAAGTGCTTCCTGTCAACCCCCAACATGGCCAACAAAAAACACACACAGACAATGTCTATACATTTAACATGGTGTACTGACACTACACCGCTACCCACTTTGTGGACCATTGCTTCCATGCAGCTATGCCCTGTGGGCTATTGCTCCCATGCTGCTATGCCCTGTGGACTATTGCTCCCATGCTGCTATGCCCTGTGGACTATTGCTCCCATGCAGCTATGCCCTGTGGGCTATTGCTCCCATGCAGCTATGCTCTGTGGGCTGTTGCTCCCATGCTGCTATGCCCTGTGGGCTATTGCTCCCATGCTGCTATGCCCTGTGGACTATTGCTCCCATGCTGCTATGCCCTGTGGACCATTGCTCCCATGCAGCTATGCCCTGTGGGCTATTGCTCCCATGCAGCTATGCTCGGTGGGCTATTGCTCCCATGCTGCTATGCCCTGTGGACTATTGCTCCCATGCTGCTATGCCCTGTGGACTATTGCTCCCATGCAGCTATGCTCTGTGGGCTATTGCTCCCATGCAGCTATGCTCTGTGGGCTATTGCTCCCATGCAGCTATGCTCTGTGGGCTATTGCTCCCATGCTGCTATGCCCTGTGGACTATTGCTCCCATGCTGCTATGCCCTGTGGACTATTGCTCCCATGCTGCTATGTCCTGTGGACCATTGCTTCCATGCAGCTATGCCCTGTGGGCTATTGCTCCCATGCAGCTATGCTCTGTGGGCTATTGCTCCCATGCTGCTATGTCCTGTGGGCTATTGCTCCCATGCAGCTATGCCCTGTGGACCATTGCTCCCATGCAGCTATGCCCTGTGGGATATTGCTCCAATGCAGCTATGCTCTGTGGGCTATTGCTCCCATGCAGCTATGCTCTGTGGGCTATTGCTCCCATGCTGCTATGCCCTGTGGGCTATTGCTCCCATGCAACTATGTCCTGTGGGCTATTGCGCCCATGCAGCTATGCTCTGTGGGCTATTGCTCCCATGCTGCTATGCTCTGTGGGCTATTGCTCCCATGCTGCTATGCTCTGTGGGCTATTGCTCCCATGCAGCTATGCTCTGTGGGCTATTGCTCCCATGCATCTATGCTCTGTGGGCTATTGCTCCCATGCTGCTATGCTCTGTGGGCTATTGCTCCCATGCTGATATGCTCTGTGGGCTATTGCTCCCATGCAGCTATGCTCTGTGGGCTATTGCTCCCATGCTGTTATCCTCTGTGGGCTATTGCTCCCATGCAGCTATGCTCTGTGGGCTATTGCTCCCATGCAGCTATGCTCTGTGGGCTATTGCTCCCATGCTGCTATGCTCTGTGGGCTATTGCTCCCATGCAGCTATGCTCTGTGCGCTATTGCTCCAATGCAGCTATGCTCTGTGGGCTATTGCTCCCATGCAGCTATGCTCTGTGGGCTATTGCTCCCATGCAGCTATGCTCTGTGGGCTATTGCTCCCATGCAGCTATGCTCTGTGGGCTATTGCTCCAATGCAGCTATGCCCTGTGGACTATTTGCTACATTCATTATGTTTAGCTGTTACTCTTTCCCCCCCATTGTTGACATTTCTTCAATTGTGTTGTCTCTAGTGTTGTCATGTCTTATGTCTGTTCCTGTCCTTTCTCTTCACTCTGTCTCTCTCTGCTGGTCTTTTTAGGTTACCTTCTCTGTCTCTCATTCTTCAGCTGTTCTACATTTCCCCTAACTAGCTCATTCACTCTTTCCCCACCTGTTCTCTCTTCCCCCCTGATTAGGTCTCTATTTCTCTTCTTATGTTTAGCTGCTACTTTCAGTGTCTGATTCTTTTTGTGTTTTTTGATGCCCAAGCTGTCCACCTTGTCCTGTTCTGTCGGAGTCTGCCTGGCATTTCACTATACAATTGTTCCGCTGACAACGTTGGAAGAGGATTTATGCCATTCTATTAAAGAACTCTGTTTTTTTAAAACCGCTTATGTTCATAACAAGTGTTCTTTTTAATTATGTATAACGTGTGCTGTGACTTGTAACACATGTAAACTGCACTTTAAATAAATTCTGATTCGCACACCATATAAGATAGCAAATTTAAAAGACTACAGAATATCACAACTGAAAGTTCAGAACAAACACAGTGACCCATTTATAAAACTCTTCACAGTACATATGCACTATTATACAAGGCGGAACAGCATTACACCATGCTGTATGTGTGAATCTGTACACAAGTGTATTTGACAGCAGCATACAGTACTTCAATTTGATTATTTTGCTTAATATTTAGTGTGTTTGTGTAATTTATTCTGAAGGCCTATATGAGTGCAGTACCTGTTCTGCCAGCCAGCTGATGTGTTTGAGTTGGGGGTGTGACCCAGTGGTGCTGGAGCCCAGATAGGAGTTGATGTGGGCCAGAGTCTGGGGCAGCAGGGCAGCAATGTTGGTGTGGATGGCTGTGAACCAGGAGTGGGCGCTGGGGCCATCCTTACAGCGCATCACTACCGTGTGCTGGCCATCAGGGGAGTGCAGCTCCAAGAGCCTTTGGGAGTCGACAGTCCTCATCATTATCTTACTAAAACATACCAAATCAACATTCTCATTATGTTTCCTATTTTCCCTCTTATGCCACATTTCAATTGAACGCACACAATGCAGGTCTTACCTGTTCTCCAGGTCAGGCATGGTCAAGTTCCTGCTGATAAAGCACATTTTGAGGAGGATGACCTTCCTGTCCTTGGCCCCACTGTGTTTGGGGGACCCAGAGTCCTCACTGCCACTGAAGTTGGGGGACTGAGGACGCACCCCATCCCACGGCAGGTCTGCCACCAAGGAGGGCTTCTTAAATAGTGGGGAAACCTCTCTGATATATTTAACTACAGAAACGCAGAAAGACACAAAATAAAGAACATTAGTGATTAATTATGCATAGACCTCAAGTTGTACAAAAGTGTGTCTAAACGCAACACACGATTGATCATGTTTCAGACTATGGTTGAAAAGTTGCAACGCTCAATTAAAGAGTAATACATGTCTTATAAGGATGTATTAGTCTCTTGTGGAGTTGTTCTGAGTAGGAGAGTTGGCGGAGCAGTTGTGTGCTTGGCAGGTCGGCTGCTTGGAGAAGAATGGCTTTGACTGAAATCATGAATTCACTTTCCAAATTTGGTCCTGCGGCCTATTCTCTCTCTCTCTCTCTCTCTCTCTCTCTCTCTCTCTCTCTCTCTCTCTCTCTCTCTCTCTCTCTCTCTCTCTCTCTCTCTCTCTCTCTCCCCTCTACTGGTGTATGTTAGTCCTCTGGGTCGCTCTGCTCTGACTGAGAAACTCGATATGAGGAGCTGAAAGGATGAGGTCATTGTTGCATGTAGGAGAGGACTAGGGTTGTGAAAGTAGTTGGCCCAAACATATAGTATGAATATGGGTGGACTGTTTGTGTGTAATTTGACGGAAAGAGGGAGGTAGTGGTGAGGCAAGAGGTCAAGGATTGGAACCCATTTCCAAGACACTGCGAACCACACTGCTCTTACTAACCGTGTCAGGGAATATTTCTGCAAGTCTTTTGGTGTGTATATGTACCGTATGTGTGTATGAATGTGTTTCACGAAGCGGCTGGACCTCTAGACATGAGCTAGAGCATGAGGAAACCCCTACCCAAACCCAACCCAGAAAGAAAGCAAGATGGACAGAGCCTGCTACAGTCACACTGCGAATCCTGATGAAGCAAAATAAAGATTACACTCACTGTTATAGTGGCATATGCCCAATACACACCGCCACATGTTTTAGTGAGGAGTAATAAATGACGAATCAAGTTAACGTAATTATGCTCAGTCAAGACTTCTTCCAGTCACAACACCACTGCAGTGTTCCAATGTGGTTATCAATGTCATGGTATATTTAAATACAGGTTCTCTCTGTGTGTGGCATTCCCACGTCCCCACTGTACTGTAGCTCTGGTATCTGTATGGATATTCTTTAGCAATGATACGTTGAGCTATAGGTGACAAAGACGTTATGACACTGGCTCGCATTCAGAGGGAAGATACATATTGGAGAATTGGAGACTTAACACTACATCTCCATCTGCCAACACTCTCTGCTTGAGTAAGTGCAGACTGCAGTGGAACAAGGAGGATGTTTGGGCTAGTTGGTGTTTTATGGCAGAGTAGCCTGTTGAACTGAACGAGGAGAAAGTGTGTCCCACACCCAACATGGAGTTAAAACTTTGTGAAAAGTTCTGAGTCAGATAGTTGGTTCCAGAAGCTACTCTCACTGTCCCTCTCTGGTGCTGTTTAAAGATCTCATTATAACTGTCAGCATTGTCACTCAGCTCCAGTTCCGATTTTAATTTTAATTAGGGCAGTACACAGAGGACAGTTTGTGTGTGTGTGTGTGTGTGTGTGTGTGTGTGTGTGTGTGTGTGTGTGTGTGTGTGTGTGTGTGTGTGTGTGTGTGTGTGTGTGTGTGTGTGTGTGTGTGTGTGTGTGTGAAGAACAAAAGAAAGAATGAAAGAATAAAAGAAAAGAATAGTGAGTGATTGAGAGAGATGAGAAGAGGTGCATAGAGATGCCATCACACATAGCTGGAGCTAGTTCTTCTCTCTCCCTCCATACCTCTATGCCCACAGCAATGCAGAGGAATGAGACAGAGAGGAGGAAGCGGAGAAGAGCCAAGGGAATCTGTCTGACTCCAACTTATATTTGGCTGAAGGAGTTGAGGTTCAATCCCCCATGGGTTGATCAGGCATACATTTTCTGTCTTCTTCTTGTAGCCTTCACCCGGGTATGGCTTTAAGTGATCGGTTACACCACAGACCCTTACCAATGTTTTTCTTTTGACCAAAATCCTACTGTGACTTGTCCAGCTTCACCCTCTTTTCTCTCCCCCTCCCCCCTTGCCACAGACTGTGTGCTGCCAGGCCTTTAATGAGAACATTGTGTCAGACTCCCCAGATGGGGGGGGGGGGGGGTAGAAGGCTCTGGAGAGGCTCCCTTTGCTCCCCTCAAATATACACACCTGCCCCCCATTCAAAAAAGCCCCCTCTGCTGCTCCCATTCAAACACACACACACACCTATCCCCTTCCTCACCTCTTTTCACCCTGACCTGGATCACAAAAGGATGGCATGCAGGTTGGCAGAAGCATTGTATATATCCAGTAGGTGGATTAAAAAAACATTATAGAAAGTACACATGCTGCAACACTGTCCATGCAATGAATCACACAAACAAATGTCTTAGGTAGGTTATGGTCAGATATTTATGTGGATATCCATCTCTGTTTACAGACGCAGACAACTTGAAAAAACGATGAGACAGAGACTGGAGAGCAAATGTGCTTTATCCCACTGATATTAATCACATACTTCATATGTGGTGGCTTTTATGACGCATTGTAGAATCAAGTGAAATGTTCAATGGTTATTGGTCAGTAAGTTTTGGCTTGTGAACAAAAGAAAATAACTGTCTCTAATCGGGCCTGTCCCCATTTTATGAATACAGTCTTTGTCTCTTTGTAGTGTTCTTATTCTTCCTTTTAACCAGACAATGGCCTCCTCCGCTATCCACCAACGAGCAGACAAACTAAACAAGACAGCCATGAGCCAATGTACTAACTGAATGGCGTTAGTCAATGTCCATTACAGTGTGCTCATGTTTATTATGAACGGCAAAATAAAGCAGATATCGTATTAGTTAGAAACACAACATCCAGGCCTGTGTGAGAGTTCTACACAGACCTTGGGAGCAACCTGGTTGAGGAATGTGAAGTCACTAATTGCTGTAATGTCTAGCGTTTATGGACTGTGTACATTACATATTGGTCTGGGAATTGAAACCTCATTCTGACCTTCAGAGGATGAGGAGAATGCAGACAGATTGGAATTGTGGTCCATTTACAAAGACCACAACTCACTCCCTGTCATTCTAACAAACAGTGACAGGCAACTGGCACATTCCTTAAACAAAATCACAGGTTTTCCGCAATGGAGAGACAGAGATTACACAAACTTATTTTGGACTATTAGGTCTATTTCAGACAAGAAGCAGAAAATACGACTTTATTTTTGGGGTCATAGTGAGAACTCATTTGACTTGCTAAATGACACAAACTGCATCACACTAACTACATCCAACCTTATTCAGTATTCATGCTGAGTTCATTTGCAAACCATTAACCACCACACAGTGCATTTCAGACCCTGACCAGTTGTTTCCAAACCCTGGGCTTTACACTGAAATGCTCCTAAAATCAATATATGAGCACACAAACGTGATGATTCACCGCGTTAGCATACAATGACCTATCTAAAACAATCCACTGCCACAAATACAATGTAGCTAATTTTGTAACCACAGTGCAATACTTTCGTGTTTACAATAGACCTAAAGATAGGCTACGTTGAGTCAGTTGACACCGCCCCCTATAAAATCCCGTCAATGGTTGTGGAGTGTGAACTTGTTACATTGTAGCCTATGCCCTGTGGTCTGGCAATGTGTTAGAAAGTAAACATTGTAGCCTAAAACCATGGCCTGAATTCTGGCTACGTTGAAAATAAATGAAAAAGTAGCCTGGTGATCAATCAGTTCATCTAACTGGCTGCTCATGATCTTATTTTAGGTATTTATGTGTCTATTTCCTGATGCAATATTCTGCCCACAGCTGCATCCTAGGCCTAGGCTGCATCTTCTAAGAAAAAGGCAGAATTAAGTCGCATTTGGCTATAAATCGAACATTGTTTTGGAAACTACTGAAGGCTGCTGTCAGACTGACTGGCCTTCTCAAATCCCCGCTATTGCGTTTGGAAACTTACCCTCAAGCGTAACCTCTTTCCCGGCCTTTTTTAGAGACTGCACCGCTAGATCATGCGTAGCCTCCCTGAGGTCATTTCCATTTACTGACAGGATCGCGTCGCCGACCCGAAGAGCCCGACTCTGATCAGCTGCAAGTCCGGGGAAGATCTTGGATATGAGGATGGGCATTCGGTTTTCCCGACCCCCCTTGATACTGATCCCCAACCCGCCAGACTCTTGTTTTACAACTCTAACTTTACGCACAGCTTCTGATGCGCCGGATTCTAAATTGATGGAAGTTTCACCATGCCTGGAACTGAAGCTAGATCCAGGACTACCGTAACTGGACCCCGGGCTGCCAAAATCAGAGTTCGTACCGTTATCACGATTATACTTGCCAGGGCTGGGGCTATTAAAACCGTCGTAGTGACCCCGGTTGATGCCCCCGCGCGCTGGGCTACCGCTTCGTCCTAGCGCACCATGGTTCGGATGTAGTTCTGGGTTTAAGGTTTGACCACGGTTCGAATTTCCCGACGCTAAACCCGGGTCGTTTCCGTTAGACGTTCCATTCCGCAGGCCCGCTGAATTGGTGTAATCCAAGTTGTTCCCGTGTCCGCTTATCTCTGTTTCGGCCGTTAATGTGAAAGTCTCGCGGGTCAATTCGGCCGCTACCCGGATCCAGCGGTCCCGGAGCAAAAGATCTAATTGACCATTTTTGTCCGCTCGTGTCCAGACAGCCATCCTGGTAGTCCGCGGTAGATTTCAGACTAAACTCATGATGAACTTTTCCTATTTTCAGAGTGCGTAGGCTACCCAAGCACTATCCTAAACTACATTTGACACACCCACTTACGCACAGATTGCAGGAAAATGTTTCAACAAAAAAAGTGGAAGGGAACAAATGCCTCTGACGGCCTCCCTCTTCATTTGGGGTGCTGAAGCGGGCCGCCTGCTGAGGAAAAACTCGGAGCCGGATGACAGAAACAGCCAATGAATGGGACCTCAAATTACTTATTCATGAAAGAGGCGGGGTGTCAAGAAATTTTTTAAATCTTCTGAAGGCTAGTCCATCTCTCTTCTCACTATAGGCCTCTATTATCCCGTCTATTAAATTGTAACAGACACTTTATAATATAAGTGTTTATAATTGATTAACGAATGGTAATAGTATTTAACATGTAGGCTATAGCATATTAGTGAACAATTCATTGACATTTTCAACTATCTAACAAAGCTTTAGATCTTCTCATGGTAGCTCAAGGTCAACAAGCAGACTAGACTACAACGGTTTTATAGAAATATACCTACAGTCTAAGGCTTCCCTAGCCTTTTAAGGGAGCAGATGGACAGATCCACACTGTAGACATAGGACTTCCTTTTTACATGAGATTTATTGCAGTTGAGGTTTACTGGGTGTTTCGAAAATTTGAGCAGATCGCACAGGACCATCGAGGGTGAGAGAGGGGGCTTAATGTCATTCTAAAGCAGCAGAGATAGGAGGCTGGGAGTCCAGTCCAGTTTGGTGCCAATGGGACAGGTCCCTTCCAGGACCATTTTCACCCCTCTAGGACCCGATTACATTCAGACAGTCGGACAGACGGTGCCACCATGCATCATCAAGTTGGACCACAGATAATCCAAGCACATTCTAAACTAAAAAAAGACTTATAGTGAAATAAATATATCTTCTATTCAGCCTGCCATAGTGTCATTTTAACATTCCAGAAAAAAATCCAGTGTTCTGAGAAGGTGTGTCAATGTAAGATGTATTATTTTGGTGTTAAAAGAGTATATTACATTCATAACTAAAACAAGGCAACTAGGGAGCTAAATATTTACCCTACATTTTCCCTATTTACCTTAAACTCTTGGCTCCTACAGTAAATAGATCTCCTCTTTCCGATCATCCTCATCAATTACCCTCTCACCTCTTTCCTCCTCCCTCGTATTTTGCCTTTCCTCTCTGCTTGTGCATTAGACCAGGGAGTGAAGTCAATATATGTGTGATAAGGCAGACTTATATGTTGTCCCTAGGCCACGTCTTATGAACCTCTCTACAGAGGAGGCAGAGAAACAACCCTTAACAAGCACTTCAGCAGGGGGAGGGGGTACTTGCAGGCTGGGGGAATGGTGGGGTGTTTTGAGTGGGTTAGTAGTGCAGCACAGGGGCAACCCTGCTAAGGGAGTGGGGTAAACCAACAGTCAATCTATTCACTTGTCTTTTCTCTTCAAGGTGGGTGGCTGTGGTGATGCGTGAGGCTGGGGTTGTGGTTTGGGTGTAGCACTCTCCCTCTTGGGAGTGTTGTTGAGGATGTCCAGGCTCCGGCGGCTGGACGAGATGACATCAGCCACAAACTTGGTGCAGTCCGCACAAACATCCCGCAGGCTGCAGCCACTGGTGTACAGGTGGGGGAACTCCTCCTCCACAGACCGGCGGGAGAGAGTACACAGAGATCTGTGGAGAGGGAGTGAGGTGATATAACCCACCAGGGGAGTACTCAGTATATAACATGACGAGGAACCTTCTGGGCCTGGAGTTTTTCCAGATCTGGTCACATGGTTTGGAACAACTCCAAGCCCTTCCCATCTGTAGGGGTTTGCAGGGGGATGTTAAAGATGGACCGCGGAGAAATCAGATGGGTAATTACTACATAAAGGCTGCTTAGAGATCTGAATGAAGCAGAGACATCATATAACATATGGTGAGAGATCTAGAGGAAGGACAGTGATTAGATTGAGCATGTAAATTACTATTGGCCAGGGTGAGCAAAGACTTCTTCTGCTAAGTTAAAGACAGTTCAGTGGCCATGAAGACGGACAGACAGATAAGACTCACTTGTAGACCTCACTCTTGCGACCATGGCTCTTTGGGCTGCTGTGAAAGCCCACAGTGTAGACTGGGATGTGGGCCATCTTCTTGGAAGGAATCTTCATCTGTGGCAGAGGGCGAGGGAAAGCAGAGAGTTAAAATAGGCATGGGTGAGGTGGAGGAAGAGGAGGAGAAGTAGGACGTTTAAAGAACTAAGTGAGATCATATCGGGAGAAAGTGAAGAGGAAATGGCAGACTTGATATGATTAAGAAATATGATAAAAGACAGGGCTGTGTGTATGAGGGAGAAACAACGTCACAAGACATCAGCCACATACCACATACCACAGACACGACACCCAAACCATAAACTCATACAACTCAGAAACTCACTGTACACAAACACAAGCAAGGAACCACCAAACATAACCATACACACATATAGCATCCCATACAACAGAAAACACAACAGAACCTCAAGGCACAATCACAAAATGTATTCAGAACTGAATACATTAACTTACAAAACACAGAACTACACAGCACAAGACAAACTACAATCTCACACAACAAACTCAACAGCCCAGACCTCAAACCTACATAGCACAGAACCACAAATCCAAATGGTCTGGTGACTAAGGCACAGATCACAATAATTGACATAATTAAAAGCACAGAATAATATTATGAGCCAACACAGAATATCTTAGATACATTTTGGTTGTAAAATAGATATTTTCAATAGAAACAGCATTAACAAAAAGCACTGTAGAAAACATTACACATTCAAAGAACATGAATTTGCAAAGAAAAAGGGACTGTAGGATACCTTTGCACTGCAGAATCCACAGACAGACCTGAAGGAGAGAGAACCACAGGGGCAGAGTTAAGAATCCCCTGAATTACACTACCAAAAACACATAGAACACTATTCAATCAAACCCACAATGGTATGTCAAAAACAACATTATTATTGTGCTTCATGAGCAGAGAGGGACCAAGTTTAAATGACTTGATTATGGTGTTATTACAAAAGGAGCATGTACTAATCTAATACTACATACTGTGTAGTGTGTACTCACCTTTTACAGAGCAGGCAGGTGGATGGCCAGGAAAAGAGGGGGAACTTAATTCTGCAGCAACAGCACACCTGGGAGACACATGCATATACTGTGGATAGGACCTCACTCATAAGGCTTTGAGAGAACATTATTATACTGTAGATAGAACCTCGCTCATACGGCTTTGAGAGAATGTTATCATACTAGAACCTCGCTCATAAGGCTTTGAGAGAACGATATCGTTCTGTAGATAGAACCTCGCTATTAAGGCTTTGAGAGAACGCTCCCAAAGGATGTGACGTCACTGCTTGTACCTTGCCTCTCCTCAGATTGTAATACAGTTCCTTGTTCTGCAAGTACTTCTCCATCTCTGCTTTCACCAGCACGCGACGCACATTGATGACCTCATCCACTGTTAAGGCAAGACTCTCCACTGGGTGACTGAATTCCTCCTTACAGAGAGAGATGGGAGGGAGGTAGTAGGTAGAGGAAGTTAGCTAGTATAATACAATGGGTAGGTTGAAGTGGAGCAGAGATCACCCAGTGTGGAGAAGTTATCTAAGAAAATGGGCCACTCACCATCCACTGGTGTTTATTGCCATTCCGAGAACTGGAGCCGGTCTCAGTTCCCTCTGTGGTCTCATTCACTGAGCTGAGAGAGAGACGGGCAGGGGAAGGTGGCATCCAGCCTGGCACAGGAAGAGAGGCTGGGAACAGGGAGACAGAGACACATGAGAGAGAAGCTTTGAATCACAGTCCATGTTGTTCTATTGAGTCAGATCTCTGATCATCCAAAAGTGTATGCTTCATAAATTAGCTGTCAATCAGATAAATGAGTGGTGACATGTTTTATCTATTTGGTTTAGGTGGGGTTTAATACATGCTGCCAGAAACACTTGCAAATCAGATCACAGTGGATCTTTGATAAGTATGATACGAGTCAGTTTTTCTAACATTCAAGAGAGGAACTAAATTGGGGTCAGAGGAAATAAAAAGTAGGCTAGGTATTAGTAGAAATACTTTCTACGGGATATAACCTCTAGGACTAAGTACCAACCTAGGTATTGGTACTTGAAAGTCTCACCTGTCTTTATGCAAAATGGAAAGGAAGAAGGCGCTATGTAACCCTGAGAAATAAATGTGTGGACTCCTATAGCGTCTAACCAGACCATAGGAAACTACAGCCTTGTTAGAGCTAGGATTAGAGCGAGTTAGAGCCGGGTTAGAGTGAGGATCAGAAAACTAGAAAACAACAGCAGGCTACATGTAGGCTAATGTAAATCAGCTGCTTATGATGACATTGTTGACATTTCTGGCATGTGTGTGATGAGAACGTGTTGACATCCCCCTAGCGGTAGAACAGGAGACATCACTGAACCACCTTTGTTTTTGTTCTCTCCTACAGTCAACACATATTTCACAAATTAAGGGGTGTATAAGGTGGTTGTGATATGAAAGAAAAACATGTATCGAGCCCATTAACTGTTGTCCTTCTAGCATTTTACTGCGCTAGTTCCTATCTGTACGTCTTTATAAGGTGATTAGTATCCATCACAAAACCCTTCAAATGAAATAACACAGCAGTAACGCTGTAACGGCTCTCCTCTTCGTCTGATGATGAGGAATAGGAATCATCGGACCAACACGCAGCGTGGTAAGTGTTCATAGTAAATTTAATGAAATAAACGGAACACTGAATGACAAAAAACAACAAAAAAGAGAGTGAACGACACGAAACAGTCCTGTAAGATGAAAAAACACAAAACAACTACCAGCAGAAATACAACACACAGAACAAAACATAGAATGAAAAACATAGAATGCCCACCCCAACTCACACCCTGACCAAACCAAAATAGAGACATAAAAAAGGAACTAAGGTCAGGACGTGACAAACACCTTTTAACCTGAGCAAGAAATTATTGTAAGCAATTTACAGAATGGATTGACACACATTAGGCCTATATGTGGTTACCTCCTGACATTGAATAAGATATAAACACTATACCAAACTTTATAACAAACTTTGTTGCAAAATCCTCTATTGCATTTTTTTTAAACAGTTTAGACAGTTTTTTCAATTGCAATTATCTGATTAGGCTTGCTTTCTAACACAAATAAATATTTGACATGACAAAAATACCAATATATCGGTTTCATAAACCATAATACCGTAAGTAGTCTAATGAGTGGCTCTGCAGTATCACATGAATACATATTACAGTAAATGTCTCCCTCTGCTGACCAATACCTGAAACTGTCTGTAGTGAAAGGAGTCTCAGTGAGCATACTGACCTCTGTGCGTGGAGGGTGGCCCAGCCCCTGAGAGCACGTGTAACCATGGTCTCTCACCCCTCCGCATCACGGCCCCTTCCAGATGGGTGCAGTCGGACAGTGAGGGGAGCGTCTCCCCCCTGAGCTCAGCCAGGTCGTGTTCTGAGAAGGAGCGGTCCCGTTTCATAGATGTGGGAAAACTCTCAGCACGGCAGAGCTCCCCACTGTCTGGAGACTCCTCATCCTGCAACAGCAACAAGACAGGAGGGCAACAGTGAGGAGGATGAGGTAGAGGAGGACAAGGAGGGGGGAGGAGGAGAAGATGGAGGGGGTGATGGAAGTGGAGGAGGTGATGGAGGTTGAGGAGGTGATGGAAGAGGAGGAGAAGGAGGTGATGGAGGAGGAGGTGATGGAGGTATAGGAGGAGAAGGAGGTAATGGAGGAGGTGATGGAGGTGGAGGAGAAGAAGGTGATGGAGGATGAGGAGGAGGACGAGGTGATGGAGGTGGAGGAGGAGGAGGTGATGGAGGAGGTGGTGATGGAGGTGGAGGAGGAGGATGAGGTGATGGAGGTGGAGGTGGAGGAGAAGGAGGAGGAGGAGCAGGAAGGAAAACATAACTGATGTTGTAGTTGTTATTTCTCAGTAAGAGGTAGTGCATTTAAATGAGAAAACAATATAGTTTCTCTTCTATTTTCCGTCTAACCTCCAACATGTTCATCTCCTCCATCTCTTGAAGAGTAGGGGCTTTGAGCAGAACACGAAGACGAGAAGGGGGGCGGGACCCTAGCTCTGAGCCTGACAGGTCAATGCAGGAAGTAGATTTGAAATCACACGGGCAAGTGTGTGCCAGACAAGGCAGGGAGCCAAACGCTGGCGAATGAAACAACACACAAACACTGAACTCTCAAACACATTTCACTTAGAATACATTCCACAATATGAACATACTACATGTATAGCTCAAAGTATTAATGTAGTGACAATGATGTCCATACATCTTTTGGAGCTGGGTGGGTCCACAGGTTTCAGTTTGCGCTCTTGTTTGATTTCAGCCAGGACACGTTCATGGAGGGACTGCTTCTCCTGCGGAGGAGGGGGCAGGTTTCGCTCTGACGCCTAGCATGCCACACAACGAAACACACAGGCAGACTGAGAACACAGGAGAAACAGACACAGACACACATTACCCAGTCTCAGACTATGACACCTTGTGACACACAAGGTACTGCCACAGTCACGTCAACAAAACAAATTGTAGTGAAAGGGACACTCACTGGTTTGAGTGGAGGGCGAGACCTGATGAAGTCCAAAATAAGCTCATGAGCATTTCTCTTCACCCGCGTAGGGATGTCACCATCCACCTACAGAGAGAACATGAGTGAGGTCTGGGACATAAATACAGAAGAAATAACTACTTGATCCATTGATCAAGAGTCTTCTTATCAGTATCAATACCCAGCTCACCATGACTTTCCGCAGCTGGAACTTGCGGGTGCGGATGTCCTGCATGAGCATCTCAAAGGGTGTGAGGCTGAACTCAGTGGGCAGTGGGTCAAACTCCTGGTCCTGCACCTTCTTCAGCTTCACCCCCTGTCTCAGCTCCTTCATCAACTGGACCCAGAGACGAGTCTGAAACACACACATACACTCATGTACCTCACACACAGACCCCATCAACCCAATGAAGGATAATACAGTATATACACATATCCTCATATACACACACAACGACACAGACAAATACACACGATCCCTGCTTCTCACCCAGTCTGTGTGTTTAAGTGCATCAATCTCAGCTCTATCTTCCTGAGGATCCTCTGTTTTGATTTTCTTCAACATCTACAGAGAAATGATAGTACACTGATAATAACACCACTATTCAGTTAACAATGATTTCAGTGCTTTACATGTGAGTGATCTGTAATCTCTGGTATAAACAAAATCAGGAACATACCTTCTTGGTATCTCGGATTTTGGTCAGGAAAGTTTGTAGCTCCAGAGTCTCAACAAACAAGGCTCGGCACACGGCTTGGTAGTGCTCAGGGGCAAGTGCAGGGTTGGCCAGTCTGGAAGCGCAAAGTGTCATCACCTGGCGTAATGTACGCACTGGCCTCATAGGCCCCTCTTCTCCTTCCTCTTCCTCCTCCTCCTGACCACTGTAGCCCTCATCTGTAGTTCCGTTGCCACCACCACAGTCAGCCCCCAGGCTGTGATCTCCCCCTGCCATGCGCTCAATGAGCCGCTCCAGCTGAGGACTCAGCTCCCGCTCCTCACTGTCATCCAGACCCCAGTCCAGGGCCTGGTAGATTGCCACGCCCAGAGACTGGACCAGCTGAGGAGACAGATTCAGGTGATCGAGGAAATAAATAGCAGTGGACAACAAGCTGTTAGGATAGAGAGGACTGGAGGGCTGCTTGAAAGATATATATGAAGACTGGCCATGAGAAGAGAGGAGACTGACATTTACCTGTCATGACAGTGTGTTGTATGTTACAAGGTGGGGATGATGGGTTCAGAAACTCACCTGGCGCTCCGCGATAGGTGGGAGGGGAGGTCCGTCTGTGTCATCTATGAAGACAAAAGAGTAGGCATGCAGCCGCATAACTAACACTGTTTTATGCTTGCTCTCCTCCCTAATAGGGTCTAGAGTTTTCCATTCTTCTCACACATTTTTGATACAATACATGGTTAAAACAATCATTTCGATCTATGAATTTGAGAGCGGTTACATTTGTCCAGCCCCAACCCACAGCTGTTTACCAAAAAAGTGTCAGGGTGTCCTCTTTGTTGTTGTTTGAATCCCAGATTGCCCCTTTGACTTTGAATTGTATAGGTATAATTAAGCAATAAGGCCCGAGGAGGTGTGGTATATGGCCAATATACCACGGCTAAGGGCTGTTAGCATGCACAACGCAACACAGAGTGCC